>NW_028318419.1:0-300000 GCF_062004578.1 Staurois parvus
GCTTTACTGACCTTCTAAGCAGGCTTTTTTATGATTTTGTGCTTTTGGTTTTGTAAACCCGGTTACTAAAATCTCCTAAAAATGTTTACATGTTACATAGTTAGTCTGGCTGAAAAATACAAAAGTCCATCCAGTTCAACCATTTAAAAAAAAAAAGTTATAATCCTCCACCCACAGTTGATCCAGAGGAAGGCAAAAACCCAGCAAAGCACGATCCAATTTACTCCTGCAGGGGAACATTCACTATATGAACCACTGATGTATTATACATGGAGATCATATTCCCCCCTTATGTATTATACATGGAGATCATATCCCCCCCCTTATGTATTATACATGGAGATCATATCCCCCCTTATGTATTATACATGGAGATCATATCCCCCCTTATGTATTATACATGGAGATCATATCCCCCTTATGTATTATACATGGAGATCATATTCCCCCTTATGTATTATACATGGAGATCATATCCCCCTTATGTATTATACATGGAGATCATATCCCCCCTTATGTATTATACATGGAGATCATATCCCCCTTATGTATTATACATGGAGATCATATTCCCCCTTATGTATTATACATGGAGATCATATCCCCCTTATGTATTATACATGGAGATCATATCCCCCCTTATGTATTATACATGGAGATCATATCCCCCCTTATGTATTATACATGGAGATCATATTCCCCCCTTATGTATTATACATGGAGATCATATCCACCCTTAGGTATTATACATGGAGATCATATCCCCCCTTATGTATTATACATGGTGATCATATCCCCCCTTATGTATTATACATGGAGATCATATCCCCCCCTTATGTATTATACATGGAGATCATATCCCCCCTTATGTATTATACATGGTGATCATATCCCCCCTTATGTATTATACATGGTGATCATATCCCCCCCTTATGTATTATACATGGAGATCATATCCCCCCTTATGTATTATACATGGAGATCATATCCCCCCTTATGTATTATACATGGAGATCATATCCCCCCCTTATGTATTATACATGGAGATCATATCCCCCTTATGTATTATACAAGAGATCATATCCCCCCTTATGTATTATACATGGAGATCGTATCCCCCCCTATGTATTATACATGGAGATCGTATCCCCCCTTATGTATTATACATGGAGATCATATCCCCCCTTATGTATTATACATGGAGATCATATCCCCCCTTATGTATTATACATGGAGATCATATCGCCCTTATGTATTATACATGGAGATCATATCCCCCCTTATGTATTATAGATGGAGATCATATCCCCCTTATGTATTATACATGGAGATCATATCCCCCCTTATGTATTATACATGGAGATCATATCCCCCTTATGTATTATACATGGAGATCATATCCCCCCCTTATGTATTATACATGGAGATCATATCCCCCTTCGGTATTATACATGGAGATCATATCCCCCTTATGTATTATACATGGAGATCATATCCCCCCCCCCCCCCTTATGTATTATACATGGAGATCATATCCCCCCTTATGTATTATACATGGAGATCATATCCCCCCTTATGTATTATACATGGAGATCATATCCCCCCTTATGTATTATACATGGAGATCATATCCCCCCTTATGTATTATACATGGAGATCATATCCCCCCTTATGTATTATACATCGAGATCATATCCCCCCTTATGTATTATACATGGAGATCATATCCCCCCTTATGTATTATACATGGAGATCATATCCCCCCTTATGTATTATACATGGAGATCATATCCCCCCTTATGTATTATACATGGATATCATATCCCCCTTATGTATTATACATGGAGATCATATCCCCCCCTTATGTATTATACATGGAGATCATATCCCCCCCTTATGTATTATACATGGAGATCATATCCCCCCTTATGTATTATACATGGTGATCATATCCCCCCTTATGTATTATACATGGAGATCATATCCCCCCTTATGTATTATACATGGAGATCATATCCCCCCTTATGTATTATACATGGAGATCATATCCCCCCCTTATGTATTATACATGGAGATCATATCCCCCTTATGTATTATACAAGAGATCATATCCCCCCTTATGTATTATACATGGAGATCGTATCCCCCCCCTATGTATTATACATGGAGATCATATCCCCCCTTATGTATTATACATGGAGATCATATCCCCCCTTATGTATTATACATGGAGATCATATCCCCCCTTATGTATTATAGATGGAGATCATATCCCCCTTATGTATTATACATGGAGATCATATCCCCCCTTATGTATTATACATGGAGATCATATCCCCCTTATGTATTATACATGGAGATCATATTCCCCCCTTATGTATTATACATGGAGATCATATCCCCCCCTTATGTATTATACATGGAGATCATATCCCCCTTATGTATTATACATGGAGATCATATCCCCCCTTATGTATTATACATGGAGATCATATCCCCCCTTATGTATTATACATGGATATCATATCCCCCTTATGTATTATACATGGAGATCATATCCCCCCCTTATGTATTATACATGGAGATCATATCCCCCCTTATGTATTATACATGGAGATCATACCCCCCTTATGTATTATACAGGGAGATCATATCCCCCCTTATGTATTATACATGGAGATCATATCCCCCTTATGTATTATACATGGAGATCATATCCCCCTTATATATTATACATGGAGATCATATCCCCCCCTTATGTATTATACATGGAGATCATATCCCCCCTTATGTATTATACATGGAGATCATATCCCCCTTATATATTATACATGGAGATCATATCCCCCCCTTATGTATTATACATGGAGATCATATCCCCCCTTATGTATTATACATGGAGATCATATCCCCCTTATATATTATACATGGAGATCATATCCCCCCCTTATGTATTATACATGGAGATCATATCCCCCCTTATGTATTATACATGGAGATCATATCCCCCTTATATATTATACATGGAGATCATATCCCCCCCTTATGTATTATACATGGAGATCATATCCCCCCTTATGTATTATACATGGAGATCATATCCCCCCTTATGTATTATACATGGAGATCATATCCCCCTTATGTATTATACATGGAGATCATATCCCCCCTTATGTATTATACATGGAGATCATATCCCCCCTTATGTATTATACATGGTGATCATATCCCCCCTTATGTATTATACATGGATATCATATCCCCCTTATGTATTATACATGGAGATCATATCCCCCCTTATGTATTATACATGGAGATCATATCCCCCCTTATGTATTATACATGGATATCATATCCCCCTTATGTATTATACATGGAGATCATATCCCCCCTTATGTATTATACATGGAGATCATATCCCCCCTTATGTATTATACATGGATATCATATCCCCCTTATGTATTATACATGGAGATCATATCCCCCTTATATATTATACATGGAGATCATATCCCCCCTTATGTATTATACATGGAGATCATATCCCCCCTTATGTATTATACAGGGAGATCATATCCCCCCTTATGTATTATACATGGAGATCATATCCCCCTTATGTATTATACATGGAGATCATATCCCCCTTATATATTATACATGGAGATCATATCCCCCCCTTATGTATTATACATGGAGATCATATCCCCCCTTATGTATTATACATGGAGATCATATCCCCCTTATATATTATACATGGAGATCATATCCCCCCTTATGTATTATACATGGAGATCATATCCCCCCTTATGTATTATACATGGAGATCATATCCCCCTTATGTATTATACATGGAGATCATATCCCCCCCCTTATGTATTATACATGGAGATCATATCCCCCCTTATGTATTATACATGGAGATCATATCCCCCCTTATGTATTATACATGGAGATCATATCCCCCCTTATGTATTATACATGGTGATCATATCCCCCCTTATGTATTATACATGGAGATCATATCCCCCCCTTATGTATTGTACATGGAGATCATATCCCCCCTTATGTATTATACATGGAGATCATATCCCCCCTTATGTATTATACATGGAGATCATATCCCCCCCTTATGTATTATACATGGAGATCATATCCCCCCTTATGTATTACACATGGAGATCATATCCCCCTTATGTATTATACATGGAGATCATATCCCCCCTTATGTATTATACATGGAGATCATATCCCCCTTATGTATTATACATGGAGATCATATCCCCCTTATGTATTATACATGGAGATCATATCCCCCCTTATGTATTATACATGGAGATCATATCCCCCTTATGTATTATACATGGAGATCATATCCCCCCCCCCTTATGTATTATACATGGAGATCGTATCCCCCCTTATGTATTATACATGGAGATCATATCCCCCCTTATGTATTATACATGGAGATCATATCCCCCCTTATGTATTATACATGGTGATCATATCCCCCCTTATGTATTATACATGGAGATCATATCCCCCCCTTATGTATTGTACATGGAGATCATATCCCCCCCTTATGTATTATACATGGAGATCATATCCCCCTTATGTATTATACATGGAGATCATATCCCCCCTTATGTATTATACATGGAGATCATATCCCCCCTTATGTATTATACATGGAGATCATATCCCCCCCTTATGTATTATACATGGAGATCATATCCCCCCTTATGTATTACACATGGAGATCATATCCCCCCTTATGTATTATACATTGAGATCATATCCCCCCCTTATATATTATATATGGAGATCATATCCCCCCTTATGTATTATACATGGAGATCATATCCCCCCTTATGTATTATACATGGAGATCATATCCCCCCTTATGTATTATACATGGAGATCATATCCCCCCTTATGTATTATATATGGAGATCATATCCCCCCTTATGTATTATACATGGAGATCATATCCCCCCCCCCTTATGTATTATACATGGAGATCGTATCCCCCCTTATGTATTATACATGGAGATCATATCCCCCCTTATGTATTATACATGGAGATCATATCCCCCTTATGTATTATACATGGAGATCATATCCCCCCCCCCTTATGTATTATACATGGAGATCGTATCCCCCTTATGTATTATACATGGAGATCATATCCCCCCCTTATGTATTATACATGGAGATCATATCCCCCCTTATGTATTACACATGGAGATCATATCCCCCCTTATGTATTATACATGGAGATCATATCCCCCCCTTATGAATTATATATGGAGATCATATCCCCCCTTATGTATTATACATGGAGATCATATCCCCCCTTATGTATTATACATGGAGATCATATCCCCCCTTATGTATTATACATGGAGATCATATCCCCCCTTATGTATTATACATGGAGATCATATCCCCCCCTTATGTATTATACATGGAGATCATATCCCCCCCTTATGTATTATACATGGAGATCATATCCCCCCCCCTTATGTATTATACATGGAGATCATATCCCCCCTTATGTATTATACATGGAGATCATATCCCCCCTTATGTATTATACATGGAGATCATATCCCCCCCTTATGTATTATACATGGAGATCATATTCTTGAAGTGATATTAAGTAAAGTCCTCCCTCCTCCACCCGGCAAAGCAACTTGTCCAAAAATTGATGAGAACAAGGGCCTCTTTCCCACAACCTTGGCCCAGTGTTGTGGGGGGGGGGGGGTTGTTGGGGCGCAGGTGAGAGCCTTATGAGAATCTGGAAGCCCCTTTAAAAAAAGGGGGGCCTCCAGATACCCCACCGCCAACACAAATTAGTAAGGGGTACACAGTATATGATGCTCACCAAATATGGGGCCAAATGGACAAAGCCCACACTCAGACTGAACCACCTGCTCACCCCATGTCAAGAATCAGCAGCAGGGATCACCAAGTCTGTGTAGCTACGCTCGGGAAATGAGGACCAGACCATAAATGTTTAAAGTAAGATTTATAAAAAGGAAAACAAAAGACATCCGAACACCAACAATCATAAAGATATAAGTGAACCTACAACCCCGTGACAAAATACCCAACGAAATTACCTAACAGAATAACAGAAATACTAACAATCGAACGAAATACACGGCTCAAAAAAAGTAAAGAAACACTCTGAGAACCCATCAGATCCCAATGGGTAGGAATCTCCTGCTGGATCTCTATACTGACATGGACGGGGGATGGGTGAGGAACGTAAGGACGCCCCATCGTTGGATGGAAATGATCGACCTACAGAGGACTGAATTCAGACACCCCAAAAATCAAAGTCATAAAATGATGCAGCAGGCGAGTCCATGTTGGTGAAATGTCATTGCAGCAACTCAGAATGGTCCTCAGTAGTCTGTGTGGCCCCCACGTGCTTGTATGCATGCCTGACAATGTCGGGGGAGGGTCCTGATGAGACCACGGATGGTGTCCTGGGGGATTTCCTCCCAGATCTGGACCAGGGCATCACTGAGCTCCTGGACTGTCTGAGGTGCAACCTGGTGGCGTCGGATGGACCGAAACATGACATCCCAGAGGGGTTCTATTGGATTTAGGTCAGGGGAGCGTGGGGGCCATTCAATGGTATCAATTCCTTCATCCTCCAGGAACTGCCTGAATGCTCTCCCCGCATGAGGCCGTGCATTGTCTGCACCAGGAGGAACCCAGGACCCACTGCACCAAGAGGAACCCAGGACCCACTGCACCAAGAGGAACCCAGGACCCACTGCACCAGGAGGAACCCAGGACCCACTGCACCAGTAGGAACCCAGGACCCACTGCACCAGGAGGAACCCAGGACCCACTGCACCAGGAGGAACCCAGGACCCATTGCACCAGCGTAGGGTCAGACAGTGGGTCCAAGGACTTCATCTATATCTATATCTAATGGCAGTCAGGGTGTCATTGTCTAGCCCAGGGGTGGGCAAACTTTTTGTCTTGAGGGCCGCAATGGGTTCATATATTGGACCCGGGGGCCGGACCAAGAGTAGATGAATGATGTGTATGTGTCATCCATAGTAAGTATAGTAATATTCCCCCATAGTAAGCATAGTAATTAATCCCCCATATAGTAATTCATCCCCCATATAGCAATGCATCCCCCATAGTAATTCATCCCCCCTATAGTAATTAATCCCCCATAGTAATTCATCCCCCATAGTAATTCTTCCCCCATATAGTAATTCATACCCCATAGTAATTCATCCCCCATATAGTAATTCATCCCCCATATAGTAATTCATCCCCCATAGTAATTAATCCCCCATATAGTAATTCATCCCCCATAGTAGTTCATCCGTCATATAGTAATTCATCCCCCCTATAGTAATTCATCCCCCCATAGTAATTCATCCCCCATATAGTAATTCATCCCCCCTATAGTAATTCATCCCCCCATAGTAATTCATCCCCCCTACAGTAATTAATCCCCCATAGTAATTCATCCCCCATATAGTAATTCATCCCCCATATAGTAATTCATCCCCCATAGTAATTCATCCCCCATATAGTAATTCATCCCCCATAGTAATTCATCCCCCATATAGTAATTCATCCCCCATAGTAATTAATCCCCCCTATAGTAATTCATCCCCCATAGTAATTCATCCCCCCTATAGTAATTCATCCCCCATAGTAATTTATCCCCCATATAGTAATTCATCCCCCATAGTAATTCATCCCCCATATAGTAATTCATCCCCCATAGTAATTCATCCCCCATATAGTAATTCATCCCGCATAGTAATTCATCCCCCATAGTAATTCATCCCCCATAGTAATTCATCCCCCATACAGTAATTCATCCCCCATAGTAATTCATCCCCCATACAGTAATTCATCCCCCATAGTAATTCATCCCCCATAGTAATTCATCCCCCATAGTAATTCATCCCCCATATAGTAATTCATCCCCCATAGTAATTCATCCCCCATATAGTAATTCATCCCCCATAGTAATTCATCCCCCATATAGTAATTCATCCCCCATAGTAATTCATCCCCCATAGTAATTCATCCCCCAAATAGTAATTCATCTCCCATAGTAATTCAACCCCCCTATAGTAATTCATCCCCCATATAGTAATTCATCCCCCATAGTAATTCATCACCCATATAGTAATTCATCCCCCATATAGTAATTCATCCCCCATAATAATTCATCCCCCATATAATAATTCACCCCCCATATAGTAATTCATCCCCCCTTTAGTAATTCATCCCCCATATAGTAATTCATCCCCCATATAATAATTCACCCCCCATAGTAATTCATCCCCCATATAGTAATTCATCCCCCCATATAGTAATTCATCCCCCATATAGTAATTCATCCCCCATAGCAATTCATCCCCTATAGTAATTCATCCCCCATATAGTAATTCATCCCCCATATAGTAATTCACCCCCCATAGTAATTCATCCCCCATATAGTAATTCATCCCCCATATAGTAATTCATCCCCCATAGTAATTAATCCCCCATATAGTAATTCATCCCCCATATAGTAATTCATCCCCCCTATAGTAATTCATCCCCATAGTAATTCATCCCCCCTATAGTAATTCATCCCCCATATAGTAATTCATCCCCCATAGTAATTCATCCCCCATATAGTAATTCATCCCCCCATATAGTAATTCATCCCCCATATAGTAATTCATCCCCCATAGTAATTCATCCCCCCTATAGTAATTCATCCCCCATATAGTAATTCATCCCCCATAGTAATTCATCCCCCATATAGTAATTCATCCCCCATATAGTAATTCATCCCCCATAGTAATTCATCCCCCATATAGTAATTCATCCCCCATAGTAATTCATCCCCCATAGTAATTCATCCCCCATATAGTAATTCATCCCCCATATACTAATTCATCCCCCATATAGTAATTCATCCCCCATATACTAATTCATCCCCCATATAGTAATTCATCCCCCATATAGTAATTCATCCCCCATAGTAATTCATCCCCCATATAGTAATTCATCCCCCCATATAGTAATTCATCCCCCATAGTAATTCATCCCCCATATAGTAATTCACCCCCCCTATAGTAATTCATCCCCCATATTAATTCATCCCTCATATAGTATTTCATCCCCCATAGTACTATTCCCCCCCAAGTAGTAAGCCAAGTCCCCACTGTGTCAATTCACTTACCTTTGCTCCGCGCGTTCCTCTCGCCGTGTTCCCGCGCCGTTCCGGGCTTCAGGGCGGACTGTGAGAGGAGCCTAGCTTCCCTCACGTTCGTCACGCTGCCCCGCCTACACACATCCTGACTGCCAATGTATCATGCTCCGCGGGCCGGATTAAAAGGTCAGCCGGGTTGTATACGGCCCGCGGGCCGTAGTTTGCCCATTGCTGGTCTAGCCTGTAGAGGTCTGTGAGTCCTTCCATGGATATGCCTCCCCCAACCATCACTGACCCACCACCACAACAGTCATGCTGAACCATGTTACAGGCAGCACAACGTTCTCCACGGCTTCTCCAGACCCTTTCACATCTGTCACATGTGCTCAGGGGGAACCTGCTCTCATCTGTAAAAAGCACAGGGCGCCAGTGGTAGACCTGCAAATTCTGGTGTTCAACGGCCAATGCCAATCCAATGGTGTCGGGCAGTGAGCACAGGGCCCACTAGAGGACGTCGGGCCCTCAGGCCACCCTCATGAAGATTCTGATTGTTTGGTCAGAGACATCACACCAGTGTCCTGCTGGAGGTCATTTTGTAGGGCTCTGGCAGGGCTCCTCCTGTTCCTCCTTGCACAAAGGAGCAGATACCGGTCCTGCTGATGGGTTAAGGACCTTCTACGGCCCTGTCCAGCCCTCCTAGAGGAACTGCCTGTCTCCTGGAATCTCCTCCATGCTCTTGAGACTGTGCTGGGAGACAAACATTTTGGCAATGGCACGGATTGATGTGCCATCTTGAAGGACTTGGACTGCCTGTGCAACCTCTGTAGGGTCCAGGTATGGCCTCATGCTACCAGTAGTGACACTGACCCGAGCCACATGCAAAACAAGTGAAAAACAGTCAGGAAAGATGAGTAGGAAAATAAATGTCAGTGACCCTCCACCTGTAAAACTATTCCTGTTTTGGGGATCATCTCATTGTTGCCCATCTAGTGCACCTGTTGTTAATTTATTTAACACCAAAGCAGCTGAAACTGATGAACAACCCCCTCTGTGACTTCCCTGATCAGATCCATATCCCAGGAGGTTCATTGACTTGATGCTAGGACTCAGATTACAAAGTCTGCCTTTCATTTTTTTGAGCCGTGTATATACAGTATCTGCAAATGGGAAACACAGAAAAGCAAGGTAAAACCGGAGGTGCAGGGAACATATAGGGGGAAACCAAAACTGGGATCAGGAACAAGGGGGAGTATGAACAAGGCAGAAGGGTTTGGGGTAAAGGTACTAGGCAGAGAGCAGTCAAAGAGCAGTTAAAAGATAACGGCTAGCAGTATCTGGAAGCAAGTAAAGCACTGGAGCAAGGTGTTTCAGCAGAAGAGGGACTAAATACCCTCCCAGCAGCCATCATCATGACTGATGGCTGGGATCTGCTGGCTGGGAGACACCAGCCGGTAGACACCAAAACTACAACCTTCTGAGCTGGAAAGCACAGTGCCACCAGCAGGTGATCCAGGTCCTGACATCCTAGTTGTTGCTGTCAACAGGGGGGGAATATTTGGCACAATGGGGGGAGCAGGACTACAGGTCCACTGATTGTAAAAGTCTTAATGGAGCAATCATATAAAGTCCAAGCTGACCATACAGGTCAGTAAAGTAAGTTCACTCAGCGGCTGCCCAGTCCTTAGAGCATGAAGTGGCTCCAGAAAATGATCACAAGAGGGAAGGGGACCGGCGCCAGCAGTCATGGGCTCGCCCAGTAGAGACTTCAAGTAGCGATGAGGTTCCCATGCTGCCATATGCTTGTGTGGGAATCCTCAGAATTTCCCAGAATTAAGGAGGTTTGCAAATTCCAAATGTGTGGCCAAAAAAAAATCACGAGTTTATAGCATTGAGATGCAGTAAGGAATTTAAAAAAATGAAAAAGCAGAAAAATTTAACCACTTCTTGTCCGGCCCATGTACATAAACGGTGCCCGCATTTACAGCCTGTGCATGCTCCCTGGGAGCGCGCAGCACCGATCGCTGTGTGGGACCTCTGTGTGAGGTTCCGATCGTGTGATCACTGATTGGCTAATCACTGATCATATGAATAGTAGTAAGCAAGATCTCACTTCCTGTCATCATTGCTTACTACTTGTGAAATCTGTGAATGATCACAGAGATCACATGGTACAGGGCCATTCACAACAGCCTTGTACCATGTGACCAATCACAACTCACACAGTATTTCTCAATGGCTTCAAGAATGCAGCCAGAGACAAGGAGAAATGATTCCTCTTACAGCCTTTATGGGTGTAAAAGCAATCAGTGTAAAAAAAAATCTTCATCACCCCCCACAAGTAGTACAGTGTCACCATGGTGACCCCACACTGCTAGAGTGACCGAATGTTAAAAAAAAAAACCCAAATAAACATAAATAATAATATCAAAAAATAAAATAAAAATGAAAAAACATTTTTAGAAAAATTATCATTTTTGGTTATAAACTAATTTGGGTTATTTTTTTTTACTAAAAAGATAGCTGAATAAATTTTGACCAAGATTTATGAAGAAAGATTATTTATTTGCAAAATCTTATAAGAAAAACACCTTTTTTCTAAATTTTATATAGCAAAAAAAAATAAAAATCCCAGCGGTGAATAAATACCACCTCAAAAAAATGCTAAAAAATGTCATATGGGTGCAGTGTTGCATGACCGCGCAATTGTCATTCAAAGTGTGATAGCGCTGAAAGCTGAAAATTGGCCTGGGGGGAGGGGGGGAGTGTCCGGACTGGAAGGGAGGGGGGGGAGTGTCCGGACTGGAAGGGAGGGGGGGGGGGAAGTGTCCAGACTGGAAGGGGGGAAAGTGTCCGGACTGGAAGGGGGGGAAAGTGTCCGGACTGGAAGGGGGTGAAAGTGTCCGACTGGAAGGGGGGAAAGTGTCCGGACTGGAAGGGGGGGAAAGTGTCCGGACTGGAAGGGGGGGAAAGTGTCCGGATTGGAAGGGGGTGAAAGTGTCCGGACTGGAAGGTGGTGAAAGTGTCCGGACTGGAAGGGGGTGAAAGTGTCCGGACTGGAAGGCAGGAAAGTGTCCAGACTGGAAGGGGGGGAAAGTGTCCGGACTGGAAGGGGGGGAAAATGTCCGGACTGGAAGGGGGTGAAGGTGTCCAGACTGGAAGGGGGGAAAGTGTCCGGACTGGAAGGAGGGTGAAAGTGTCCGGACTGGAAGGGGGGTAAAGTGTCCGGACTGGAAGGGGGTGAGAGTGTCCGGACTGGAAGGGGGTGAAGGTGTCCAGACTGGAAGGGGGGAAAGTGTCCGGACTGGAAGGGGGTGAAAGTGTCCGGACTGGAAGGGGGTGAAGGTGTCCAGACTGGAAGGGGGGAAAGTGTCTAGACTGGAAGGGGTGAAAGTGTCCGGAGAGGAAGGGGGGGAAAATGTCTGGACTGGAAAGGGGTGAAAGTGTCCGGGATGGAATGGGGGAAAGTGTCCAGACTTGAAGGGGGGAAAGTGTCCGGACTGGAAGGGGGGGAAAGTGTCCGGACTGGAAGGGGAGGAAAGTGTCCGGACTGGAAGGGGGTGAAAGTGTCCGGACTGGAAGGGGGGAAAGTGTCCGGACTGGAAGGGGAGGAAAGTGTCCGGACTGGAAGGGGGTGAAAGTGTCCGGACTGGAAGGGGGTGAAAGTGTCCGGACTGGAAGGGGGGTAAAGTGTCCGGACTGGAAGGGGGTGAGAGTGTCCGGACTGGAAGGGGGTGAAGGTGTCCAGACTGGAAGGGGGGAAAGTGTCCGGACTGGAAGGGGGTGAAATGTCCGGACTGGAAGGGGGTGAAGGTGTCCAGACTGGAAGGGGGGAAAGTGTCTAGATTGGAAGGGGTGAAAGTGTCCGGAGAGGAAGGGGGGGAAAATGTCTGGACTGGAAAGGGGTGAAAGTGTCCGGGATGGAATGGGGGAAAGTGTCCAGACTTGAAGGGGGGGAAAGTGTCTGGACTGGAAGGGGGGGAAAGTGTCCGGACTGGAAGGGGAGGAAAGTGTCCGGACTGGAAGGGGGTGAAAGTGTCCGGACTGGAAGGGGGGGAAAGTGTCCGGACTGGAAGGGGAGGAAAGTGTCCGGACTGGAAGGGGGTGAAAGTGTCCGGACTGGAAGGGGGTGAAAGTGTCCGGACTGGAAGGGGGGAAAGTGTCCAGACCGGAAGGGGGGGAAAGTGTCCGGACTGGAAGGGGGTGAAGGTGTCCAGACTGGAAGGGGGTGAAGGTGTCCGGACTGGAAGGGGGGGAAAGTGTCCAGACTAGAAGGGGGGAAAGTGTCCGGACTGGAAGGGGGGAAAGTGTCCGGACTGGAAGGGGGGAAAGTGTCCGGACTGGAAGGGGGGGAAAGTGTCCGGACTGGAAGGGGGTGAAAGTGTCCGGACTGGAAGGGGGTGAAAGTGTCCGGACATGAAGGGGGGTAAGTGTCCGGACTGGAAGGGGGGGAAAGTGTCCGGACTGGAAGGGGGGGAAAGTGTCCAGACTGGAAGGGGGTGAAAGTGTCCGGACTGGAAGAGGGGGAGGTGTCCGGACTGGAAGGGGGGAAAGTGTCCGGACTGGAAGGGGGGGAAAGTGTCCAGACTGGAAGGGGGGAAAGTGTCCGGACTGGAAGGGGGTGAAAGTGTCCAGACTGGAAGAGGGGGAGGTGTCCGGACTGGAAGGGGGGGAAAGTGTCTGGACTGGAAGGGGGGGAAAGTGTCCGGACTGGAAGGGGGGGAAAATGTCCGGACTGGAAGGGGGTGAAAGTGTCCGGACTGGAAGAGGGGGAGGTGTCCGGACTGGAAGGGGGGAAAGTGTCCGGACTGGAAGGGGGGGAAAGTGTCCGGACTGGAAGGAGGGTGAAAGTGTCCGGACTGGAAGGGGGGTAAAGTGTCCGGACTGGAAGGGGGTGAGAGTGTCCGGACTGGAAGGGGGTGAAGGTGTCCAGACTGGAAGGGGGGAAAGTGTCCGGACTGGAAGGGGGTGAAAGTGTCCGGACTGGAAGGGGGTGAAGGTGTCCAGACTGGAAGGGGGGAAAGTGTCTGGACTGGAAGGGGTGAAAGTGTCCGGGATGGAATGGGGGAAAGTGTCCAGACTTGAAGGGGGGGTGAAAGTGTCCGGACTGGAAGGGGATGAAAGTGTCCGGACTGGAAGGGGGGAAAGTGTCCAGACTGGAAGGGGGGGAAAGTGTCCGGACTGGAAGGGGGTGAAGGTGTCCGGACTGGAAGGGGGGGGGAAAGTGTCCAGACTAGAAGGGGGGAAAGTGTCCGGACTGGAAGGGGATGAAAGTGTCCGGACTGGAAGGGGGGAAAGTGTCCAGACTGGAAGGGGGGGAAAGTGTCCGGACTGGAAGAGGGTGAAGGTGTCCGGACTGGAAGGGGGTGAAGGTGTCCGGACTGGAAGGGGGGGGGAAAGTGTCCAGACTAGAAGGGGGGAAAGTGTTCGGACTGGAAGCGGGGAAAGTGTCCGGACTGGAAGGGGGGAAAGTGTCCGGACTGGAAGGGGGGGAAAGTGTCCGGACTGGAAGGGGGTGAAAGTGTCCGGACTGGAAGGGGGTGAAAGTGTCCGGACTGGAAGGGGGTGAAAGTGTCCGGACATGAAGGGGGGTAAGTGTCCGGACTGGAAGGGGGGGAAAGTGTCCGGACTGGAAGGGGGGGAAAGTGTCCGGACTGGAAGGGGGTGAAAGTGTCCAGACTGGAAGAGGGGGAGGTGTCCGGACTGGAAGGGGGGGAAAGTGTCCGGACTGGAAGGGGGGGAAAGTGTCCAGACTGGAAGGGGGGAAAGTGTCCGGACTGGAAGGGGGTGAAAGTGTCCGGACTGGAAGGGGGTGAAAGTGTCCGGACTGGAAGGGGGGGAAAGTGTCCGGACTGGAAGGGGGGAAAGTGTCCGGACTGGAAGGGGGTGAAAGTGTCCGGACTGGAAGGGGGTGAAGGTGTCCAGACTGGAAGGGGGGAAAGTGTCCGGACTGGAAGGAGGGTGAAAGTGTTTGGACTGGAAGGGGGTGAAGGTGTCCAGACTGGAAGGGGGGGGGGGGGAGTGTCTGGACTTGAAGTGGTTAAAAAAAAGGGAAACCGAATCTGGCACACGGCGGTTTCCCAAACTCGATGTAATGATCCCTGCAATCTAACATTCAAAGCATGCGAATAACAAGTCAGGATACTAAAGCAATCAGCACGGGGCTGAACTGTGAACATAGATTGGTCATCAATGATTAAGAAATGGAAGATATCGGTCAAAAGAATTTTCCAGGCTTTATTCTGTCAGTATTTGGAAAAAAAGGAATATCCATCGATCGTCTTCCCTTCAACTAACCTGAAAGAAGGGCACAGCGTGCCGCCGAGTGTATAACCCGAGGCGATTCTTTTGTACCGCTTGCTCCCTATGAACTAGTAATATCCCCCCTAATAAAGATGAAGTCTATCTTCACTTCTGATCTCGGCAAAGTTCACGTCTCTTTCCATTGTTCTACTCAATTATTCTCATTCTTCTGATGTTCTCCGCGGCTTTTTGTTGTTCTGCTCTGCCGATGTCTCATTTTCTCCCCGAAGCACTTGTCAAACATGCAGGAAGAACATGCAAAACACGCCATGAGCTGCTTATAGGAAGCTCTCTTATGTTTAATATATGATTTGTCTGATGTAGGGCGGAGCAGCATTGTCCATACGGCCAGGAGATGTCGGGTTTAAAGTAGACCTCCAGACAAAACCTTCCTGTTGAGTTTTCCATTGTCTGGGCAAGAGTTAGATCCTTTGTTGGGTCTTCTTTGTGTTCCGGATCCCCTTTCCGAAACTCTGCTCTCATTATTTACAATCCGGCCATTGTGATTGGGACAGAATGTGAGAGGAAATTTGTAGAGTTGTCACCATAGCAGGAGCAGATGTAAGGCCCAGTCCGATGCTTCGGTCAGGAACTAAGGAGCTGGCTGGGGTTTCTTCTACCTATAGCAGCCCCTGTTGCCTTAACCCCTTGGTGCCAGCGCTGACCCAGCCCTTTAAGGGTTAAAGAAGCGGGGCAGGGTTTTAAGGTCATGTGACTGCCGTGATTCACTGTCATGGCGGTCACATGATCGGGAAAGGTCCCGATCGAAAGAGGGGATCGGGACCTTTCCGTGAGTACCGGACATGTGTGCTGGGAGCGTCACATGCCTAATGAAGGGGTCCTGATGAAGAGGTCACATGCCTGATGAAGGGGTCCTGATGAAGAGGTCACATGCCTGATGAAGGGGTCCTGATGAAGAGGTCCCATGCCTGATGAAGGGGTCCTGATGAAGAGGTCCCATGCCTGATGAAGGGGTCCTGATGAAGAGGTCCCATGCCTGATGAAGGGGTCCTGATGAAGAGGTCACATGCCTGATGAAGGGGTCCTGATGAAAAGGTCACATGCCTGATGAAGGGGTCCTGATGAAGAGGTCCCATGCGTGATGAAGGGGTCCTGATGAAGAGGTCCCATGCCTGATGAAGGGGTCCTGATGAAGAGGTCACATGCCTGATGAAAAGGTCACATGCCTGATTAAGGGGTCCTGATGAACAGGTCACATGCCCGATGAAGGGGTCCTGCAAGACTCCGAAACGTTACCTTGCTGTAACTATGTGATCGTTCATTAAAACGTTTGGACCCATATTGGTGATCCTCGGTGTGCTGGTAACATTTTCCCTTCCTGGGAGCGCGTAGGGTGCGCACTCTCAGCGCATATGTTTTTCGTAGTTGAACGCAAATATGTGGCCGCTTGGCGTCAAGGCCCAGGCGACAGGAGGACGCACGGCCGGCGCCAAGAGGTTAAAGTGGTTATAATCCACATGGACGAAAAATATATTTGCAATATATTTAAAAAATATTCTTCCCAAATATATTGACGTTGAAGATTTTTATTTCTGCCCGTTCCTCTGGGAAGTAGCAAATGCTCTACAAGTTGGCTCCTGAGCAGCTGGAGGACAATAGGGTGGGCTCTGAGTTCCCATATATATATATATATATTGTGACAGTATGAACGGCGAGGTGATAGAGGGACGCTGTGTGTCACCTCGCATACGCTCATACCTGACAGTTTAGGTGGAGTCCACTCCGGGTTTTCGGGGGCCACAGTTGAGGAGGTGGGTCCGGACCAGAGTTTGGGCTCCACTGATGTCCACCAACAGGTGATACAAAAAGGGCAGGGCTGGAGCAAGGAGTCGCTCGTGGCCTGGGACTCAGAGAGGTGTTCTGAGAGAGCTGTGTGTACACTATACCTGCAAGAAAAGGTTTGCTTTTGTTTTGTTTTGGTGACAGGGAGAAGCCCTTCACCTCTGAGAGAGGAAACGTCTCCTGTTTAGTTGTTGCCTGGATGGCAAGGGTTTATTTTGATGTTTTGTTTATTTTTATAATTTTGCAAACCTTTTAAATAAAACTGACAACCAGTCAGATTTTGACGAAAGCCTGCTGTGCGGTCTACCTTTGTCCCAGGGAAGGAGATCCCCCACCTGAGCTAACCCCACATATGGTGGAGGATGCGGGCAACTTCCTGAGCAAGTGGGAAGATGGAGGATGTGATAAGAGCCTTGCTGCAGGCCACGGCAACCCAGCAGGAAACCAATCGCCAGTTCGCAGAGGCCAATGCAGTACAACAGGAGGCGAATCGCCAGTTTGCAGAGGCTCAAAGAACACAACAGGAGGCCCAACAAGCACAACAGGAAGTGAATTTCCTGTTGTCAGAAGCCCAACAAGCACAACAGGAAGCCCAACAAGCAGACCGAGAGCTCCTTAAGGAGATGGCCCAACACCTATTGGAATTAAGGAAGGAGTCCGCAGATCCGCTGCCAATGGAGCAGAAAATGGCGCGGGCCAGCTATGTTTTGCAGAAGATGACACCTGCAGATGATGTGGAGGCCTATCTCACAACTTTTGAAAGGGTTGCTGTTCGGGAGGGATGGCAAAAAGTGCAATGGGCAGGACTGCTTGCACCATTTTTGACAGGTGAATCCCAAAAAGCCTATTATGACCTGGAACCAGGGGATGCCCAGGACTATGAGAAACTGAAGGCTGAGGTCCTTGCACGCCTAGGCGTCACCATTGCAGTCCGGGCTCAGCGGGTGCATCAGTGGCATTACAGGGCTGACAAACCACCCAGATCTCAGATGTTCGATTTGATACATCTCTCCAAAAAGTGGCCAAAGGTATTGTCAGGCCCTCAGATTGTGGAGCGTGTGGTCATGGACCAATATTTACGTGCGCTCCCTGCCACTTTGAGGAAGTGGGTCGGCCGTGGAGACCCTAAATCTGCAAACAAGCTGGTGGACCTGGTGGAGAGATATGCAGCCGCTGAGGACTTTTTTCATTCACCTGGGCCGTACCCCAATGTCACTAGGGGTGGAAAACTATCCGGAAGATCCGGTAAGACTGTTCCATGGGCCAAAGGCTCAGAAAAAAATGATAAGACTATTGTGTCAGATAATGAGACTGTAGGCTTAGGACCTAGAGACTGGCCAAATAGGTCAGGAAGGTCCCCAAAGCCGTTTAGAGGTCTAAGCACTGAACATATAATATGTTATTGTTGTCATGCGTTAGGTCATATTGCTGCAAACTGTCCTTTAAATGATGAACCTATGCAATGTGAAAATGCTTATTTAGGAAAACACGTCTCTTTTTGCACAGGTGGTGTGAGGGACCGCCGAGCGGCACCACTAGCACTCCACTGGTCAGGCGTGCCCAGAGCGCGGAGTCTAAGCCCCAGGGTACTTGTTCACCAGGGCCCCTGATGGTGGGGATGGACTTGTAGTACCCCGAGACCAGGTCGCCTCTACTGAGCACACCTGTCAGTGGTAGGGGTGTTCGCCAGGGGTTCCAACCAGGGAGAGCCAGATGTGAGGAGGTCGGGTGAGCCCGATGGGATGGATGGATGGATGGCTGAGCAAGTGCGTAGTCAGACAGGCCGAGTCGGTAAGGTAGAGGACGGTAAGGTACAAGGGAGCAGGCAGAGAATCGTCGGGTCACACGCCAGGTCAGCAACAGGAGATCAGATCTAATAAGGGGCATCCAGGGAGAGAAGTCAGGCAAGCAAGGGTCTGGGCAGGAGAAATCAGCAAGGTCAAGAGCAATCCGGGTCAATAACTTACTAGGCACAGGTACAGGAACACAGGAAGCAGGTAAGACCAGAAGGCAACGAAATGACAGCTCAGGGACCTTTAAATATCCCGCCCTGCGCTGCCATTGGTGCCCAGCGGGCGGCCGCGGCTTCTACTGCGCATGCGCGAACTCGAACGCCGCGGCCGGCCCGGACCTAGTGCCCGTGTACTAGGTGGAGCAGTGCGCCTGCGCCGGGACCATCGCGGCAGGGATCGAGGAGATCCCTGACAGGTGGTATGTACTGCAGCATGTCAGAAACGCATGGAAAAGCAAATGTGTGTGATTGCCATTGATGAACAGCCAGTAACTGCTCTGCTAGACTCGGGTAGTGTTGTGACCTTAGTTAAAAGCGATTTGGTAAACCCTGCAAGGTTACACCCTAGCATGATTGGGGTTATTTGTATTCATGGTGATACACGTAATTACCAGACTGCTATGGTGGAGATTGATACTCCCTGGGGCCCTGTGACCCATTCTGTGGGGGTGGTGCCCTCTCTGCTTCATGAAGCCATAGTGGGGAGAGATTTTCCCCATTTCTGGAAGTTATGGGACAAGGAGAGGTGTCAGGAGGACCGAGCTCCCCCTGCTGAGGAAACGCCGAGAACTCCTGAGCTCACTCCTGACCCCTTTGACGGCAAGGTGGAAGGGGAAACTGTTGGTGTGTCCAAGGAAGGTTTAGACCAGGGGTGGGCAAACTTTTTGACTTGAGGGCCGCAATGGGTTCATATATTGGACCCGGGGGCCGGACCAAGAGTAGATGAATGATGTGTATGTGTCATCCATAGTAAGTATAGTAATATTCCCCCATAGTAAGCATAGTAATTAATCCCCCATATAGTAATTCATCCCCCATAGTAATTAATCCCCCATATAGTAATTCATCCCCCATATAGTAATTCATCCCCCATAGTAATTCATCCCCCATAGTAATTCATCCCCCATATAGTAATTCATCCCCCATAGTAATTCATCCCCCATATAGTAATTCATCCCCCCCATAGTAATTCATCCCCCATATAGTAATTCATCCCCCATAGTAATTCATCCCCCATATAGTAATTCATCCCCCCCATAGTAATTCATCCCCCATATAGTAATTCATCCCTCATAGTAATTCATCCCCCATATAGTAATTCACCCCCCATATAGTAATTCATCCCTCATAGTAATTCATCCTCCATATAGTAATTCATCCCCCATAGTAATTCATCCCCCATATAGTAATTCATCCCCCATATAGTAATTCATCCCCCATAGTAATTCATCCCCCATATAGTAATTCATCCCCCATATAGTAATTCATCCCCCATATACTAATTCATCCCCCATATAGTAATTCATCCCCCATAGTAATTCATCCCCCATATAGTAATTCATCCCCCATAGTAATTCATCCCCCATAGTAATTCATCCCCCATATAGTAATTCATCCTCCCATATAGTAATTCATCCCCCATATAGTAATTCATCCTCCCATATAGTAATTCATCCCCCATAGTAATTCATCCCCCATAGTAATTCATCCCCCCTATAGTAATTCATCCCCCATATAGTAATTCATCCCCCATAGTAATTCATCCCCCATATAGTAATTCATCCCCCATATAGTAATTCATCCCCCATATAGTAATTCATCCCCCATAGTAATTCATCCCCCCTATAGTAATTCATCCCCCATATAGTAATTCATCCCCCATAGTAATTCATCCCCCATATAGTAATTCATCCCTCATAGTAATTCATCCCCCATATAGTAATTCATCCCCCATATAGTAATTCATCCCCCATAGTAATTCATCCCCCATATAGTAATTCATCCCCCATAGTAATTCATCCCCCATATAGTAATTCATCCCCCATAGTAATTCATCCCCCATATAGTAATTCATCCCCCCTATAGTAATTCATTCCCCATATTAATTCATCCCCCCATATTAAGTCCCCAAGTCCCCCCGTGTCAATTCACTTACCTTTGCTCCGCGCGTTCCTCTCGCCGTGTTCCGGTGTAGCATGAAAATCTGTCTCTTATGAGGATCTGTCCCCCTCGACGTATCTGCGCATGTGCCAGTTTCAGGCATTAGCAGCCGATCGGCGATCTCCGGCACATGCGCAGATACATCGAGGGGGACAGATCCTCATAGGAGACAGATTTTCATGCTACACCGGTCTTCAGGGCGGACTGTGAGAGGAGCCTAGCTCTGCGTGCCGGATTAAAAGGTCCGCCGGGCCGTATACGGCCCGCGGGCTGTAGTTTGCCCATTGCTGGTTTAGACCTTTTCCCTTTCATTGTAATGGCTGGGGAGCAGGAGGAGTTGGATCCAACCCCAGACATCGAGGATACGGAACAAGAAATTATCTCGGGTTCTAGTGGGAGTGGACAGAATGTCCTGCCTGACCTGGAGGTCAGAAAGGAGGATTTCTGTATGGAACAGCTGAAAGATTCCACTCTTAACCTCCTTGGCGGTATGATTCCTTCTGATTTTTTGTGCTGAAAGCGGTACCATTTTTTCGCATGGAAATAGTTTTTTATTGTAGGCTGTAATTTTTAGGAAAATTTCCCCACAAATCATTATCACTCAATTCTGTAAGTGGTTCTGATTTACTATCGCTGTTCTCTAGCCGGTCTAAAACCGCTTTTGACGTAAATGGACGCTTTTTGGACGCCATGGACTTTTCTAATTTTCCAGGCAGAAAGAACAGACAAAATGTAGGCAGGGCACAGGGCAAAGCACTAGGGACAACATGTATGTGAAATGGGATGAAACAGCAATGTTTTACTATTTAAAATTGAAAAAAAAAAAATGACATTTTTTAAATTTTTGAAATTTCCCGCCGCCGGCGGCGCCCGTACGTCCGGAACACAGAAGCCGGATGCCGGCATCGGCCGGAGGAGATGGCCGGGGACGCTGCAGGGGACACATCGTGGGAACGAAGGACAAGGTAAGTGCTGCAGGGACCCCCAGAGCAGCGCCGCATGGTAAGCCCGAGTGTAGCTCGGGGTTACCGCTTGTGGTATAGAAATTCTACCCCGAGCTACACTCGGGAACACCGCTAAGGAGGTTAATAGAGCCAGAGAAAATATTAAAATGATTGATGGGGAGCCAGTTGAAAATGACGTAGGGGTGTCTTTTCCCTACATGGCTCTCAAAAATAACTTGCTATACCAAGTGCTAAAGCAAGGGGAGGAGGTGGTAGAACAGTTAGTGGTCCCCAAACCCTTTCGCCGGATGGTACTGGATTTAGCCCATGGGCATATAATGGGGGGACACCTGGGTGTAGAGAAAACAAAGGAGAGAATAACCCAGAGATTCCTTTGGCCAGGCTTACATGGAGACGTCAAAGTGCATTGTGAGTCATGCCCGGAATGTCAATATTCTGCGCCCTCACCCCATTTTCGCAGTCCGCTAGTACCTCTACCCATAATTGAAGTACCGTTTGAAAGAGTGGGCATGGACCTAGTGGGTCCAGTAGTAAAGTCTGCCCGGGTCCATCAGCACATACTGGTGATACTTAACTATGCCACCCGGTATCCTGAAGCCATCCCCTTGCGTAATACCTCCGCTAAAAATATCGCCAAAGAGCTTGTCCGGGTGTTTAGTCGGGTAGGTATTCCAAAGGAGGTCTTGACGGATCAGGGCACGCCATTTATGTCTAGAGTTATGAAAGAGTTATGCAAATTGTTCAAAATTTCCCATCTCCGTACCTCGGTCTACCACCCCCAAACCGATGGGCTTGTGGAAAGGTTTAACAAGACCCTTAAGAATATGTTAAAAAAGGTGGTGGACAAAGATGGGAGAAATTGGGATTTTTTGCTACCATACCTCATGTTTGCTATACGAGAAGTACCTCAGGCATCTACAGGGTATTCACCCTTTGAACCACGGTCATACAGCATGACATAGTTACCCAGCCCGGGGTCTGCGTAAACGTAAAGCCCTATAGAATACCCGAGGCAAGGAAGCGGTGGCAAAGGAAATAAAGGACATGTTATAATATGGAGTGATCGAGGAATCTCACAGTGAGTGGTCGAGTCCCATAGTGTTGGTCCCAAAACCAGATGGAACCATTCGTTTCTGTAATGATTTCAGGAAACTGAACAGCGTGTCTAAGTTTGATGCGTACCCGATGCCTCGGGTGGATGAACTCATTGACAGGTTGGGAACGGCTCGGTACATAACCACCTTAGATCTGACCAAAGGCTATTGGCAGATTCCTTTAACGGAAGCTGCAAAAGAAAAGACGGCATTCTCCACCCCCGAGGGGTCCTTTCAGTATAAGCGGATGCCGTTTGGTTTGCATGGGGCTCCTGCATCATTCCAAAGGATGATGGACAAGACGCTGAGACCACATCGCCAGTATGCGGCTGCCTATTTGGACGATGTCGTCATCCACAGTCCAGACTGGGAATCTCATTTGTCCCGCTTGCAAGCGGTCGTAGATTCGCTGAGGGAAGCAGGTCTTACCGCCAACCCCAAAAAGTGTGCCATAGGCTTGGAGGAGGCTAAATATCTTGGCTACATCATTGGTCGAGGTCTCATTAGGCCTCAGATCAATAAAATTGAGGCAATTCAAAAGTGGCCCCAACCTGTAAATAAAAAGCAAGTCCGGGCATTTCTTGGGATCACGAGATACTACAGGCGGTTTATTCCCAATTTTGCCACCATTGCAGCCCCACTGACAGATCTGACAAAAGGTAGGGGGTCGGTCATTGTCAAGTGGAATCCCGAGGCGGAGACCGCATTTCAAAGGCTGAAACAAGCTCTCTGTGCTCAACCTGTGCTAGTGACCCCAGATTTCACCACAGAGTTTGTGGCACAGACTGATGCCTCTGATGTGGGATTAGGTGCTGTCCTGTCCCAAATCAGAGATGGGGAGGAGCACCCCGTGGTCTTCCTAAGTAGAAAGCTCAACAAACATGAGAGAAACTATGCCATTGTGGAGAAGGAAGGTTTGGCCATCAAATGGGCCTTGGAGGCCCTGAAATATTACCTGTTAGGAAGACCGTTCAAGTTGGTTACTGATCATGCCCCGCTCAAATGGATGTGTGATAATAAGGAGAAAAACAGTCGAGTGACAAGGTGGTTTCTTGCGCTACAAGTGTTCAAATTCACGGTGGAACACAGAGCGGGGAAACTGCAAAGTAATGTAGATGCCCTCTCCCGGGTCCATTGTCTGGTTGGGACAGTTGCTCAGCCGCAGGGGCTTGAGCAGAGGGGGGGGATATGTGACAATATGAACGGCGAGGTGATAGAGGGACGCTATATGTCACCTCACATACGCTCATACCTGACAGTTTAGGTGGAGTCCACTCTGGGTTTTCGGGACCACAGTTGAAGAGGTGGGTCCGGACCAGAGTTTGGGCTCCACTGATACAGGTGATATAAAAAGGGCAGGGCTGGAGCAAGGAGTGGCTCGTGGCCTGGGACTCAGAGAGGTGTTCTGAGAGAGCTGTGTGGACTATACCTACAAGAAAAGGTTTGCTTTTGTTTTGTTTTGGGTGACAGGGAGAAGCCCTTCACCTCTGAGAGAGGAAACGTCTTCTGTTTAGTTGTTGCCTGGATGGCAAGGGTTTATTTTACTGTTTTGTTTATTTTGATATTTTCTGCAAACCTTTTAAATAAAACTGACAACCAGTCAGATTTTGACGAAAGCCTGCTGTGCGGTCTACCTTTGTCCCAGGGAAGGAGATCCCCCACCTGAGCTAACCCCACAATATATATATACATTGTAGAGGTGTCAAACTGGCGGCCC
This sequence comes from Staurois parvus, assembly GCF_062004578.1. Lineage (NCBI taxonomy): Eukaryota > Metazoa > Chordata > Amphibia > Anura > Ranidae > Staurois > Staurois parvus. The sequence continues at coordinate 25,028 of NW_028318419.1, forward strand.
TCCAGCTGTTGCCAAACTACAAGTCCCATAAGGCATTGCAAGATAGACAGTTTACAAGTATGACTCCCAAAGGTAGAGGCATGATGGGAATTGTAGTTCCGCAACAAATGGAGGGCCCCCGGTATGACACCCCTGCATGTAGATAGATAGACTCCGGGCTTTTTTTCTCAGGGAATCTCAAGGAATAAGTGTAGGAGTTCTCCCTTCTGAGTCACTTCCTGTCCCTCCCCTCCCTCATCTCCAAGCACTGTCCATTGTTTCCACCTCTTACCCTCCTCCCAGTTCCACCCCTTTTAGAAAATACAGAGCCGAGTGTAATTTTGTGCTGTTAAGTACTTTGTATGGAATTTGTTAATGATAACAAGAAAAGCAGTAAAACAGATCCCCTGCAGCAACAATAGATCCCCCCAGCAACCATGGACCCCAGCAGTAACAACAGATCTCCCAGCAGCCAGCAACAATACCCCCTCCCTCAAAAGTAGATGCCTTCCAGCAACAATTGACCCCCCCCCCAGCAACAATAGACCTTACCAGCAACAAGAGGCCCCCACGCACAAATAGATCCCCACCAGCAGCTATAGATCCCCCCCACGAGCAACAATAGACTTCCCCAGCAACAAGATCAACTCAGCCACCAAGTGGTAGGCCATGTCACATGACAGGGCGGGGTCAGCGCATGCTGAAGCGCACAGTGCGCAGAAGTCACCAACTGTCTGCAGAGTCAATAGCTAAAGACCTCCAAACTTGGTGTGGCCTTCAGATGAGCCCAACAACAGTGCGTAGAGAGCTTCATGGAATGGGTTTCCATGGCCGAGCAGCTCCATCACCAAGTGCAATGCAAAGCGTCAGATGCCGTGGTGTAAAGCACGCCGCCACTGGACTCTAGAGCAGTGGAGGCGTGTTCTCTGGAGTGACCAATCACACTTCCCTGTCTTGCAATCCGATGAATGTGTCTGGGTTTGGCGGTGGCCAGGAGAACGGTACTTGCCTGACTGCATTGTGCCAAGTGTAAGGTTTGGTGGAGGGGGGATTATGGTGTGGGGTTGTTTTTCAGGGGTTAAGCTTGGCCCCCTAGTTCCAGTGAAGGGAACTCTTAAGGCGAAATTTTGGACAATTTCATGCCCTTAACTTTGTGGGAAGAGTTTGGGGATGGCCCCTTCCTGTTCCAACATGACTGCCCCCCAGTGCACAAAGCAAGGTCCATAAAGACATGGAGGAGCCAGTTTGGGGTGGAGGAACTTGACTGTCCTGCACAGAGTCCTGACCTCAACCCCATAGAACACCTTTGGGATGAATTAGAGCGGAGACTGCGAGCCAGGCCTCCTCCCCCGACATCAGTGCCTGACCTGACAAATGTGCTTCTGGAAGAATGGTCCAACCTTCCCATAGACACCCTCCTAAACCTTGTGGATGGCCTTCCCAGAAGAGTTGAAGCTGTTATAGCTGCAAAGGGCGGGGCCAACTCAATATTGAACCCTACGGACTAAGACTGGGGGGCCATTAAAGGTCATGTGCATGGAGAGGGCGGGGCCAACTCAGTATTGAACCCTACGGACTAAGACTGGGGGGCCAATAAAGGTCATGTGTGTGGGAAGGCCGGCCGACCAATACTTGGGGCAATATACAGTCAGGTCCATAAATATTGGGACATGGACACAATTCTAACATTTTTGGCTCTATACACCACAATGGATTTGAAATGAAACGAACAAGATGTGCTTTAACTGCAGACTGTCAGCTTTAATTTGAGGGTATTTACATCCAAATCAGGTGAACGGTGTAGGAATTACAACAGTTTGCATATGTGCCTCCCACTTGGTAGGGGACCAAAAGTAATGGGACAATTGGCTTCTCAGCTGTTCCATGGCCAGGTGTATGTTATTCCCTCATTATCCCAATTACAATGAGCAGATAAAAGGTCCAGAGTTCATTTCAAGTGTGCTATATGCATTTGGAATCTGTTGCTGTCAACTCTCAAGATGAGATCCAAAGAGCTGTCACTATCAGTGAAGCCATCATTAGGCTGAAAAAACAAAACAAACCCATCAGAGAGATAGCAAAAACATTAGACGTGGCCAAAACAACTGTTTGGAACATTCTTAAAAAGAAGGAACGCACCGGTGAGCTCAGCAACACCAAAAGACCCGGAAGACCACGGAAAACAACTGTGGTGGATGACCGAAGAATTCTTTCCCTGGTGAAGAAAACATCCTTCACAACAGTTGGCCAGATCAAGAACACTCTCCAGGAGGTAGGTGTATGTGTGTCAAAGTCACCAATCAAGAGAAGACTTCACCAGAGTGAATACAGAGGGTTCACCACAAGATGGAAACCATTGGTGAGCCTCAAACACAGGAAGGCCAGATTAGAGTTTGCCAAACGACATCCAAAAAAGCCTTCACAGTTCTGGAACAACATCCTATGGACAGATGAGACCGACATCAACTTGTACCAGAGTGATGGGAAGAGAAGAGTATGGAGAAGGAACTGCTCATGGTCCTCAGCATACCACCTCATCAGTGATCATGGTGGTGGTAGTGTCATGGCGTGGGCATGTATGGCTGCCAATGGAACTGCTTCTCTTGTATTTATTGATGATGTGACTGCTGACAGAAGCAGCCGGATGAATTGTGAAGTGTTTCGGGAATATTATCGGCTCATATTCAGCCAAATGCTTCACAACTCATTGGACGCTTCACAGTGCAGATGGACAATGACCCAAAGCAGACTGCAAAAGACACCAAAGAAGTGGAATGTTCTGCAATGGCCAATCACCTGACCTGAATCCGATTGAGCATTTCACTTGCTGAAGACAAAGCTGAAGGGAAAATGCCCCAAGAACAAGCAGGAACTGAAGACAGTTGCAGTAAAGGCCTGGCAGAGCATCACCAGGGATGACACCCAGCGTCTGGGGATGTCTATGCGTTCCACACTTCAGGCTGTCATTGACTGCAAAGGATTTGTAACCAAGTATTAAAAAAATGAAAGTTTGATTTATGATTATTATTCTGTCCCATTACTTTTGGTCCCTTACCAAGTGGGAGGCACATATGCAAACTGTTGTAATTCCTACACCGTTCACCTGATTTGGATGTAAATAACCTCAAATTAAAGCTGACAGTCTGCAGTTAAAGCACATCTTGTTTGTTTCATTTCAAATCCATTGTGGTGTATAGAGCCAAAAATGTTAGAATTGTGTCCATGTCCCAATATTTATGGACCTGACTGTAGTGTAGACAGATAGACAGACATACAGATAGATAGATAATAGATAATAGATAGATAATAGATAGATAGATAATAGATAGATTGATAGATAATAGATAGATAGATAATAGATGATAGATAGATAGATAGATAGATAGATAGATAGATAGATAGATAGATAGATAGATAGATAGATAATAGATAGATAATAGATAGATAGATAGATAGATAGATAGATAGATAGATAGATAGATAGATAATAGAGAGATAATAGATAGATAGATAATAGATAGATAGATAGATAGATAATAGATAGATAATAGATAGATAGATAGATAGATAGATAATAGATAGATAGATAGATAGATAGATAGATAGATAGATAGATAGATAGATAGATAGATAATAGATAGATAGATAATAGATAGATTGATAGATTATTGATAGATAATAGACAGACACTGTGCCTGGACTTGTCCTTTAAGTCCAGCCCCCTCGGCGGTGCACGTTGCTTCGTGCCGTCGGACAAAGTTTGATACATTTTGAGACACAGAAAACTTTGGGATGATGATTCACAAACAAGCCATCCACCCACAAGAGGCCCTTGAGTGGAGATCCAATTATCTGTTGCACTTTATGCTGCAATATAATCTCCTCTTGTCCGCGTGCCGAATGGAATTTTATTGAAAACAGTAAATTTGACAACAGAGACGCAGCGCGGCGAGTCCCCCGACATACTCCTCCAGACACGGCGCCCTCTCTGGGCGTCATTTTTTTTGCACTTCTCGGCAATTAGGATAACGGAACCTTTTGCGGCCCAAAGACGCTGCAGTGAAAATCACGTTAATGAATGTATTTGTGCCAAGCGGGATTCGATCTGCGTGCGTCCATCGGACATCTGGCTGCGGTTTAATCAACATCAGGTTGTCTGCTGTAGAAATAGAAAACCAGAGCTTAGTGCCGATATAAAATAATGAATATACAGTATATGTAATATATGTTCAATGCAGGGTGATCGCCAACAGCAGCACTCACCACTAAGCTCCCTCTGACGCGTTTCGTCACCACGACGTCATCAAGGGCATCAGGATGTCTATTGTAACCTGCTGTGCATGGTTCTATTTTCAGACAATTTGAGAATGGACAAATGTGTGGGCAACGGGTGCAATTTGTTGGAATAAAGAATTCATATTTAAAGCCCAATTCCAGCTTGACCAAAAATGCCAATATGGACCCTAAGCATCCAGCACTCAGGGTGAAGATGGGAAGCTGCTCTCCTACCCCCCTACCCCCTGGGAACCTTACCACCCTCTGTTGGTTTTAGGATCGGTGCACAAATACTGAGCTGACAGTAGCAGAGGAAAACATATTGCCCGTGTTGGTGGTGTCACTGGAAGGAAAAATTGTTCCCGTGCTGGTGGGGTCAATTGAAGGAAAAAGTCGCCCTGCGTTGCTGTTGTCACTGGAAACAAAAAATTTCCCGTGTTGGTGGGGTCACTGGAAGGAAAAGATGTCGCCATGCTGGTGGTTACACTGGAAGCAAAAAAATGCCCCCTGGCTGGTGGTGTCACCGAAAGGAAAAATGTCCCCGTGTTGGTGTTGTCCCTGCAACTAAAAAATGTCCTTATTCTGATGGTTTCACTGGAAGGAAAAAATGCCCCCGTTCTGGTGGTGTCACTAGAAGGAAAAAAATGTCCCTGTGCTGGTGGGGTCACTGGAAGGAATGTCGCCATGCTGGTGGTTATGCTGTAAACAAAAAATGTCCCCCCTGGCTCGTGGTGTCACTGGAAGGAAATAATTTCTCTGTGTTGGTGGTGTCACTGAAAGGAAAAAATGTCCCTATATTGATGTTGTCGCTGGAGGGAAAAATTGTCCCTTTGTTGGTGGTGTCACTGGAAGGAAAAAGTCTCCCTGCATTGGTGGTTTCACTGGAAGGAAAAGATGTCGCCATGCTGGTGGTTACCCTGTAGACAAAAAATGTCCTCCCGGTTCGTGGTGTCCCTTTGGTGGTGTCACTGGAAGGAAAAAATGTCTCTGTGCTGGTGGTGTCACTCAAAAGAAAAAATGTCCCTGCATTGGCAATGTCACTACAAAGCTCCTCCCACACCCCACAGCCAATCACAGGCGGCGGTGTCATTCTTCCCCCACGGCGGCACCTAGGAATGCCCATTGCATACATGCATTCATCTCCCCACCATACAGATCTCTCCCGGCTCCGCCCCTCAAGACAAGCTTCAGAAAAATATAAAAGAAACTCTGGCTACAATACTCGCTTCCTTCCCTGCACCGCCCCCCCCCCCCGCAGACCCGCCCACTTCAGGGAGCGGCACTGGCCTTCTTCCAATCACGGTGGTCACATGGCTTTGTTTATAAAACAAACCCACCACACACACGTGCAGAATGAAGAGCATTTGTTTCGTTTCAGTTCGGATCGAATCGTTCAGTTACTCATTTTGCTTCACTGCATTCGTAACAAAATTTGTTTAGTTTTGTTTATTGGTTTTCAACCAGATTCAGATTTTTCCAGTGGATTCTAGCTATTCGAATCAAATTGGAATCCAAAATATTGAATCGATTCAAATTTATTTTGAAGGATAGCTGGTTCTGTTCCATTCAAAACTCAAATTCGGGTGAGGGGGGAGGTTAGAGCTGAATGGGTTGGGGGGCGGTAGTGCTGAAAGGGTTGGGGTGGGGGTTAGTGCTGTAAATGGTTTGGGGGGGGGGGGGTTGTGTTAAAAGGGTTGGGGGGGGGGGGTAGTGGTAAGAGCCCTGCACCATGAATTTGTTCTCCGCACTGAAAACTAGAATACCATCAAACCAACCCTCCCCCCCCCCATGTTATCCAATGCAGAATCACATCTGGCTGTTCTGGCTGCGATGGCGGATGGCTGCGATGACGGATGGATGGCTGCGATGGCGGATGGCTGCGATGACGGATGGATGGCTGTGATGACGGATGGATGGCTACGATGACGGATGGCTGTGATGACGGATGGATGGCTGCGATGGCAGATGGCTGTGATGACGGATGGATGGCTGCGATGGCAGATGGCTGCGATGACGGATGGCTGCGATGGCGGATGGCTGCGATGGCGGATGGCTGCGATGGCGGATGGCTGCGATGGCGGATGGCTGCGATGGCGGATGGCTGCGATGACGGATGGATGCGATGACGGATGGCTGCGATGGCGGATGGCTGCGATGGCGGATGGCTGCGATGGCGGATGGCTGCGATGGCGGATGGCTGCGATGGCGGATGGCTGCGATGGCGGATGGCTGCGATGACGGATGGATGCGATGACGGATGGATACGATGACGGATGGCTGCGAAGGCGGATGGCTGCGATGACGGATGGCTGCGATGACGGATGGCTGCGATGACGGATGGCTGCGATGGCGGATGGCTGCGATGACGGATGGCTGCGATGACGGATGGCTGCGACGACGGATGGCTGCGACGGCGGATGGCTGCAATGACGGATGGATGTGATGACGGATGGATACGATGACGGATGGATGGATGTGATGACGGATGGCTGCGAAGGCGGATGGCTGCGATGACGGATGGCTGCGATGACGGATGGCTGCGATGACGGATGGCTGCGATGGCGGATGGCTGCGATGGCGGATGGCTGCGATGGCGGGTGGCTGCGATGACGGGTGGCTGCGATGACGGATGGCTGCGATGATGGATGGCTGCGACGACGGATGGCTGCGACGACGGATGGCTGCGACGGCGGATGGCTGCAATGACGGATGGATGTGATGACGGATGGATACGATGACGGATGGATGGATGTGATGACGGATGGCTGCGAAGGCGGATGGCTGCGATGACGGATGGCTGCGATGACGGATGGCTGCGATGACGGATGGCTGCGATGACGGATGGCTGCGATGACGGATGGCTGCGATGACGGATGGCTGCGATGACGGATGGCTGGCTGTGATGACGGATGGCTGCGACGACGGATGGCTGCGATGGCGGATGGCTGCGATGACAGATGGATGTGATGACGGATGGATACGATGACGGATGGATGGATGTGATGACGGATGGCTGCGATGACGGATGGCTGCGATGACGGATGGCTGCGATGACGGATGGCTGCGATGACAGATGGCTGCGATGGCGGATGGATGGCTGCGGTGATGGATGGCTGCGATGACGGATGGATGTGATGACGGATGGATGCGATGACGGACGGATGGCTGCGATGACGGATGGCTGCGATGACGGATGGCTGCGATGGCGGATGGCTGCGATGGCGGATGGCTGCGATGACGGATGGATGTGATGACGGATGGATACGATGACGGATGGATGGCTGCAATGATGGATGGATGTGATGACGGATGGCTGCGATGACGGATGGCTGCGATGACGGATAGCTGCAATGGCGGATGGCTGCGATGATGGATGGCTGCGATGACGGATGGCTGCGATGGCGGATGGCTGCAATGGCGGATGGATGGCTGGGATGATGGACGGATGTGATGACGGATGGATGCGATGACGGATGGATTTGATGACGGATGGCTGCGATGGCGGATGGCTGCGATGACGGATGGCTGCGATGACGGATGGCTGCGATGACGGATGGCTGCGATGACGGATGGCTGCGATGGCGGATGGATGGCTGCGGTGATGGATGGATGCGATGACGGATGGATGCGATGACGGATGGCTGTGATGACGGATGGCTGTGATGACGGATGGCTGCGATGGCGGATGGCTGCGATGGCGGATGGCTGCGATGACGGATGGCTGCGATGACGGATGGCTGCGATGGCGGATGGATGGCTGCGGTGATGGATGGCTGCAATGACGGATGGATGCGATGACGGATGGCTGCGATGACGGATGGCTGCGATGACGGATGGCTGCGATGGCGGATGGCTGCGATGGCGGATGGATGGCTGCGATGATGGATGGCTGCGATGGCGGATGGCTGCGATAGCGGATGGCTGCGATGGCGGATGGCTGCGATGGCGGATGGCTGCAATGACGGATGGCTGCGATGGCGGATGGCTGCGGTGGCGGATGGCTGCGGTGGCGGATGGCTGCGATGGCGGATGGATGGCTGCGATGGCGGATGGCTGCGATGGCGGATGGATGGCTGTGATGGCGGAAGGCTGCGATGGCGGATGGCTGCGATGGCGGATGGCTGCGATGGTCGTGGACCAGATGCAGCTTGGGATCTAGAAGGCGGGATTTCGCTGTAACTTGCCTGGTAGGTGGATCTCGGTCACATGACACTATTATTGAAAACAATCAGCTCAGTAGTTTTGTGACACACGTGAGTCACCGGCGTGGATTGCTGCACTCGCTGCGCACGTCTGCCCGTTGGTTTTGTCTGCGCACGTCGGATGCAGCGATTCGCTGGAAGAGCTCGGTGTGCGAGGAGCCGGAACATCAGCAACTTCCCTCCTCGCTGCGTTGGCTATTTTTATTTTTTGCTGGGAAAACAATCAACATAATAGACTGAAATGCACACGCATCTAATGCACCATTACGTGGAGGACGCCATGGAGGCAATAATGGATTTTCTCTGCATCCACGGAACGCTTATTTTTAAATCCTTCCAGATATAATAAGAGTTTTAGGCCATTTTCTTAAAAGGAATCCATGACGGGGGGGGGGGAGGGGAGGGGAGGGGGGGCGGGGTGCTGATGCACTTATAACAAACACTAAAATATTATGTATTTTGTGAAAGTAGAGAAATGCCAAATGTAGTAAACAAATATTAATAAAAACTAATATAAATAATAAGATAAATGTAAAAAAATACACAAAAACGACACGATGGCAGCTGCAATTTTTTATATTTCGCAATATTAGCGCAATTGCTGATCGAATCTGTGATTGTGATTTTTTTTTTTAAAAAATATGCATTTTAGTGTGCGGAAACACAGCAACGTTTTGCAAATCTTGTGTACAGTTTAAAAGATGAGACTAAGACAAGTAACTAGATACCAAATATGTCGGGTTGTAAAATTGTGCGCTAGCGCAAAATGGCGACCAACGATGACAGGTTCTATCGGTGATGCTTTAACCGCTTCCTGTACCCCCCCCCCACCCCAGTAGCCTATAAATGGCGGACAGAAAGCAGTGCCAATGCGGGATAACGTACCCGTGTGTTACCCGGCACAGAGGATCACATTACAGCTGTGTCCCGGTGATCACATGATGGTTTCCCGTGTGATTGCCATGTTCCGCTTCAGGTGCCATCCTGCATGATTGCCCACAGCAATCACATAGTAAACAATGTACACTGAAAGTAGGGATCGGTTCTCTCTGCTCTCACTGGGAGTGTACAGCAGTCAGCCCCAGTCCCTGATCACCGCCCCAGTGTAATGGCAGCACCCTGATCACCGCCATACCCCATACCAGCATCCTGATCACCGCCATACCCCATACCAGCGTCCTGATCACCGCCATACCCCATACCAGCGTCCTGATCACCCCCATACCCCATACCAGCGTCCTGATCACCGCCATACCCCATACCAGCATCCTGATCACCGCCATACCCCATACCAGCATCCTGGTCACCCCCATACCCCATACCAGCGTCCTGATCACCACCATACCCCATACCAGCATCCTGATCACCGCCATACCCCATACCAGCGTCCTGATCACCGCCATACCAGCGTCCTGATCACCCCCATACCCCATACCAGCATCCTGATCACCTCCATACCCCATACCAGCGTCCTGATCACTGCCATACACAATACCAGCGTCCTGATCACCTCCATACCCCATACCAGCGTCCTGATCACCACCATACCCCATACCAGCGTCCTGATCACCTCCATACCCCATACCAGCGTCCTGATCACCTCCATACCCCATACCAGCGTCCTGATCACCTCCATACCCCATACCAGCGTCCTGATCACCCCCATACCCCATACCAGCCTCCTGATCACCTCCAAACCCCATACCAGCATCCTGATCACCTCCATACCCCATACCAGCGTCCTGATCACCTCCATACCCCATACCAGCGTCATGATTACCACCATACCCCATACCAGCGTCCTGATCACCCCCATACCCCATACCAGCCTCCTGATCACCTCCAAACCCCATACCAGCATCCTGATCACCCCCATACCCCATACCAGCGTCCTGATCACCACCATACCCCATACCAGCATCCTGATCACCGCCATACCAGCGTCCTGATCACCGCCATACCCCATACCAGCGTCCTGATCACCCCCATACCGCATACTAGCATCCTGATCACCCCCATACCCTATACCAGCGTCCTGATCACCGCCATACCAGCGTCCTGATCACCCCCATACCGCATACCAGCGTCCTGATCACCCCCATACCGCATACCAGCATCCTGATCATCCCCCATACCGCATACCAGCATCCTGATCACCGCCATACCCCATACCAGGGTCCTGATCACCGCCATACCAGCGTCCTGATCACCGCCATACCCGCATTCAGATCACCGCCATACCAGCGTCCTGATCACCCCCATACTGCATACCAGCATCCTGATCACCACCATACTGCATACCAGCATCCTCATCACCTCCATACCAGCGACCTGATCACCCCCATACCCCATACCAGCATCCTCATCACCTCCATACCAGCGACCTGATCACCCCCATACCCCATACCAGCATCCTGATCACCTCCATACCTCATACCAGCATCCTGATCACCGCCATACCCCATACCAGCGTCCTGATCACCGCCATACCCCATACCAGCATCCTGATCACCGCCATAACCCATACCAGCATCCTGATCACCGCCATACCCCATACCAGGGTCCTGATCACCGCCATACCCCATACCAGCATCCTGATCACCCCCATACCCTATACCAGCATCCAGATCACCTCCATACCAGCGTCCTGATCACCCCCATACTGCATACCAGCGTCCTGATCACCACCATACCCCACACCAGCGTCCTGATCACCTCCATACCCCATACCAGCATCTTGATCACCACCATACCCCATACCAGCGTCCTGATCACCCCCATACCCCATACCAGCATCTTGATCACCACCATACCCCATACCAGCATCTTGATCACCACCATACCCCATACCAGCGTCCTGATCACCCCCATACCCCATACCAGCATCTTGATCACCACCATACCCCATACCAGCATCCTGATCACCCCCATACCCCATACCAGCGTCCTGATCACCCCCATACCCCATACCAGCGTCCTGATCACCTCCATACCCCATACCAGCACCCTGATCACCCCCATACCCCATACCAGCGTCCTGATCACCTCCATACCCCATACCAGCATCCTGATCACCCCCATACCCCATACCAGCGTCCTGATCACCCCCATACCCCATACCAGCGTCCTGATCACCTCCATACCAGCATCCTGATCGCCGCCATACCAGCGTCCTGATCACCGCCATACCTCATACCAGCGTCCTGATCACCACCATACCCCATACCAGCGTCCTGATCACCACCATACCTCATACCAGCGTCCTGATCACCACCATACCCCATACCTGCATCCTGATCGCCGCCACACCCCATACCAGCTTTCTGATCGCCGTCATACTCCATACCAGCATCCTGATCAGCGCCATTTTCACCGCCATATGCCATACCAGCACCCTAATCAAATTATAAAAAATTAGTATGGGTACAGTGTTGCATGAATGAGTAATATTTGCTCAGTGTGAGAGCGCTGAAAGATGAAAATTGGCCTGGACTGGAAGACCGTAAAAGTGTCTGAACTTAGTTCAGTGTCTGAAGTAGTTAAAATCCTTTATATCTCTCCTGTTTGGAGTTAGCCATTTGTAGGCATGCGCAGGCTGACCTCCCTATCCAGGTGGTGCTTTTCTGAAGGCGCCATGTAGAGAGAGCAGAGGACAGATGGAAACACATGTTCCTCTGGGGCTTCCGTAGGCGTCATCGGGGGAGTGGCTGTCCAAATGGACGCTGCTGCCCTGGACGTCTTTGCAGCCATCTTTAGTCTCCTTCGGTTGGCGCATGTTTTTGTGTAGTGGCTAGGTTAGGGTCAGGAACCCCCTGGTTCGGGGGATGTGCCTACCGTGGGAAGAGGTTCGAGTGGAGGAGGCATAGATCTTTGGACAGGAGCCTTTCCACTTCAGGCACGACTATCTTCCAGCTGCCTCCTCTGCCAGATGCTGTCAGCCTCACATTATCGCTCTCTCTAACCTCTGCACAGTTCTCTGTAAGTGCTGCTAGCCAGTTTGCTGCCATCTCAAAGACTCTGTTACTGTTTGGTTAGGACTTTTGTAAGCCGTGTACCGGGGGGGGCTCCCCAGGATACAGTGAAGTCACGAACGAGGAAAGCAACCCCAACACCAGCTTTTGCCACAACAGAATGTTACTTAGATGTGGCAAATAAACACAACCACAAATGCTGGAACATACAATAAATTTACATACACCCAGCCCAAAGGCTGAGACCCTTGTGCTGCACAGCACGGCGCCCCCTGATGGATGAAGGTAGAAAGTGAAGTAATTTACCTACTGGGGGGCACAACTAAGCTGCCACACCTTACCCGTTATCACCCTACAGAGCAGGAATCAGTGTATGGGGGTACGGGATGGGCTAGCCTGCGGTGCAGCACAACAGCTTACAATCTTACACAAATCTACAGTATTCCCCCCCCATAACTGGTCCTGTAGCACGTGCCGGAGTATTCCTTCTGAGCAAAACGCCAGTCTGGGGTGAGTTTGTAGGATTTTATCAGCTCTCCAATGTAAAATGTCACTTTAAGTTGTGGAGTCCTTCCAATGATCAGTAACAACACTTGTGGCCTGACACAAACAGAGACCCTAACTAACTATAGGCCTGGTCGCAGTCTATAGGCGCCAACACTGAAATGAGGTGCGTGCACGATCTTACCAACCCGGGTCTGCTTTGCATCCGCTGGTGACTCTGAACAGAACAAATGTCTCTCCAACAGGCCTGCAATATTACAGCGTATGCTGCATTGTTCCTCGGCTCTCATCAGCTTCCTGGCAGAAATTTCATCAGCTTCCTGGCAGCAATCTCATCAGCTTCACCCAGCTGCAGCTCACATGGCCTCTTCATTCAGCATTCTCCAGAACATGGCTGCTTTCTCTCTCCTTCCTGTTCTCTAAACTCTGTGTGAAATACCCCACCTCTTCATGAATATACAAATATCTATGCAGTCTGAGGCTGTGTTAGGAAAACAGTGGCATCTTGTGGCTAAACCGCAGAATGTCACTCCAGAACATTTAGATTACTCCACACAATAATTTACTGCACACAAACAGTGTTCAAACAATGAGAGCTGTTTCCCCATCTCACACTTTCATGGTAATACACTCGGGTCTTAGATCTCCGTGTGTCTTTGCTCCTTTCTGGATATCCAAAGCTCTAGGCCCCCCCACACATGTTAATAATGGCCTTGGAATTATTATTATACAGTATTTATAAAGCGCCAATAGTTCGCTCAGCGCTGTACATTACAATGGGAGACAATACATGCGGCAGTACAATAACAATACAATGTGATACACGAGGGGATTGAGGGCCCTGCTCCTTGGAGCTTACCATCTAGGAGGGAGGGGATAGTGGTACAGGAGGAAGTGGCTGTGGGGGATGGAGTGGTAGGAAGAGTGGAGGAGGTCAGCAATTAGCAGGGGGTGGGGTAGGCTTCCCTGAAGAGGTGGGTTTTCAGGGTGTGCCTAAAGGGGAAGAGAGTAGGTGATAGTCTGATGGATTTGGGTAGGGAGTTCCAGGGGATGGGTGACACCCTGGAGAAGTCCTGGAGGCAGGCATGGGAGGAAGAGACCAGGGAACTAGAGAGAAGGAGGTCTTGTGAGGAGCGGAGAGTGCGTTTTGGGTGGTATTTGGATATTAGGTCGGTGATGTAATTTGGGGCAGTATGATGGACAGCTTTGTACGTCAGTGTTAGGATTTTGAATTTGATCCGTTGGGCAATCAGAAGCCAGTGGAGGGATTGGCAGAGGGGGGTGGAGGACACTGAGTGGAGGCCAGTGGAGGGATTGGCAGAGGGGGGTGGTGGAGATGGAGCGGTTGGAAAGGTGAATGAGTCTGGCAGCCGTATTCAGGATGGACTGAAGCGGGGATAGCCAGCGGCGAGGCAGGCCAGTGAGGAGGGAGTTGCAGTAGTCGAGTCGTGATATGATGAGGGAGTGGATGAGCTGTTTAGTGGTTTCTGGGGTTAGGAACGTGCGGATTTTGGCGATGTGGACTCTGCATGAATTTGTTAGTGATTGGACTTGGGGCTGGAAGGACAGATTGGAGTCTAGAATGACACCAAGTACTCTGGCCTGCAGGACGGGCCTGATAGTGGCATTGTTGGACGTGATGGAGAAGTCAGTAGGGGGTGGTGTGCGGGCTGGGGGGAGGATTAGGAGCTCAAATAGTTTCTCTTGCTCTGGTGTGCATGGCGACACCTAATATGTGTTGTGCAATCATGTTTATTTATGCATTGTTTCCATTTATTTTATCATAATTTACTTTATAAAGCGCTTGCTGACAAGCCACGGACCTGGTACGTCACCAGTCTTCAAGTGGTTGTACAGGGATGATGCCCGTTTTTTTAAGATTCTGCGGTTGGCTCTCTTGTAATAGCATTCAGAGTGGCTAACTAGCCGCTGGATTGCTATTACATGCAGTGGGAGGGGACGTCCCCTTAACGGGTTCTCCTAACGCACCAGGAGACCCGAGCAACCGAAGAAATTCTGTTTGAGAATGTGCTGCACAAATACATAAAAAATTGGCAAAACCCGTCCTTTTATTCTCTAGGGCCTCTGCTTTTAAAAATATATAATGTTTGGGGGTTCTAAGTAATTTTCTAGCAAAAGAAAAAAAAAATGTTACAAGTGAACAAAAGGTGCCAGAAATAGCCGGGTCCTTAAGTGGTTATACAAATGTTTTCCTTTTTTTTTAATTCATTTTATTACTATTACAAGAGGGCTGACATACCCCTATGTGATGGAATATAAAGGACTGATCGGTCCTCTATACAGAAGCATTAGATGTTTCTTCGACCCCTAATGCATCTCTGAACCAGGAAGTGCTCAGAGCTGAGTGCTTTCGGGTTCATTGCTCCTGGAAGAAATCAAGAAACTGATGTTTCTCAACTCCCATCTGCTTCCCATTCTGACACCTCTAATAGATTTTTTGAGCTCCCTGGGGGGCCACAGGTGAGTGCGGGAAACATGTGGAGGTGGCCTGTACCATTCAGAGCTAATCAAAGTGATTGGGTGGCTGTAATGTGCTTCTATTGTAGAGCCCCAACCTGTGGGGGATGTCAGGTGAGCCTCCTTTTGAATGTAGCGCTACCTCCGCAGGGGCCGCTTGATAACGCTGGTCCCCAGTGGTTGCCTTGACCTTGCATTCCTCCCGACACCTCTGACACTCTGGGTTCAACAGTATAGGATAATAAATCAAGAGCCAAAATTCTTTAATAAAACCTCTATATAAGACTTGTTCCCAATATACTGTTCTAGTATCCCAATATACTGTTCCCCAGGATGCCTTGCAGTGTCTGCTGGGGGCACTGGACCCAGAACTATTCCAACCGGGAGCGTATGTTTTAGTATCTAGACTCTTATATCTGGCTAGGAAATTGCTCGGTATTGGTTTGTAATGGAACCGACCCCAGACTGCACTTGGGTACTTCCGTTAGACTCCCACTTCCCCGTCCAAACACCAACCACAGCCGACCATACAAGACTAGATGACACCAATCTTGAAGTAAACCAAGAAGAAGACTACTTTATTTTAACACAGATACAAGATATATACATTCAGGGGACAATCCCCCCTCCCTGCATAATGACACAGGGCGGGACAATCCCACCCTCCCTGCATAATGACACAGGGCGGGGCAATCTACATTTAGTAACAAGAGACACACCAGCAGACAGTCCCATCAGGAGGGAGGGCTGCTGGAGACACCCCCCCCCCCACCAAGCCAATACACAAACACATACATCCCATAATAGTTTGCTCCCAAGCAAGACACACAATAGAACAATGGGATGCAACCACATGGCATTAAACAATCAACAACCCCCCACCCCAATATTAGGACAGATCGCCCTGTACCCCTAACAGGCACAGGGTGACTTACACATAAGAGGGCTATGGGGAGCTGAGACAGGGGTCCCCACCTCTCCAAAGTGAGCTGTGTTCCATTGGCCCCCCACCCAAAGTGAGCTGTGTTCCATTGGCCCCCCACCCAAAGTGACTTACTGGTTATCATGGCTCCGCCGACTAGTAAACAATGGATAGATTATGTTAATTTATTACTTCCATGGGAAAAGCTCACCTACCAACACTGCAATGCATATCGTAAGTTCCAGCAGGTATGGCGGGGTCGGCTGGATGCGCCTGGACTTGCTCCTTCTCAAGTAATAGTGGATCAACTTTTGCAGGTGTAGCTCCACTCCCCCCCCCCTTTACGGGAATCTATGTGTCAGGCTCCACCCAACGGGATCTCTAGTGGTCCACAGCACGGGATTTCCCAGGACGCGGAGTCTAAGTCCCAGTCTGCCTTTTCACCAGAGCCCCTGATGGTGAGGATGGACTTGGTGCAAGACTGGAACCAGGTCGCGCCCCTGGGCACCCCCGGCGGTGGTAGAGGGGTCCCGCTGAGGGTATGTGCCCGGGATGAGCCTGCTGTGAAAGGGCTGACAGGTCCCGATCCGAGCGGGATGGATGACTGCTAGGAGTGAGCGAGGTCAGACTAGCCGGGTCGGTAACAGTGGGGACAGGTGCGGTACCAAGCAGCAGGCAAAGACTAGTCAGGTCACACGCCATATTCAGTAACAGAGGGTCCAAAATAACAGTAACTACAGGCAGAGGAATGGTCAGGGACGAGCCGGGGTCAGAGCAGGAGAGGGTCAGCATAAATCAGGACAGGCAGAGTTTGGCAACAAGGAAACGTACTACAGGAACACAGGAACAGGAACAAGACCTTGCGGCAATTTGGAGATGCACAGGGCAGGTTTAAATAGGGCGCCCTGTGCTCTCATTGGTGCGGCCGCGATCGCTAGTGCACATGCGCGACCGCCGCCGCGACCGCCGAGAACTCCGTGCTCGCCGGCTTGGACGAATCGGCGATCTGCGCATGCGCGCCCTGCTGAGCGGCCGGGATCCCTGACACTATGTGTATTCTCCATTTTCTTGGATGTGATGTCTCGGGTGAACCAATTGTTGATGTTGTTATGTGTTTTTGGTTTTGTTCCTTTTCCCCATGTACTGTATGTTTACATCTGGCTGGGGAGGTGTATATGGTAAAAGGAAAAAGTACGGTATTGCCAAGAAGGCCTTGGATCCTTGAATTCTTCGTATTGTCTGATTACTGCTTTTGTCATTCTGTCTGTCACGGGATCTGCGTATTCACAATGTATTATATATGTACAATCCTGTTGTTGCATTAATTTCATTGTAGATCCTATGTGCACTGATTCATTTTGGGTTTTTTTTTCATTGTCTTGGCAATAAAGTTTGGATTTAAAAAAAAAACCCAAAAGAGTAGACTACAGAAATAATGGGTTTAGGATATACAACCTCCAGTGAAGGCATTAAAGCAGAACTCCGGTAAAATAGGAATAATCAATTAGCAACATTTAACAGATAATACAGTCATGAGCAGGGGAGGACTGACAACTCATGGGGCCCCCGGGCAATAGGGGATCATGGGGCCCCTGTGTCCTTGCCCAAACTAAAAAAAGCCTATGGAAAAGGTACCAGGGGCATCTCATGGGGCCCCCTACTGACCCTGGGCCCTCAGGCAGTGCCTGAGTTTCCAAATGGTCAGTCCACCCCTGGTCATGAGCAGTAAGTGTCGACTACTAAACTGCAAGGCTGGGTGGGGAAGATACGGCCTGTTGACTTACCAGCTCCCTGTAGGCCACCAGCGCCGCAATTGGGATGCAGAAAATGGTGACAATGTAAACTCCGACAGAAGTAGATAGAAGTATCCAAATTGTAATAACAATGGCCCTAGAAGAGAAAAAGTTCCTTTAACCCCCCTGGAGGTATTCCTGAGTGTAGCTCGGGGTAAAGTTTCAGCACCACAAGCGGACCCCTGCCTGCATTTTTACCGCCCTTTCTGCCTGGAAACTGAGAAACGTCCATGGCGTCCAAAAAGCGTCCCTTTAGGTCAGACGCGGTTTTAGACCGGCTAGAGAACAGCGATAGTAAATCAGAACCACTTGCAGAATTGAGTGATAATGATTGGTGGGGGAAATTCCTCATCAGACACTGAAAACGATTCTGCGACTGAGCTCAGCGATGGGCCAACTTGGCGCTCTATTTCACATTTCAGTGCAGGCAGGGCGCCGGACAAAGCACTCGGGACACAATGTATGTGAAATGGTTGGATACAGGAATGTTATACGATGTGATTTTAGTGTATTGAGTGAATGTCACTTTTTGACATTTTTAAATTTCCCGCCAGTTCCGTCTCCCGTACGTCCCGACGTCGCAGGAAGCCGGAAGACAGATGGCGGCATCGGCCAGAGGACATTACAGGGGACACTGCAGGGTGGACATCGCGGGAGCGCAGGACAAGGTGAGTGCTGGAGGGATCCCGGAGCAATGCTGCAGTGTATTCCCGAGTGTAGCTGGGGGGAGGGGGGGGGGGGTCCGCTTGTGGTGCTGAAACTTTACCCCGAGCTACACTCAGGAATACCTCCAGGGGGGTTAAAGGAACTTTTTCTCTTCTAGGGCCATTGTTATTACAATTTGGATACTTCTATCTACTTCTGTCGGAGTTTACATTGTCACCATTTTCTGCATCCCAATTGCGGCGCTGGTGGCCTACAGGGAGCTGGTAAGTCAACAGGCCGTATCTTCCCCACCCAGCGTTGCAGTTTAGTAGTCGACACTTACTGCTCATGACCAGGGGTGGACTGACCATTTGGAAACTCAGGCACTGCCTGAGGGCCCAGGGTCAGTAGGGGGCCCCATGAGATGCCCCTGGTACCTTTTTCATAGGCTTTTTTTAGTTTGGGCAAGGACACAGGGGCCCCATGATCCCCTATTGCCCGGGGGCCCCATGAGTTGTCAGTCCGCCCCTGTTGGAGCCGCTTAGCTGGTGCCTTTTATTTGCCGTGTGGCGAGGTTCAGTATCAAAGGTGATGGGGGCGTATACAGTTTCCGGGAAAATGTTGTCTGATAAACATAAGCTCCGCCCACATGGTCACCTGACCGAAAGAGACAAAAGGACGTTGCGCAGGATTGTGACCCGGAATAAGGAAACAACAAAAGTGACTGCAGAGCTCAATCTCAGTCTTCCAAATCCTGTGTCCACAAACACTGTGCGGAGGGAAATCCATCAGCAGAACATTCCCGGGCGAGCTGCGATGGCCGAACCACTAGTGACTGATATTAATGCTCAGAAGAGGAGAGAGTGGGGCAACACCCATAAATGGTGGACCATCGATCGATGGAAGACTGTAATACGGTCCGATGAATCGAGCTTCACACTGTTATCAACCACCAGACGTGTTTACGTGTGGCCAACACCATCCCAAGCTGACCACCAGGACTGTCTTGTGCCAACTGTAAAGCATGGTGGTGGAGCAATCATGGCTTGGGCCGCCATATCTTGGTATTCTGCAGCCCCATCATCACCTTGAAAGGTGGAGTCACTGCCAGCGACTATGCACACATTTTGGCCAACCATGTGCACCCCAATAAGAAGACAACAAAAGTGACCGCAGAGCTCAATCTCAGTCTTCCAAATCCCGTGTCCACAAACACTGTGGGGAGGGAACTCCATCAGCAGAACATTCCTGGGTGAGCTGCGATGGCTGAACCACTATACTATTTAAACCACCTGCGCTACTCAAACTATAAAGAATGTGAAAAAATGGAAAAAACAGGGAGCTGCTATCACCTAACTCTATACCTACATGGGTTAATAAATGTAATGGGAGTCACTTTGGGTGGGGGGCCCATGGAACACAGCTCACTTTTGGAGAGGTGGGGAGACCCCTGTCTCAGCTCCCCATATCCCTATTATGTGTAAGTCACCCTGTGCCTGTTAGGGGTGCAGGGTGGTCTGTCCTGATATTGTGTAGACCAGGGACGGACTGACCACTTGGAAACTTGGACACTGCCCAAGGGCCCGGGGTCAGTAGGGGGCCCCATGAGATGCCCCTGGTACATTTTTCATAGGCTTTCTTGAGTTTGGGCAAGGACACAGGGGCCCCATGATCCCCTATTGCCCAGGGCCCCATGAGTTGTCAGTCCGCCCCTGGTGTAGACATGTATAGGTGGGGGGGTGGGGGGTTTTCATTGTTCACTGCCAAGCGGCTGCATCCCATTGTTCTATTGTGTGTCTTGCTTGGGAGCAAACTATTATGGGATGTGTTTGTGTATTGGTTTGGTGGGGGGTGTTTCCGGCAGCCCTTCCCCCTGATGGGACGGCCTGCTGATGTGTTTCCTGTTACTGGGAATATATTGCCCCGCCCTGTGTATATATCTTGTATCTATGTTAAAATAAAGCAGTCTATTTCGTGTCTTAATACAAGTCTGGTCTTGTCTAGTCTTGTATGGTCAGCGGTGGTGTCCGTGGATCTGTGTTTGGACAGGGAAGCGGGAGTCTAACGGAAATACCCGAGTGCAGTCGGGGTCCGGTTCTGTTACAATAAATATAAAAAGAAAAGTAGTGTTGCGCTTCCCTATACAATGCCTAAATACACTGAATAGATCTCATAAATGCATACATATAAATCACAAATAAATAATAATATACACATCAAACAGACAATATCATGTGAATAAGTGCAACCAATAAACATAACTGTGTAAACAATAAATCACACACTGAGGGAAATGAGTGAAACACTAAACATGCGTCCCTTAAAGCAGGGAAAATCGTGACTTCAGTCACAAATAAAGTGATAAATAAATGATGCCTCCATAGAAAGTGCTGCATCCAAACGACTCCCAACAAACGTGAATGCACTGGAGTGATATTGTCAGGATGAAACCTGATTACAATCGCACCTTTAGGGCCAATCCAGAGTTTTCCACTCGTTTGAAGAGTTCACAAGGGGACATTTGTTGATCAATACTAATGATTTGGTGGCACATTTGTGGCATTGCGTGGTTTTAAAGTTTTTTTGCCGTGAGTTTTTATATATATTTATCTTTTTTTTTTTTTGCACATTGTGGTTTGGTGTTGTAACACTTTTCTTCCTGTGTTGTGTTCACACAAATTAATCCCAATTAGGGATTTAATCACAGGAGGTAGACCACGCCTAGCTGTCATTTATCACAATATTTTCAGCACATTTATGTGTTAGGACTTTGTGTGGCCCTAAAGGTGCGATTGTAATCAGGTTCCATCCTGACAATATCACTCCAGTGCATTCACGTTTGTTGGGAGTCGTTTGGACGCGGCACTTTCTATGGAGGCATCATTTATTTATCACTTTATTTGTGACTGAAGTCACGATTTTCCCTGGTTTAACCACCTCCAGTCTGGCTGTTGTATATAAACGGCCACACAGTGGCAGTGCAGGGTCAGGTGGCAGTTTATAAACAGCCTCCCCGCCCCTGCTTGTGCGCACTCCCTGGGAGCGCTCACCACCGCAATCCGGTGCCCGCTGTGTCCTCCGGAGACAGTGGAACACCGATCGTCGGACGGGACCTCTGTGTGAGGTCCCGATCATGTGATCACTGATTGGCCAATCAGTGATCACATGAAGAGTAATAATCAAGATGTCATTTCTGACATCATTGCTTACTACGTGTGAAATCTGCGAATGATCACAGAGGTCACATGGTACAGGGCAGGAGAGGACTGACAACTCATGGGGCCCCCAGGCAATAGGGGATCATGGGGCCCCTGTGTCCTTGCCCAAACCCAAAAAAGCCTATGAAAAAGGTACCAGGGGCATCTCATGGGGCCCCCTACTGACCCTGGGCCCTCAGGCAGTGCCTGAGTTTCCAAATGGTCAGTCCGTCCCTGGTACAGGGCCATTCACAACAACCTTGTACCACGTGACAAGCTGTGACCAATCACAGCTCACACAGTAGTTCTCAATGACTGCAGGAATACAGCCAGAGGGAAGGAGAAATTATTTCATTTATAGCCTTTATGGGTGTAAAAGCAATCGGTGTAAAAAAAAAAAATCATCATCACCCCCAAGTAGTACAGTGTCACTATGGTGACACCACACTGCTAGGGTGACAGTATGTAAAAAAAAAAAACATAAATAATAATATAAAAAAATAAAATGAAAATGTTTTTAAAAAATTAAACTTTTTGGCTATAAACTAATTTGGGTTTTTTTTTGATGAAATATTATTTATTTGCAAAATTTTATAGGACAAACACTTTTTTTCAAAATTTTTGAACATTTCATTTACATAGCAAAAAAAATAAAAATCCCAGCGGTGAATAAATACCACCAAAACAAAGCTTTATTTGTCTCAAAAAAATGCTAAAAAATTCATATGGGTACAGTGTTGCATGACCGCGCAATTGTCATTCAAAGTGTGATAGCGCTGAAAGCTGAAATTTGGCCTGGGGAGGAAGGGGGGGAAAGTGTCCGGACTGGAAGGGGGGAAGTGTCTAGACTGGAAGGGGGGAAAGCATCTAGACTGGAAGGGGGGAAGTGTCTAGACTGGAAGGGGGGAAAGCATCTAGACTGGAAGGGGGGAAGCGTCTAGACTGGAAGGGGGGAAGTGTCCGGACTGGAAGGGGGGGAAAGTGTCCGGACTGGAAGGGGGGGAAAGTGTCCGGACTGGAAGGGGGTGAAAGCGTCCGGACTGGAAGGGGGGGAAGCGTCCGGACTGGAAGGGGGGGGAAAGTGTCCGGACTGGAAGGGGGGGAAAGTGTCCGGACTGGAAGGGGGGGGAAAGTGTCCGGACTGGAAGGGGGGGGAAAGTGTCCGGACTGGAAGGGGGGGGAAAGTGTCCGGACTGGAAGGGGGGGAAAGTGTCCGGACTGGAAGGGGGGAAAGCATCTAGACTGGAAGGGGGGAAAGCGTCTAGACTGGAAGGGGGGAAGCGTCTAGACTGGAAGGGGGGAAAGCATCTAGACTGGAAGGGGGGAAGCGTCTAGACTGGAAGGGGGGAAAGCATCTAGACTGGAAGGGGGAAGCGTCTAGACTGGAAGGGGGGAAAGCATCTAGACTGGAAGGGGGGAAGTGTCCGGACTGGAAGGGGGGGAAAGTGTCCGGACTGGAAGGGGGGGAAAGTGTCCGGACTGGAAGGGGGGGAAAGTGTCCGGACTGGAAGGGGGGGAAAGCGTCCGGACTGGAAGGGGGGGAAAGCGTCCGGACTGGAAGGGGGGGAAAGCGTCCGGACTGGAAGGGGGGAAAGCGTCCGGACTGGAAGGGGGTGAAAGCGTCCGGACTGGAAGGGGGGGAAGCGTCCGGACTGGAAGGGGGGGAAAGTGTCCGGACTGGAAGGGGGGGGAGTGTCTGGACTGGAAGGGGGGGAAAGTGTCCGGACTGGAAGGGGGGGAAAGTGTCCGGACTGGAAGGGGGTGAAAGTGTTTGGACTGGAAGGGGGTGAAAGTGTCTGGACTGGAAGCGGGGGAAGTGTCTGGACTGGAAGGGGGGGGAGTGTCCGGACTGGAAGTGGTTTAAGGGACGCATGTTTAGTGTTTCACTCATTTCCCTCAGTGTGTGATTTGTTGTTTACACATTTATGTTTATTGGTTGCACTTATTCACATGATATTGTCTGTTTGATGTGTATATTATTATTTATTTGTGATTTATATGTATGCATTTATGAGATCTATTCATTGTATAGGGAAGCGCAACACTATTTTTCTTTTTATATTAGCAAACCACTAGTGACCGATATTAATGCTCAGAAGAGGACAGAGTGGTGCAACACCCATAGATCATGAACGATTGATCAACGAAAGACTGTAATACGGTCCGATGAATCGACCTTCACACTGTTCCCAACCACCGGACGTGTTTATGTGTGGCCAACACCATCCCAAGCTTACCACCAGGACTGTCTTGTGCCAACTGTAAAGCATGGTGGTGTAAACCAAACTATAATGATTAGTTATGGATTCATCCAGGATTCATGGGGTTTTTTAATTGTTTGTGTTATAGTAAACATAGATAAATAGGCTGATGGTCGAAAAATGAATGAACGACTTCTTTAATGGAAACATCTTAAGAACATGACACAACAAAAAAAAAGCACCACACTCCACAGATCTCATACTATTCCCCCTATAGTCTGCAGGATATAAGGGGCCATATGTTGAGATATATTTAGTCCAATAGTGGCCAACCAAGCTCCGTATTACAAAGTTGAGCAAATGAAGTCCTCATTAGAGAAATGTTCCTTGTGTTGCAATTCCACACCTTTCAGAGGAGAAATATATTGCAGAGGAAAGGTGGAAGACAAAAGCTAGATGTAGTCCAGAGGAGGAAGGAAACGGAGCTTAGATACAATGTGGATGATAACAATCTTCACCTCCCTCTAGCACCCAATGATGTGAGGGTCACCCAATGATGTGAGGGTGCTGTCCCAGGGAGGGTTCAAGTAGACAAAACCTCCCTAGTACATACCAGAGGTTGACTGACCATTTGGGATCTCGGGCACTGCCTGAGGGTCAGGGGTCAGTAGGGGGCCCTATGAGATGCCCCTGGTACCTTTCATAGGCTTTTTTGGGTGTGGTTTGAGTGAGGGGGAGGACACAGGGGCCCCATGATCCCCTATTGCCCGGGGGCCCCATGAATTGTCAGTCCGCCCCTGGTAAATACGCAAGATTTGTCTCATATGGCAACCAAATGGGCATAACAATAGAAGAAACAGCCCCTTTAGTGCATGAATTCCTTAAGGTGAAGGCAGTTCATAGTATCTGAGCTGGGTCCAAAACAGGGTAGTCAATACTTACCAAACTGTAGGCATAAGTGGTCGCCAATGGATCTGGGAGTGTGGAGGGGCCCTTCCTGACCGGTTTCACTGGTTAAGCTGCTACAGAGGTAGGCTTCAAATTGGGAGTATGGTGGCGGCACAATCATGGTTTGGGCAGCCACATCTCGGTATTCTGCAGGCCCCATCATCACCTTGAAAGGTAGAGTCCCTGCCAGCGACTATGTACAAATTTTGGCTGACCATGTGGCCCCCATGAGGTAGATATTGTTTCCAGAAGACAGCGCTATTAACCAAGACGATAATCTCCGATTCACACAGCTGGCCTTGTCAGATCGTGGTTTGATGAGCATGCAAATTAAGTTTCAAACCTTCTCTGGGCGCCGCAATCACCGGACCTCAATATCAAAGATTTTAGAGAACAAGGTTGGGGCTCGTTTTCCGCCTCCGGCATCTCTGCGAGAACTGGAACGGGTTTTTGAATGAAGAGTGGAATCAGATTCCATTGTCTGCCATCCAAGACTTCTATTTGTCAATTCCCAGGAGAATTCCGGCTGCCAAAGGTGGTCCAACACCATATTAGGTAACGATTTCCTTCTGCTGTTTCCATAATTTTTTCAAACCCCATGTATGTTTCATTGGTGAACACTTGTCACAGGGAAGAAACCACCCACATGGAAGAAAAGTATATTTTAAACATATTTTAAAAATATTCTTCTCAAATATATTGATGTATATTTGAAATACTACAAGTTTGGCCGTATTCAATTTATAAAATAAAAAAAAAAAAAAATATATATATATATATATATATATATATATATATATATTTTTTTTTTAATATATTGAATACGGCCAAAATTGTAGTATTTCAAATATACATCAATATATTTGAGAAGAATATTTTATATATATATACTGTATGTTGAAATGCATTTTTATTACAAATATATGAAAAATATTTTTAAAAATACATTTTCAAATGCACTGCATGTCTTTATAAATACATTGAATCTACATTTTTGGAATGAATTTACAAATATATGTAAAAATATATGTTAACCTCTTGGCGCCGGCCGTACGCAAATGTGCGGCCTCCCACCGTCTGGGCCTTTATGCCGAGCGGCCGCACATTTGCTCGCAATTGATAAAAACATATGTGCTGAGAGCGCACACCCTGCGCGCTCCCAGCACACATGTCCGGTACTCACGGAAAGGTCCCGAACTCCTCTTTCGATCGGGACCTTTCCCGATCATGTGACCGCTGTGATGGTGTGTCACGGCGGTCACATGACCCTAGACCCCGCCTCCCGGCTTCTAAAACCCTTAGAGGGCCGGGAGGCGCCGGCGCCAAGGGGTTAAAATGACTTTTTTTATATATTAAAGAAAAGTCTGAAGAATACATTTAAAAAACTATATATTTAAAAAAAATATTTTTAATATATTTTGCAATATATCACATGCAGTATATATAGATATACAGTTGTGTTCAAAATAATATCAGTGTGATGAAAAAAGTGAGTAAAGCTGCAAATCCTTCTAATCCTTTTATTTCCATCCACACAAATGCATTGGGAACACGACACATTCTATTCCAAATCACAACATGAAGAAAAATACATCAAATTTGTGTTGTTCCTCTAAAAAAATGGAAGAAAAGTGAATATTAGACGGTTCAAAAAAATGGCCGTGTTTGTATTCTTCTTTACAAACTCCAACATTCACTATATAAACTGAGAAATGTTTGAAGATTTTGCTTTCCTTTGAATGACTTCATGAATATTTGGTTGTAGTCGCACTGTTTCTGAGAACTGCTGTACATCTGTGTTGCATGGAGTCCCCCAACTTCTGGCCCCTGTGATCAGGTATTCCAGCCCAGGATGATTGGACCACATTCCACAGTTCTTCTCTATTTCTTGGTTTGGCCTCAGAAACGGCATTTTTGATGTCACCCCACAAGTTTTCTATTGGATGAAGATCCGGGGATTGGGCTGGCCACTCCATAACGTCCATCTTGTTGGTCTGGAACCAAGATGTTGTACGTTTACTGGTGTGTTTGGGGTCGTTGTCTTGTTGGAACCCCCATTTCAAGGGCATTTCCTCTTCAGCATAAGGCAGCATGACCTCTTCAAGTATTCTGATGGATTCAAACTGATCCATGATCCCTGGTATGCGATAAATAGGCCCAACACCGTAGTATGAGAAACATCCCCATATCATGATGCTTGCACCACCATGCTTCACGGTCTTCACAGTGTCCTGTGGCTTGAATTCAGTGTTTGGGGGTCGTCTGACAAACTGTCTCCGCCCACTAGACCCAAAAAGAACAATCTTACTTCCATCAGTCCACAAAATGTTGCGCCATTTCTCTTTAGGCCAGTCAATGTGCTCTTTGGCAGATTGTAACCTCTTCAGCACACGTCTTTTTCCCAACAGTGGGACTTTGCGGGGACTTCTTGCAGATAGCTTGGCTTCACATAGGCGTATTCTAATTGTAACAGTCCTCACAGGGAACGTCACACCTTCTTTCATCTTCCTGGAGCTGATTGTTGGCTGAGTCCTCACAGGGAACGTCACACCTTCTTTCATCTTCCTGGAGCTGATTGTTGGCTGAGTCCGCCCCATGTTGGTTATTCTTCTATCCATTCCAATGGTAGTTTTTCGCTTCCTTCCGCGTCTTTCAGGTTTTGGTTGCCATTTTAAAGCATTTGCCATCATTTTAGCTGAGCAGCCGATCATTTTCTGCACTTCTTTATATGTTTTCCCCTCCAATCAACTTTTTAATCAAGGTACGCTGTTCTTCTGAACAATGTCTGGAACGACCCATTTTCCTCAGAATTTCAGAGAGAAATGCACTGTAACCAGCATGTCCAACATTTGCTGCCTTCCTTCCTTAAATAAGGGCAATAATTGCCACCTGTTTCTCAAAGAATGAATGACGTCACTAATAGAACTCCACACGGCTATTATTGTGAACACGCCCCTTTCAATGAGTGATTCAATGACACAGAATCAGCAGCATGCATGTCATCACTGTTGGGTCTGTTGGATTTCTATGACTCTACTACACCTGCTAGCAAATTATTTGCCATGTAGAAATATCATTTCCACCAAAAACAGTGATTGATCCGGTTAGTGATGTCTGACGGCTAGTATTTTCAACACAACTGTATATTGAAATATATTGAATACGGCCAAAATTGTAGTATTTCAAATATACGTCAATATATTTGGGGAGAATATTTTGAAAATGTATTTAAAATATATTTTTCTTCCATGTGGGAAACTACACAATGAAGCTGTAGGATCTGCATGACGGCCGGGGCACTAATGACTTTCTAATAACATCGGCACGACAACGCAGGTGGGTTTTTTCTATCACGACAGTTTTGCTGTCACCCCAAATTGTGTCCTCTGGATTCAGCTCCTCATGTATGAAGGGGATAGGAGGGGGTATAGGAAGGGGGATAGGAGGGGGGATAGGAGGGGTATAGGAGGGGAGATAGGAGGGGGGATAGGAGGGGGGATAGGAGGGAAGATAGGAGGGGGGATAGGAAGGGGGATAGGAGGGGGGATAGGAGGGGAGATAGGAGGGGAGATAGGAGGGGGTATAGGAAGGGAGATAGGAGGGGGGATAGGAGGGGGTATAGGAAGGGAGATAGGAGGGGGGATAGGAGGGGGGATAGGAGAGGAGATAGGAGGGGGTATAGGAGGGGGGATAGGAGGGGGTATAGGAGAGGGGATAGGAGGGGGATAAGAGGTGGGATAGGAGGGGGTCTGATGTGTTTTTTTTTTTTTTAATACTTTCATATTTACCAGCAAATTTCATTATCTGCTGCTGAAGTCACAGCTTCCCGGCTTCAGAATTATTATTATTTTCTTTTGTGACATTTTTTTTTTGCCATCTAAATGGTTGCTGAAAGCACAATGATTCTTTCTATTATCCCACACAGTTCTCAGCATAAAGGGCATTGAAAGAGAGTGGCATTTAAAACAGTCATTTATATGTGACGATCTCCGAAGGAAAGGAGACCGCTTACAAAGTATCATCAAACATAATGTATGATCATGAGCTGCAGTGAGTGTGGTGAAATGACCCAGTGTGTGCCCATCACATAAAGCCCTTCCAGGAACGACAACCGAACCTCAAATCCATACCAGATGCTTAACCGCTTCCCGACCGCCCTATAGCAGAAATACTGGGCGGCACGGCTGCGCAAAATCACGTATGTAGACTTGACTTTGCATTTCCGGTTAAGGGGTGTGCACGAGCCGCATGCGCCCTACCCAGGGGCGGACTGGCCATTTGGAAACTCTGGCACTGCCCGAGAGCCCGGGGTCAGTAGGGGGCCCCATGAGATGATCCTGGTACCTTTTTCATAGGCTTTTTTTGAGTTTTTGCAAGGACACAGGGGCCCCATGATCCCCTACTGCCCGGGGGCCCCATGAGTTGCCAGTCCGCCCCTGGTCCTACCCTACTCTACCTGGGTCCCGGCTGGTAATTACTCGCCAGCTCCCTCTGGTTTCAGAAGCTCTCCGATGGGGAGGAGGACTGTTTTGTTTACTAACAGTCCTCCTCCCTGTCAGCTGGGGCACACTGCACAGCACAGCCATCCAGAGCAGTGTGCTTACAGTAAAGCACACAGACCCCGCCCCCCTAGTAAAACACTCCCAGCACACAGTTACCCCTTTGATCGCCCCTCATATTAACCCCTTCCTGCCCAGTGCCATTAGTACAGTGCCAGTGCTTTTTTTTTTAGCACTGATCACTGTATTGGTGTCACTAGGGATGTCAGTGACACCAAGTCAGTCCCCCCCCCCCCCAGTGTCAGAATGCCCGCCGCAGTCCCGCTATAAGTCACTGATTGCCGCCATTACTAGTAGAAATAATAAATAAAAATCCCAGTATCTATACCGCCATTTGTAAACGCTATACCGTTCACATAAACCAATTCATTTACACGTATCAGGATTTTTTTTTTAGCGCAGACACGGAGCAGGAGACATTTTGGCCGAAAATTTATGCCGAAATTTGATTTTTTTTTTAAAATTTTTACTGGACATGTTTAATAGCAAAAAGTCAAAAACATTGTTTTTTCTCAAAATTGTTAGTATATTTTTCTTTTTATAGCGCAAAAAATAAAAAATGCAGAGGCGATCAAATACCTCCGAAAGAAAGCTCAACTCGTGGGAAAGAAAGGATGTAAAATTAATTTGGGTGTGGCGTTGCACAACCGTGCAATTGTCAGTTAAAGTAACACAGCGCCGTAACGCAAAAAATGGCCTGATTGGGAAAGGGGGGGGGGGATCCTCCTGAGGGCAAGGGGTTAAGGCAGTAGAAGACCGCAAGAAAAAAAAAAACAACAAAAAACTGGCCCCTGCATGTTTAGGTCATAATTAGTGATGGGCTGAACACCCCCAGGCGAGGGGGGGGAGCTTTCAGAATCAGGAAGCCCCCGTTAACAAGGGGGTCCCCAGATCCCCCCCATGCGAGTGGTACCTTTACTCATTCGCAAAAAAAAAAAGTGTAGTGCAGGGGCGGACTGACCATTCGAGCGCTCGGGCACTGCCCGAGGGCCCGGGGTCATTAGGGGCCCCATGAAATACCCCTGGTACCTTTTTTATAGGCTTTTTTGAGTGTGGGCAAGGACACAGGGGCCCCATGATCCCTTATTGCCCGGGGGCCCCATGAGCTGTCAGTCCGCCCCTGGTGTAGTGTAAAAAATGACAGAAGACAGTCTTTGACAAGTCCTTTATTAAAAATGATAAAAAGTAGTAGATCCAACATCAATCACGATGCCTAAAAAACCAAAACGCTCTGCTCTTGACGCTGGCTTCCACCGTCTGACAGCTGAGCTGGGGTGACGGTTCTTAAAGCGGAGCTCCACCCAAAAGGGGAAGTTCCACTTTAAGGACTGCTCCCCCACTCCCCATTAAGGATTGGCACCTTTGGGGGGGGAGGGAGCGGGTACCCGCTCCTACTTCCGGTCCGATCACCTAGGCCAGGGGTAGGCAAACTGCGGCTCTCTAGCTGTTGTGGAATTACATTTCCCATGAGGCATTGCAAAGACTACAAAACTGACAGTTACAGCTATGACTTGCAGAGGCGTGATGGAACTTCTCCTGCGGCTCTCAGGTTGCCTACCCCTGGCCTAGG
The DNA here is from genome assembly GCF_062004578.1 of Staurois parvus. Classification (NCBI taxonomy): domain Eukaryota; kingdom Metazoa; phylum Chordata; class Amphibia; order Anura; family Ranidae; genus Staurois; species Staurois parvus. The sequence continues at coordinate 56,272 of NW_028318419.1, forward strand.
CGATCGGAAGTGGAAGGTGTCCTCCCTCTCCCTCCCTGTAGTCTTCTGGGACACGTGACAGGTCCCAGAAGACTACAGGACCATTCGTGAAGCGCAGCGCTTCTCGCGCATGCGTAGCGGGCACCTGGCTGTGAAGCCGCAAACTGTCACAGCCGGGTGCCCACACTGAAGATGCCGGCCTCCTGGAACACAGGACGGCCGGTGAAACGGGCTGCGAGGGGCACCGCGGGATTGAGGGACAGGTGAGTGGCTGTTTTTTAAAAGTCAGCAGCTACAGGTTTTTCACTGGGCAGGAAGGGGTTAATGTGAGGGGAGATCAAAGGGTTAACTATGTGCTGGGAGTGTTTTACTAGGGGGCGGGGTCTGTGTGCTTCACTGTAATCACACTGATCAGGATGGCTGTGCTGTATAGTGTGCCCGAGCCGACAGGGAGGAAGACTGTTTGTAAACAAAACAGTCTTCATCCCCGTCGGTGATTGTTGGTAATCACCGGGCGCCGGCGGGTAATCACCAACTGGGACCCAGTGATTGACATCCACATCCGTGAAAGGCAGCGCAGGGAGGGAGCGCACACGTATTGCACGTTCACCCTACTCGGAAATGCAAAATCACGTATATACAGTATATGTAATTTTGTGCACCCGTGCCGCCGTGTAGCAGAATATCTGCTATACGGCGGCGGGTAAGCGGTTAAGCAGCAGGTGAACATGTCATCCCTGAGGCTGATGTGTGGAAAGCAGAAAAATTGACAAATTTAAGGATTTAAGGGACTATGACAAGCACCAAACTGTAACGTCTAGATGACGGGGTCAGAGCAACTCCAAAACTGCAGCTCTTGAGGGTGTCAGGGCCTGGACTTGAACCTGGGACTTCTACTGTGTCAGGCAGTAACTCTTCTCACTGAGCTACCTGGGATGCTGGACAACACTCTGCCTCATCTATTGGATAATCCTGCCTTGTGCCTTGTTTGCTCTTGAACCTTGAACGCCTTGCTCCTCCCATGAACTTCCTATAGAAGCCATGTCCTTGGACTTCCTCCTTGCCAGATTATTGTGCCTTTCCAGCCAATATCCCGCTACTGTTCCTGCTGCTGTCTACACCTCCGCTACTGACCTTTGGCTTGTTCCTGACCACGATTGATCTGCTACCATTTGTGACCGACCCTTGGCTTGTGACTGACTCTGCTTTCGTCTGATCCCTAACCTGTTGATCCGCTATTGGTTCCCAGTCTGCTCATTCCCTGGTGGGGTGATCCTGAGATCTGCGACCTGGTATTAACACGCAGCCCAATCCATCTCCACCATTAGGAGCTCTGGTGAATACCGGTTAATACTTAGACCCCGCACCTCAGGTGAGCCTGCGTCATTCCCAGGGGGATCCGCTGGTGTACCTATCCTGCTGGTTCCAGGTAAGCCTTTTACTGCTATAGCAACTGGTCTCTGAACCTGACCTTACACCGTGACAGAATAATCTGGCCCACACATGGAGGCCGCTATAGCAAATGCCATGGCTCCTGTCAGGCAGCAAATTTCAGAGCTACAAGAGTTTGGTGTTACCTACCAAAAGAAATTTGCTGAACTGCAAAGTGTAGTAGAGGGGCAACAGGAAGAGATCCATGCTCTGCAGACACGATTGCTGGACATGTGCTCCCGCGATGTTGCTAATACACGCATGCCTCTGCCACTCAAGTTCAATGGAGACCGCCGCCACTACAGGGGTTTCCTTAACCAATGCCGCATTTATTTCCAGATGCAACCTGCTGCATTTAATACTGAGAGGCAGAAGGTATTGTTTGTTATAAACCTCCTGACTGAGGAAGCCCTAGCTTGGGCCTCCTTATATAGAGCAAAACAATGCAATGTTAAACAGTTTTGCGACTTTTGTGACTGCAATGAACCAGGTCTTTGATGATCCCAACCGCTGCGCTACCGCTGAAGCAAAGCTGCGTAGTTTGAGGCAGGGTAGACGCCCTGTTGCGGAGTATACAACTGAATTTCGACGCTGGATCTCAGACACCACCTGGAACCCAGCAGCGCAAAAGAGTCAGTTCCGGCAGGGGCTCTCTGAACAGGTGAAGGATGAGCTCGCCAGAGGAGAGACTCCTAACGATCTTGAGGAGTTCATCCAATTATGCATTCGGATTGACCAGAGACTGACAGAAAGGAGAGATTGGGAAGTAATGGTGGCATGCGTTTTTCTGCTAATCAGTTCAGTCAGAAGGATTTAAACATTTCTTCAGATTATAACACACCTGAACCTATGCAAGTAGATACTGTTAAAAGATCAATTTCTACTCAAGAGAAGGAGAGAAGACGTTTGGAGAATTTATGTTTATACTGTGGGGACTCTGGGCATTACGCAGTCAATTGTCCTAATAAAGTCAAAAGAACAATTGCTGCGACTGATGTTATCCTGCCTGAACGCATAAATTCAATTACCCAGTCTATCTCCCCATTGATCGATGAAGAAAATAAAGTTGGTCCTAAACAGTCTCATTTTGTTGTCCCTATCAAACTTTTTACTGAGGACCATGAAATTCCTTGTTCTGCTATGCTGGACTCTGGGGCTGGGGGAAACTTTATGGACATAGAGTTTGCCCACAATAATAATATTCTCAGGAGAAACAAATCTGCCCCTATTGATATGGAGACAGTTGATGGTTCACCTTTATCATCAGGACCAGTTACTCATGAAACAGTTCCTCTAGTACTCCAATTTCAGGCTGACCATTTTGAGACCATCAGCTTTCAGCTGATTACATCACCTAAATTTCCTGTCATCCTGGGCATCCCTTGGTTTACTACCCATAATCCCTTCATCAACTGGGGAGCACGGACCATAAATTTTACATCCCCCCATTGTGAGGAACATTGTAGGAAACCATGTGCTACAAGTTGTCTACCAATCAGGAAATCACAGGCTGATATGGTAACTACACAGTCATATGACAATCTGCCTCCACAATACCATGAGTTTCGAGACGTCTGTGATAAGAAAAATGCGGATCAACTACCTCCTCATCGTCCATATGATTGTCCCATTGAACTGCTTCCAGGAGCAGAAATACCATTCAGCCGCATTTTCAATTTATCAGAACCTGAGTTAAAGGTGCTAAGGGAGTGGCTTGATGAGAATTTGGAGAAGGGCTTTATCAGACCCTCAACATCTCCTGCAGGAGCAGCCCTGTTCTTTGTTGAGAAAAAGGACTCCACCTTGCGTCCATGCATTGATTTTAGGGGCTTGAATAAAATCACTGTTAAAAACCGTTACCCACTCCCTTTAATCGCAGAGATGTTGGAAAGACTCCACTCTGCCAAAGTCTTCACAAAACTTGACTTACGGGGGGCATATAACCTGGTACGCATGCGTCAAGGCGACGAATGGAAGACTGCCTTTAGAACCAGATATGGACACTTTGAGTCCCTAGTTATGCCTTTTGGCCTATGTAATGCTCCCGCGACTTTTCAGCACTTCATAAATGATGTGTTTTGAGATTTGTTGGACCAGTTTGTTATTGCTTATCTGGACGATATCCTCATCTTTTCGGACAACCTGGTGGAGCATCGCAAGCATGTCTGCACTGTATTCAAAAGGTTAAGGATGAACCGACTCTACATCAAACTGGAGAAGTGTGAGTTTGAACGAGCCCAGATCCAGTTCTTGGGATATATCGTTTCTTCAGAAGGCGTGAGCATGGATCCTGAAAAGATCAAGGCAGTGGTGGATTGGACTGCCCCTGGAAACGTTAAGGAAATACAACGATTTATTGGATTTGCAAACTTTTATAGGAAATTCATAAGAAACTTCTCTAAGGTAATAGCACCAATTACACAGCTGACAAAGAAAGGAGTGCCCTTTGCATGGTCAACTGAGGCACAAACTGCTTTTAGTAAGCTAAAGACTCTCTTCACATCTGCACCAATATTGGTACATCCTGATCCTGAGCTACCTTTTATTGTGGAAGTGGATGCCTCAGACTCCGCCGTGGGAGCTATCATTTCTCAGCGACGAGGAGAAAAAATGCAGCTTCATCCCTGTGCTTATTTTTCTCGTTTGATGTCATCTGCTGAAAGGAATTATGACATTGGGAATAAGGAGCTGCTGGCAATTAGGGAAGCCTTTTCCGAATGGAGGCATCTGTTGGAAGGGGCTAAGCATCCTGTGACTGTCTTCATGGATCATAAAAATCTAGAATTCATCCGTTCTGCCAAGAGATTGTCTTCTAGACAAGCACCTTGGTCACTGTTCTTTTCCAGGTTCAATTTTATTATCTCATATCGACCTGGGTCAAGAAACGGAAAGGCTGATGCCTTATCACGAATGTCGTCTGGGCCTCTCCAGGAGAACACTTCTGAATGCACAATCCTGCCTCAAAAGAACTTTCTAGGGGCCACAAGTCCTAAGGCATTCTTGAATCTTCTTAAAGAGGGGTATGAGAATGACCCACTTCTCAATCATCCACCTACGGACATTAACCTGACTTATAAGAATGGCTTTTGGATTCAAGGACATCATCTTTATGTACCTGAATCTGTTCGGGTGGAAGCTCTCAAGTTGGTTCATGATTCCAAACTTGCTGGGCATTTTGGAGTCGCTAAGACCGAAGAACTGTTATCACGTTCCTTTTGGTGGCCGGGGTACAAGAAAGATGTCAAACGCTATGTGACCTCATGCTTGACCTGTGCACGCAATAAGATTCCCCGAGCCTCCCCTTTGGGGTTGCTTCAGCCACTCCCTGTTCCATCAAGACCATGGGGGTCTATTTCTATGGATTTTGTGGTGGATTTACCTCCCTCAAAAGGAATGACCACCATTTTGGTAGTGGTTGACCGTCTCACTAAAATGGCCCATTTTGTTCCAGTTAAGGGGGTGCCCACTGCTGAACAGACTGCTGAATTGATGGTTCGAGAAATTTTTAAACTGCATGGAATCCCTGATGATGTGGTGTCTGACAGAGGTGTGCAGTTTACTTCGAAATTCTGGAGAAGTTTTTGCTCAGCCTTGGGTGTTACAATTAATCTGTCCTCTGCTTTTCATCTCCAGTCTAATGGTCAGACTGAGAGAACTAATCAAACAATGGAACAGTATCTTCGATGCTTTGTCACTTATCTTCAGGATGACTGGGTGGACTGTGTTCCCACTGCAGAGTTTGCATACAACAATTCTAAACATAGTTCCACCTCTCAAAGTCCTTTTTACTTAAACGCCGGTTACCATCCAGTTTTTATTCCTGATCTCCCTATCACAACTCCAATCCCTGCTGTTACCGATAGACTAACTACATTGCAGGAGATTCAGGAGAAATTGATTGAGACTTTGAGGGAAGCTCAGGAGTATTACAAAAAGTCTGCAGACAGACACCGGAGAACACTTCCTACGTTTCATGTGGGTGAAAAAGTTTGGTTATCAACAAAGAATTTGAAGGTCCAGGTGCCATCTGCTAAGTTGGGTCAAACGTTTGTGGGTCCTTTTCAGATTTTTGCCCAAATCAACCCAGTCACCTTTCGCTTACAGCTTCCGGATAGTATGAGGATTCACCCTGTTTTTCATATATCACTACTCAAACCGTTTCAGGAAAATCCTTTCCCTGGAAGAATTTTTCCACCTCCTCCACCTGTTGAGGTACAGGGTGAAGAAGAATTTGTGGTGGAGAAAATCCTTGATTCCAGGATCTTTAGGAATAAGTTACAGTATTTGGTTCAATGGGAAGGATATGGACCAGAAGAAAATTCTTGGGAGCCTGAGGAGAATGTTCATGCTCCTAGACTAACAAGAGATTTCCACCAGAGGTTTCCACGCAAGCCTAGTCCTAAGACGTCCAGAGGATGTCCTGGGAGGAGGGGAGTACTGTCAGGGCCTGGACTTGAACCTGGGACTTCTACTGTGTCAGGCAGTAACTCTACTCACTGAGCTACCTGGGATGCTAAACAACACTTTGCCTCATCTATTGGATAATCCTGCCTTGTGCCTTGTTTGCTCTTGAACCTTGAACTCCTTGCTCCTCCCATGAACTTCCTATATAAGCCATGTCCTTGGACTTCCTCCTTGCCAGATTATTGTGCCTTTCCAGCCAATATCCTGCTACTGTTCCTGCTGCTGTCTACACCTCCGCTACTGACCTTTGGCTTGTTCCTGACCACGATTGATCTGCTACCATGTGTGACCGACCCTTGGCTTGTGACCGACTCTGCTTTCGTCTGATCCCTAACCTGTTGATCCGCTATTGGTTCCCAGTCTGCTCATTCCCTGGTGGGGTGATCCTGAGATCTGCGACCTGGTATTAACACGCAGCCCAATCCATCTCCACCATTAGGAGCTCTGGTGAATACCGGTTAATACTTAGACCCCGCACCTCAGGTGAGCCTGCGTCATTCCCAGGGGGATCCGCTGGTGTACCTATCCTGCTGGTTCCAGGTAAGCCTTTTACTGCTATAGCAACTGGTCTCTGAACCTGACCTTACACCGTGACAGAGGGTCTGCAATTGTCAAGCCAGAACAAAAGTGGTCCAAGGATGGAAACCGGCAACAGGGTCATGAGTGGCCAACGCTCATTGTTGGAGGTGGTGAGGGAAGGCATAATGATGGAGGTGGTGAGGGAAGGCTCAATGATGGAGGTGGTGAGGGAAGGCTCAATGATGGAGGTGGTGAGGGAAGGCTCAATGATGGAGGTGGTGAGGGAAGGCTCAATGATGGAGGTGGTGAGGGAAGGCTCAATGATGGAGGTGGTGAGGGAAGGCTCAATGATGGAGGTGGTGAGGGAAGGCTCAATGATGGAGGTGGTGAGGGAAGGCTCATTGATGGAGGTGGTGAGGGAAGGCTCATTGATGGAGGTGGTGAGGGAAGGCTCAATGATGGAGGTGGTGAGGGAAGGCTCATTGATGGAGGAGGTGAGGTAAGGCTCATTGATGGAGGAGGTGAGGTAAGGCTCATTGATGGAGGAGGTGAGGTAAGGCTCATTGATGGAGGAGGTGAGGTAAGGCTCATTGATGGAGGAGGTGAGGTAAGGCTCATTGATGGAGGAGGTGAGGTAAGGCTCATTGATGGAGGAGGTGAGGTAAGGCTCCTTGATGGAGGCGGTGAGGGAAGGCTCCTTGATGGAGGCGGTGAGGGAAGGCTCCTTGATGGAGGCGGTGAGGGAAGGCTCATTGATGGAGGCGGTGAGGGAAGGCTCCTTGATGGAGGCGGTGAGGGAAGGCTCCTTGATGGTAGTGAGGGAAGGCTCCTTGATGGAGGTGGTGAGGGAAGGCTCATTGATGGAGGCGGTGAGGGAAGGCTCATTGATGGAGGCGGTGAGGGAAGGCTCATTGATGGAGGCGGTGAGGGAAGGCTCCTTGATGGAGGCGGTGAGGGAAGGCTCCTTGATGGTAGTGAGGGAAGGCTCAATGATGGAGGTGGTGAGGGAAGGCTCATTGATGGACGTGGGGAGCAAAGGCTGGTCTGTGTACTCCAATCCAAGAGCTACTGGAGCTCAAATTGCTGAAAACATTAATACTGGTTCAGTGAGAAAGATATCACAACACTCAATTCATCACAGTTTGTTGTGTATGGGGCTGTGTAGCTGCAGACCGGTCAGGGTGTCCATGCTGGCCCATGTCCACAGCCAAAATTCTCTACAATGGGCACGTGAGCATCAGAACTGGCCCACAGAGCAATGGAAGAAGGGAGCCTGGTTTGATGAATCACATTTTCTTTTACATCACGTGGATGGCTAAGTGTGTGGAAGAGATGGCACCAGGGTGCAGTACGGGAAGAAGGCAAGCCAGTGGAGGAAATGTGATCCTTTGTCTAATGAAGACCATGCCTTGATGGTTCAGGGCTGCCTTGGTGGCAAAAGGGGGACCTACTCACTATTAGTTGGGTGGTGATAATGTTAGGTTGGGTGGGTATAATGCTATGGCTGATCGGTGTACATACTCCATGTTGTTAGTATCCATATCCACCAAACACTCTTTGTTCTTACGGTATTGCTGTTACTGTTCCTGTTTACATCACCAGCATATGCGCCGTTCATTGCACATCCACAGCCTCCCGGTTGTGCCATGATGTGAAGAGCACCTGTGCTGAGGTGGGAGCAAAAGGATAGGAGAACACATAAACAAGATGGCGCCAGCTTCAAGAACACCTAAGGGTCCTACACCATAAATCTTAGGACTACATTCAGGTCTTTGGAGCATTAATGAGTAATTTGCTGAACTAATGTAATGGGGTTCCAATATTTTTTTGGCAATGAAGGGAATCTTCACTGTCACTCTAAGGCTAAATAGCAGAGATAAACCACCAACTGAAACATGGAAGCAGCTGAAACTGTCTTTGGCATTTATTGTGACAAGGTCTTATGTTCCAGGAGAGCGAAGGAGGCCATTCTCACAATGGACATTCCAAAACTGCAAAGCTGAATTGTTTGGTGTTCTCTTCCTGGAAATACATTGTATCTGTTCATTGACTCCACAACAAAAGACCACAAAACAATGTGCACCTCACTGAAGTCACAGAATGTTTGGAGTCCGCTCAATTAAGAACGGCGCAATGCTGTGTATGATGTCGGGGTCAGGAGGACTAATGTATCCTCATTTCAATGGCAGCTGAGCTCCCAGGAGACACCAGACCTGAAATCACAGACATTGCATCAAACCTTCAAGAAACAAATGTAAGCTGAAAACAAAATCTTTCTACAATACAATCTCTCTACAACCCTTGTGATCCACAGCTTTGGCTTTTGTAAAATTGTATCACATGGGTTACGTTACTGTATCTCACTGATGGCTGAATGATCATATTACTGAGCTGTCCAAATATCCCGAAGACTACCGTGTGAATGCTAATGACAGATTATATTATATACACTATGTTACCAAAAGTATTGGGCCAAATCATGTGATTCAGGTGTTCCAATCCCCTCCATATCATGTGATTCAGGTGTTCCAATCCCCTCCATATCATGTGATTCAAGTGTTCCAATCCCCTCCATATCATGTGATTCAGGTGTTCCAATCCCCTCAATATCATGTGATTCAAGTGTTCCAATCCCCTCCATATCATGTGATTCAGGTGTTCCAATCCCCTCCATATCATGTGATTCAGGTGTTCCAATCCCTTCCATATCATGTGATTCAGGTGTTCCAATCCCCTCCATATCATGTGATTCAGGTGTTCCAATCCCCTCAATGGACACAGGTGTATACAATCAGGCCCCTAGGCATGCAGACTGCTTCTACAAACATTGGTGAAAGAATGGGTCGCTCTCAGGAGCTCAGTGACTCCAAGCGTGGTCCCGTGATAGGTGGCCACCTGAGCAATAAGTCCATCCGTGACATTTCCTGGCTACTAAATATTCCACGCTCAACTGTTAGTGGGATTATAACAAAGTGGAAGCCACTGGGGACAACAGAAACTCAGCCACCAAGTGGTAGGCCACGTAAAACGGCAGAGCGGGGTCAGCACATGCTAAAGCGCACAGTGCGCAGAAGTCACCAACTGCCTGCAGAGTCAATAGCTAAAGACCTCCAAACTTGGTGTGGCCTTCAGATGAGCCCAACAACAGTGCGTAGAGAGCTTCATGGAATGGGTTTCCATGGCCGAGCAGCTGCATCCAAGCCTTCCATCACCAAGTGCAATGCAAAGCGTCCGGATGCCATGGTGTAAAGCATGCCGCCACTGGACTCTAGAGCAGGGGAGACCTGTTCTCTGGAGTGACCAATCATGCTTCTCTGTTTGGCAATCCGGTGGACATGTCTAGGTTTGGCAGTTGCCAGGAGAACGGTACTTGCTTTACTGCATTGTGCCAAGTGTAAAGTTTGGTGGAGGGGGAATTATGGTGTGGGGGTGTTTTTCAGGGGTTAGGATTGGCCCCCTAGTTCCAGTGAAGGGAAAACTTAAGGTGACATTTTGGACAATTTCAGGCTCCCAACTTTGTGGGAAGAGTTTGGGGATGGCCCTTTCCTTTTCCAACATGACTGCGCACCAGTGCACAAAGCAAGGTCCATAAAGACATGGAGGAGCCAGTTTGGGGTGGAGGAACTTGACTGTCCTGCACAGAGTCCTGACCTCAACCCCATAGAACACCTTTGGGATGAATTAGAGCGGAGACTGCGAGCCAGGCCTCCTCCCCCGACATCAGTGCCTGACCTGACAAATGTGCTTCTGGAAGAATGGTCCAACCTTCCCATAGACACCCTCCTAAACCTTGTGGACGGACTAAGACTGGGGGGCCATCAAAGGTCATGTGCGTGTAAAGGCAGGCGGCCCAATACTTTTGGCAATGCAGTGTACAGTATGTCATGTTTTATTTTGCCCATTATGCATTAAACTAGAACTCTTGTTTAAAATAAAATAAATAATAATGTAACTCTACCTCCTCCCAGCTGATGAATTTACTGCATATTTTATCCCTCACATTCCTCCTCCTGTCTGGCATATGGGTTGGTACTCCTATGTCATCATGCCAGTCATACATTATTAGTGATGGTGTCTGCTACCCCGGTGAAGAGAAAACCAGCCAGGAAAATAAAGGCTTTGGCAGACTGGTAGTCTCAGCTGAAACACAAATACAGGACCATGGACTAAGGTACGTATTTCTCCATATTGCTCATCACAGGCCAGTGCAAGAAACCATGAAGGGCCCTCATGAAGGCCAACCTCAATAATGGGATTTTGTTTGTCTAAAGAAAGACCGGGGAAGGAGTTTGTGAGTTCCAACCTTTATGCTCCTTACACTTGCAGGTGGTGATGGAGAACCCTTTGGAGCTCGGCAGGGTTGAGGTGGAGATTTTGGATAAAAATTACAACACACTCAGCGGCTCCTGCTAGAATTACAGAGTCAGCGGCTCCTTGTGCTCTCTTCCTTCTAGAGAGTGTCTAGGACCCTGATGTGGACACCAACTCCCTGCCCAACTACAAGCTCAACGGCAGCGGGGTCTTCTCACTGGAGGTGCAGAGCCAGAGCAACAGCAGCAAATCTGCCAAGCTGGTTCTGGAGAGACCCTTGGACAAGGAGCAGCAGAAGATCCATAGGGTGTTGTTGACTGCCATGGATGGAGTGGGGCCCGAGTGATCTGGCACTGCCATGGTCATCATCAGCACGCTAGATGCCAATGACAATGTGCCCACCTTTGACCACTTATTACAGGGTGAGCCTACATGGGGCCCTTCCCACAGATCCCCAGGTCCTTTACTTCCATTGTGGGGCACTTTATTACAGGACCAGAAGAAATACAAATGATGTAGCGCTAAAACACCCAGTTAAAGCGTCAGTGCCTTAGGACATGCAGCATGATGATAAAATCCTATATGAACATAATACATATATGTGCGTGATGATACTGACAAAATGGAAAACAGATGTGCAACCCCTACACACAGTGCACATATATGAATATAAAGTCCAGTGATCCTGTATCAATATTTGCACTCAAACAGAGTCCTTGGACTGTATGTGGGCCCGCACACCACCACGTGCAATCCGAAATCAGCTGAAGTGGCCTCTCACCTCCTCCCTGCGACCCTGCAGGGCCACAGAGCTTTATCAGATCCCCACTGAGTCAAGGTATGCTTCCTCTTGAGTGGATGGTTGGTATATCCCCAGTATACAGCTTCCACCTCTCCTGTGGTATCCTCCGAGGTGAGCTGAGCAGGATGCACCCCAGCTCAAGCCCCCATGGGATAAAGGAAGCAAAAGACATCCTCCATAGTGTAAAACCGTTTAATAAATGCCGGAAAATAAATGTATAATACACTCACATTTGCCAAATAACATACAAGCTGTTTCCCATAGCATGGGTGTATGCGTGTGGCTGAGGGTGTACCAAGATGGCGCCGCGCCGGAAGTGCGTCACCACGTATTGCCGTCGACGCGTTGCGTCACGTGACCCCGTGACTTCCTCAGGACTGAGGAATTGCCGTCGACGCGTTGCGTCTCGTGACCCCGTGACTTCCTCAGGACTGAGGAAGTCACGGGGTCACGTGACGCAACGCGTCGACGGCAATACGTGGTGACGCACTTCCGGCGCGGCGCCATCTTGGTACACCCTCAGCCACACGCATACACCCATGCTATGGGAAACAGCTTGTATGTTATTTGGCAAATGTGAGTGTATTATACATTTATTTTCCGGCATTTATTAAACGGTTTTACACTATGGAGGATGTCTTTTGCTTCCTTTATCCCATGGGGGCTTGAGCTGGGGTGCATCCTGCTCAGCTCACCTCGGAGGATACCACAGGAGAGGTGGAAGCTGTATACTGGGGATATACCAACCATCCACTCAAGAGGAAGCATACCTTGACTCAGTGGGGATCTGATAAAGCTCTGTGGCCCTGCAGGGTCGCAGGGAGGAGGTGAGAGGCCACTTCAGCTGATTTCGGATTGCACGTGGTGGTGTGCGGGCCCACATACAGTCCAAGGACTCTGTTTGAGTGCAAATATTGATACAGGATCACTGGACTTTATATTCATATATGTGCACTGTGTGTAGGGGTTGCACATCTGTTTTCCATTTTGTCAGTATCATCACGCACATATATGTATTATGTTCATATAGGATTTTATCATCATGCTGCATGTCCTAAGGCACTGACGCTTTAACTGGGTGTTTTAGCGCTACATCATTTGTATTTCTTCTGCATTGTTTTGATCTTGGGGTATTGGATCAGATGTTAGCAGCTTCACACGTTTACCAATTGTATTTTACATAGGAGCGCAAGCAGATTCTTAATTATCATCTTATTACAGGACCCTTTCATGTGTTCTGCAGCGGAGGCCCTTCCTGGCCTCTTGAGCCTCCCTACCCCTTAATAGTGGTGGAATGCCAGGGCCTGGTTGCAAGTGCAACCTGTTGATCACAATCATCCATTAGTAGAGCATTACATTTTTATAAGCTATGGGAGGGGTGGGGGGCTGCAAGACATTGTTCTTATGTATATGTAGCGATGATTCCCTTGGGAGCCTCTGGTATTAATGGGGTTCTCCTACCTGTCCTATGGCTACTTGCCCTGTACCTGGATCCAACAGCTCTCCAACTAACTTATTCTATGACCTCTAAAAATAGAGGCTGATGCACAGAAGATGACTAGATAAACCATTTTGATATCTGTCACAGTATTTTCTTTCTCCTAAATCTGACTTCTGAGCCTCTGTAACCAGCCAAAAATATCTGAGACCATGGGCAAAAATCCCTCTTCAAAGGACCAGATGGCAGCTCATACCAAGCTCCCAGAGCATCTCTGTTCAGGCTTGTTTCCTTCAGGAACTTTAGTGAGGGGCTTGGTATCCAGGGCCCTTAGCACATGGCTTATGCTGAGGCTGGGCCGGGACAGTAGTTCTTCACAAGGCTTCCTCCCAGGGAGGAGTCAAAGGAGAAAGATGGTTCTAGAAAGGTGCTTCCAAACCTTTATCATCTCCTCAGACCATACCTCTGGGCAACACCATGAGCCTGATACAATTTCCAGACCTAGTGGTTATCCCTTCCCACCATGATTACTATGACCTCCTTCCAGCAACAGGGTAATGCAACAAGTCCACCAGACGTAGAGAAATCTCCAGAAAAGGTAAATATCAGTTCGGACTGGTTACAGCCTAGCAGTAGCACATTCTAGTCTTACTACAGACACAAATGCACAGGGCAGGGACTATTGTGCAAAAGTTTTAGGCAGGTGTGAAAAAATGCTGTAAATGAAGAATGCTTTCAGAAATTAAAGTGTTAACAGTTTATTTTTGTTAATTAACAAAATGGAAAGTAAATGAGCCGAAATCTAAATCCAATCAATATTTGGTGTGACTCCCCCTTTGCCTTCTTCTATGTAGACTTGTACCCAGTGTAGGAACTCTGCAGGTAGGTTGCTGTATGTACATCTTGGAGAACTAAGTCCAGATCTTCTGTTGATGTCGACTGCCTCAGATCCTTCTGTGTCTTCATGTCATCCCAGACAGACTCCATGATGGGGAGACCAGGGTTCTGTAGGGGTCAAACCATTACTTCCAAGACTCCTTGTTCTTGTTTACATTGAAGATAGTTCTTAATGACATTGGCTGTGTGTTTGGAGTGGTTGTCCTGCTGCTGAATACATTTGGGGCCAATCACACCCCTCCCTGATGGTATGGCATGATGGAGAATTATCTGCCTGTATTTCTCAGCATTGAGGACTCCATTGATCCTGACCAAATCTCCAACTCCATTTGCAGAAATGCAGCCCCAGACTTTCAAGGAACCTCCACCATGCTTCACAGTTGCCTGCAGACACCCATTAGTGTATCGCTCTACAGCCTCCTGCTACAGCCAAATATTTCACATTTTGACTCATCAGTCCAGAGTACCTGCTGCCAATTTTCTGCACCCCAGTTCTTATGTTTTGTGCATAGTTGAGTTGCTTAGCCTTTTTTCCAGGTATGGCTTCTATGAAGACCACTTCTTGCCAGACTTCTCCAGACAGTAGATGGGTGTACCTGGGTCCCACTGGTTTCTGCTAGTTCTGTACTAATGAAAGGCTGGACATCTGATGTGGAAGGGCAGTAAGAATGATGTGTCTTTCATCTGCTGCATTACGTTTCCTTGGCTGGCCACTGCGACTACTCTCCTCAATGTTGAACCCCCAGTCTGCTTTGAAATCTTTGCCTGGGAGCAGGGGCAGACTGACCATTTGGAAACTCGGGCACTGCCCGAGGGCCCGGGGTCAGTAGGGGGCCTCATGAGATGCCCCTGGTACCTTTTTCATAGGCTTTTTTGAGTTTAGGCAAGGACACAGGGGCCCCATGATCCCCTATTGCCCGGGGGCCCCATGAGTTGTCAGTCCACCCCTGCCTGGGAGAGAGTTTGCTGATGCAGTAAAACTACCTTGTGTCTTGTTGCTGTGCTCAGTCTTACCATGGTGTATGACCTGTGACATGAAACTGTCTTCCACAACCTTCACTTAGTAGCAGAGTCTGGCTGTTCCTCACCCAGTTTTAAGCCTCCTACACTTCTGTTTCAGTTAATGAATGTGTTTCAACTTACATATGAAATTGATGATCATTAGCACCAGCCCGGTATAATTGGTTAATAATACACCTGACTCTAACCCTACAAAATCACAAAATCCCTGACAAGTGTGAAAGGTAAAGAATTATTGATGATTTGGAGCCAAAGGGTAGTCACCCCAAATACTGATTTCATTTACATTTTTCTATGTTCTCTCACTTTGCATTTTGTAAATTGATAAAAAAATAACCAATTATAAAATATATTTTTGAAAGCATTCTAAGGGTTAGATCTCTGCACTGGGGGGGGGGGGGGAATCTGTACAGAGGTGAATGAAGGTGAGAGCTCTGTACAGAGGAGGGGGGGAACACTGTACTGGGGGGAAGGGAGGGGGAGCCCCGTATTGTGGGGAGAGCTCTGTACTGGGCGGAATGGAGAGGAGAGCTCTGTAAAAGGGAAGGGGGGGCTCTGTACTGGGGAGAGCTCTGTACTGGGGAGAAGGGAGGAGGGAGCCATGTACTGTGGAGAGGGGGGGGGAACTCTGTACTGGGGAAAGGGGGCGACGACTCTGTATTGAGGAGGAAAGGGAGAAGAGAGTGCTGTACTGGACGGCATGGAGGCAAGAACTCTCTAATTGGGGGAAGGGAGGTGAGAACTCTTTACTGGGGGGGGGGGGAGTCCTGCACTAGGGTGAAGAAAGGGGGAGCTCTGTATTATGGGGGGGGGGGCTATGTCCTGTGGGGAAGGGGGGAACTCTGCTGTGGGGAGAGCTTTGTACTAGGAGAATGGAGGAGGGGAGAAGTCTGTACTGAGAAGGGAGGGGAGAGATCTGTACTGGGGGGAGGGAGGGGGGAGCTCAGTACTGTGGGGTCACTGTATGGAGGGAGAGGGGGGATAGAATTATTATTCTGTATTATGGTGGAGCTCTGTATTGGGGTGGAGTAATGTACTGAGAGGGAACAGAGGGTTGAGGTAAAGCCCTGTACTGTGAGGGGATGCTCTGTACTGAGGGGGTGAGGAGAGCTCTATACTGGGGGGAAGCTCTATACTGGGGGGAAAGCTCTATACTGGGGGGCTCTGTAGGGGGACGGTTGGAGAGAAAGTCATTTTTGGTTATTCCCTGGTCTGTGTTACCCACGTGTGAGTTCTGTGCACTGTGCAACACCTACACTTGCATGATATGCACTCCTGAACCCTGCACTCTGTGTGATATGCACTCCTGAACCCTGCACTCCGTGTGATACGCACTCCTGAACCCTGCACTCCGTGTGATACGCACTCCTGAACCCTGCACTCTGTGTGATACGCACTCCTGAACCCTGCACTCTGTGTGATACGCACTCCTGAACCCTGCACTCCGTGTGATACGCACTCCTGAACCCTGCGCTCTGTGTGATACGCACTCCTGAACCCTGCGCTCTGTGTGATATGCACTCCTGAACCCTGCACTCTGTGTGATATGCACTCCTGAACCCTGCACTCTGTGTGATATGCACTCCTGAACCCTGCACTCTGTGTGATATGCACTCCTGAACCCTGCACTCTGTGTGATACGCACTCCTGTACCCTGCACTCTGTGTGATACGCACTCCTGAACCCTGCGCTCTGTGTGATACGCACTCCTGTACCCTGCGCTCTGTGTGATACGCACTCCTGAACCCTGCGCTCTGTGTGATACGCACTCCTGAACCCTGCGCTCTGTGTGATACGCACTCCTGTACCCTGCGCTCTGTGTGATACGCACTCCTGTACCCTGCGCTCTGTGTGATACGCACTCCTGAACCCTGCACTCTGTGTGATACGCACTCCTGTACCCTGCGCTCTGTGTGATACGCACTCCTGAACCCTGCGCTCTGTGTGATACGCACTCCTGAACCCTGCACTCTGTGTGATACCCATTCCTGTACCCTGCACTCTGTGTGATACGCACTCCTGTACCCTGCGCTCTGTGTGATACGCACTCCTGAACCCTGCACTCTGTGTGATACGCACTCCTGTACCCTGCGCTCCGTGTGATACGCACTCCTGAACCCTGCACTCTGTGTGATACGCACTCCTGAACCCTGCACTCTGTGTGATACGCACTCCTGTACCCTGCACTCTGTGTGATACGCACTCCTGAACCCTGCGCTCTGTGTGATATGCACTCCTGAACCCTGCACTCTGTGTGATATGCACTCCTGAACCCTGCACTCTGTGTGATACGCACTCCTGAACCCTGCACTCTGTGTGATATGCACTCCTGAACCCTGCACTCTGTGTGATATGCACTCCTGAACCCTGCACTCTGTGTGATACGCACTCCTGAACCCTGCGCTCTGTGTGATATGCACTCCTGAACCCTGCACTCTGTGTGATACGCACTCCTGAACCCTGCACTCTGTGTGATACGCACTCCTGAACCCTGCACTCTGTGTGATACGCACTCCTGAACCCTGCACTCTGTGTGATACGCACTCCTGAACCCTGCGCTCTGTGTGATACGCACTCCTGAACCCTGCGCTCTGTGTGATATGCACTCCTGTACCCTGCGCTCTGTGTGATATGCACTCCTGAACCCGGCACTCCGTGTGATATGCACTCCTGTACCCGGCACTCTGTGTGATACGCACTCCTGAACCCTGCACTCTGTGTGATACCCATTCCTGAACCCTGCACTCTGTGTGATACCCATTCCTGAACCCTGCGCTCCGTGTGATATGCACTCCTGTACCCTGCACTCTGTGTGATACCCATTCCTGAACCCGGCACTCCGTGTGATATGCACTCCTGTACCCTGCACTCTGTGTGATACCCATTCCTGTACCCTGCACTCTGTGTGATACCCATTCCTGTACCCTGCACTCTGTGTGATACCCATTCCTGTACCCTGCACTCTGTGTGATACCCACTCCTGAACCCTGCACTCTGTGTGATACCCATTCCTGTACCCTGCACTCTGTGTGATACCCATTCCTGTACCCTGCACTCTGTGTGATACCCATTCCTGTACCTTGCACCCTGTGCAATTCGCAGTTCTGAGTCCTGACCACACCCAATGTTTGGTGCTCTGCATGCAACTTTACTCATTCACTCTGGGAAACTGGGGGAAGAGGAGTTGGGGGGAGGAGTGTTAGTACCTGTATACAGTATATACTGTATATACAGTAGATCGGTCTCACAATGATTGAGTCATCAAATAAATAAATGAAGAGCCCATATGTTGATGGCATGGAATGATTCAGAACCGGTACGTGGCGGGCTTTGCTCACATATGCGTCACTTCGGATTCTGATCAGCAGATTCCACACAATTACACTGTCAGGGAAATAAATGAGAAGCGGTGACATATGGATGGTGAGTTTCCTGATAAACCTCTCCTGGGAGGAGTTGGGTGGTTGTGGGACATAATTAATAGAATGAACTTTACATATCCCAGCATCACTGACTCACAGCCACGATGGTCTACCATTGACACTGACATTTTCCGACAATGCAGAGGAATAGATGTCAGAGGATTTTTAATTACTTGGACATATTGTTTTCTCAGGCCGAACACTCCTATAGGATAATGCCATCCAATGGGGAGGGTCCATCTATTTGCTATTAATATCATGGGCAGCAAGCCCTGTTTTTACGAGGAAATGTCATCCAGGCACAAATCATGTTTAATATACAAGAAGGAGGGTCCTCCCAGTGATTTCACACTCGGGGCCCATTTTATTCTTTGTGGAACGTTAATGCAAGTTGTTTCATGGATTCACTTTTGTGGCGTTAACCATTTGTCCTCTGAGGCTCACTTAGAAATGGCGTGGCAGACGCGTGGTTAGATCCAGCTCACAGCTAATGCTTCACCCTTGAGCTTGGTACCGACTTTACCAGCCAGTGATGGGCTTTCTGACACAAGTGGTCAGGGTGGTTCTAGATCACTTTTATGGGGCTCTCAAAGCGTCCCTCCCCCAGCCTGTGGCACCTGCAGTGGTATGTGGACTCTTCTGGGGATTCCAGGAAGCATCTTCCAAAGTAAAAGCAGGAGGAACACACTTACACCCCCTTCCAGTCCGGACATTTCCCCCCCCCTTCCAGTCCGGACATTTTCCCCCCCTTCCAGTCCGGACATTTTCCCCCCCTTCCAGTCCGGACATTTTCCCCCCCTTCCAGTCCGGACATTTTCCCCCCTTCCAGTCCAGACACTTCCCCCCCCTGTTTCAGTCCAGACACTTCCCCCCCCTTCCAGTCCGGACACTTCCCCCCCCTGTTCCAGTCCAGACACTTCCCCCCCCTTCCAGTCCGGACACTTCCCCCCCCCCCCCCCCCTTCCAGTCCGGACACTTTCCCCCCCTTCCAGTCCGGACACTTTCCCCCCCTTCCAGTCCAGACACTTCCCCCCCCCTGTTCCAGTCCAGACACTTTCCCCCCCTTCCAGTCTGGACACTTTCCCCCCTTCCAGTCCAGACACTTCCCCCCCCCTGTTCCAGTCCAGACACTTCCCCCCCCCGTTCCAGTCCGGACACTTTCCCCCCCTTCCAGTCCGGACACTTTCCCCCCCCGTTCCAGTCTGGACACTTTCCCCCCCCGTTCCAGTCTGGACACTTTCCCCCCCCGTTCCAGTCTGGACACTTTCACCCCCTTCCAATCCGGACACTTTCACCCCCTTCCAGTCCGGACACTTTCACCCCCTTCCAGTCCGGACACTTTCCCCCCCTTCCAGTCCGGACACTTTCCCCCCTTCCAGTCCGGACACTTCCCCCCCCTTCCAGTCCGGACACTTTCCCCCCCCCCTTCCAGTCCGGACACTTTCCCCCCTTCCAGGCCAGTTTTCAGCTTTCAGCGCTATCACACTTTGAATGACAATTGCGCGGTCATGCAACACTGTACCCATATGAATTTTTTTGCATTTTTTTGAGACACATAAAGCTTTATTTTAGTGGTATTTATTCACCGCTGGGATTTTTATTATTTTTGCTATATAAATAAAAATGTCCAAAAATTTTGAAAAAAAAGTGTTTTTCTTATAAAATTTTGCAAATAAATAATATTTCATCATAAATCTCGGCCAAAATGTATTCTGTTATCTTTTTAGTTAAAAAGAAATAACCCAAATTAGTTTATAACCAAAAATTACAATTTTTAAACCTTTTTTTACATTTTTGTTTTTTTAATGTTATTTATTTATTTATTTATTTTTTACATACTGTCACCCTAGCAGTGTGGGGTCACCATGGTGACACTGTACTACTTGTGGGGGGTGATGAAGATTTTTTTTTTTTTTTACAAATTGCTTTTACACCCATAAAGGCTGTAACATCAATCATTTCTCCTTCTCTCTGGCAGCTTTCTTGCAGCCATTGAGAAATACTGTGTGAGCTGTGATTGGTCACAGCTTGTCACATGTTACAAGGCTGTTGTGAATGGCCCTGTACCATGTGACCTCTGTGATCATTCACAGATTTCACACATAGTAAGCAATGATGTCAGAAGTGACATCTTACTTACTACTCTGCATGTGATCACTGATTGGCCAATCAGTGATCACATGATCGGGACCTCACACAGAGGTCCTGTCTGACGATCGGTGATCGGAGGACACAGCGGGCACCGGTTCGCGGTGCTGCACACTCCCAGGGAGCGCGCTCAAGCAGGGGGCGGGTAGGCCGTTTATAAACTGCCACCCGACCCTGCACTGCCACCAACTGGCCGTTTATATACAACAGCTGGACGGGAGGTGATTAAATCATATTTATAGTAATTAAATCCCAAAAAAACTTTTTTGTGCAAATAAAAAACACACAAAACCGTGAAGAAAACCACGTGAAATAGTGAAACACTGTGTGCGCACTTCTAAATACACGTTCCTCTGTGAACACATCTAGGTGGCTCAATAGCATACCCTCACCCTAATTAAATATTATAAAAGCCTCCAGAGATAGTAATTCCTCTCAATGACTACAAGTCTAAGGAACATTTTTTTCCACTGACCATCACACTGATGTATCATGAGTTGTAGATATAGTTATTTCTCGGGACTCCCTAAGATCGGAAAGTC
Source organism: Staurois parvus (assembly GCF_062004578.1). NCBI lineage: Eukaryota > Metazoa > Chordata > Amphibia > Anura > Ranidae > Staurois > Staurois parvus. Next base: position 77,245 of record NW_028318419.1, read on the forward strand.
ATGACTAGTGCACCCGAGATAGGTTCATCCAGACCCCACTACACCACCGTTACCCTTCCATACCAATCCCCTTTACTTACTATACTTACAGAAAACACAACACCAATTTTGGAGTACAATGGTCAGCACGGCCTTTTATTAACCAATCAAGTTTAAACACATCAACCATTCCTTATAACAGAAAACATAAAGAGTTGTCGTTGGTCTTTGAAGGCCCCCCCAAAACGATCCGAAATGCACCTGCGGACAACCATATTCCACTGGGCCTCCAGCCACAACCAACCAGCTCGGAGACAACCATACCGTCCGCAGTGCAGCACCACCACCTTCCAGTTAAACCTCGGTTAACTGGAATGTTCCCGGGCACACCATACCAACGATGGTTCCCACACCATTTTGTACCTCCAAGATAAGAACCGCCTCCAAAGACCAACCACCACCCAGGAACCAAAATACCCCTTCCCCCCCAGGAGGAACACAACACTCACCAAACAGGGAGGGCGGGAGGGAAGCTCTCTCTCCCACGTCCAGCTCCCAACTGACACCCCTCCCCAGAACACCCCACCCTAAAGTGCAGGAGACCCCACCTACACTCTCCTCTACCAACCAGATCCCCCAGCTATCCTTTACCAACCCTAATACAATCATTAACCCCTCACACGTCTTCCTTCCCACTCTGGGCCTAGTCATGCCTGCCCTGCGCTAATTCTTTTCTTCTTTTATCGCTGCGGGCATTTCTTTATAAAAAAAACTATGCAAAGTGTTTAAATAATCCACTAAATCGGCAGTCTTGTGCTGCAGCGGGGCCCTAGTCTTCTCGCTTTTGGACTGCAGTGTGAGATGGTCTTCCTTTGGATGCCCATGTCACTTCCTGGTGATGCGGGATCTTCTCATTGGGTCCACCAGAGATGACCTCACAAGGTCCTGAAGACTTCAGTGGTGGCATAATTACATGACAAGGGCACAAGAGACAGGCTAATCAAGACCCACCGCACCACCATTTCACTGTTCCACATACCCACCCCTTATAAACTAACATTAACGGAAAACATAACACCGATTGGAGTAAAATGGCCAAACGCGGCCTGTTATTAACACTTCAACTTCAATACACAAAAAACATTCCTTAAAACAGAAACACATAGTCAGAGTTCTTGGTCTTTGAAGGCACCAAAACAGAACCGATATCCACCTGCAGAACCAATACTATAACTAGGCCTCCAGCCGCAACGCACGGGCACGGAGACAAACATAGCATCCGCAGTGCAGAACCTCCACCTTCCAGTTAAACCTCGAGTAACTGTAATACCCCCGGGCCCCCCATACCGCCAATGGGTCCCAAACCATTATCTTTTAACTTCAGAATAAGTGTCGCCTCCAAAGACCAACAATCGCCCACAAACCTGAATAAAACCCTCAGGGGAGTGACAAAAATACCCACACAGAACAAGGGCGGGCGGGAGGGAAACTCTCTCTCTGCCTTCTCCACCGCACTGCTTGACGACCCTCCCCATCCACACCCCAAGGTGTAGAAGACCCCACCTTCCACCCCCCAGCTACCAATCAGGTAATATCCTATTACACTTAACCCACCTCGTACTTTCTTAACCCTTTTCTGTCTGTTTTGTAACCACTCTTGGCCTTGTCATGTCTGCCCTGCGCTATTTTCTTTTCTCTCTTTTCGCTACGGACATCTCTTCGCAACAGGAGACCACAAGACCAACGGGCAGATCCAGACCATCCAGACTGCAGATGCAGATCTAATCTCATTTACACATACAGTACTTTCTTGTGCTACCTGACATTCACTGTGTTACATATCCTGGTATTTACATTGCTCCGTAGCTCAAGCTCAGAACTATGACTCCACCCCATCCTCCCCCTTCATCTCCCTATCCGCATTCTGCTCGATCAGAAGTTTCAATGAGAGGCATCCTGCCTAAAAGGAAATGAGTATTGCTGCGCTGCCTCTATACACAACCCACGGGGCGCTGGGAATCCTTTGTCATGTACAGCATATAATGTCCGTTTCTAACATGAAGACTGTAAATGTATACAATGTAGAGAAACAGTTTAAACATGTACATATAAATAGATAAAAAAAACTGCTTCCCCGCCGCTGTATAGCAGATATACTGCTACACGGCAGCACGCGTGCGCAAAATCACCTATATATATATACATGATTTTCGTTTCTGGTTAGGGGGCACGCGTGAGCCATGGGCGCACCCTATCCGTGCCGCCGGGTCCCAGCGGTGATTTCCCCGCCGGCGCTCGGTGATTACCGACAATTACTGTCGGGGAGGAAGACTGTTTTGTTTACAAACAGTCTTCCTCCCTGTCAGCTCGGGCACACTGCTTAGGATGACTGTGCACAGCACATCCATCCTGAGCAGTGTGCGTACAGTGACAGTGAAGCACACACCCCCTTTGATCGCCCCATATGTTAACCCCTTCCTGCCCAGTGCCATTAGTACAGTGTCAGGGCTGTTTTTTAGCATCGATCACTGTATTGGTGTCACTGGGGATATCGGTGACACCAAGTCAGTTTCCCCCCATTGTCAGAATGCCGACCACAGTCCCTCTAAAAGTTGCTGATCGACGGCATTACTAGTAGTAGAACAAAAAATCCCAGTATCTATACCGCCATTTGTAGACTCTAGAACTTCCATGTAAACCAATTAATTTACACGTATTGGGATATTTTTTTGGCAAAGACACAAAGCGGGAGACATTTTGGCCTAAATTTACGACAAAATTTGTTTTTTAATTTATTTTACTGGATATGTTTTATAGCGAAAAGTCGAAAATATTGTTTTTTTCTCAAAATTGTCGGTATTTTTTTTGCTTACAGCTCAAATACCACCGAAAGAAAGCGCAATTTGTGGGAAAAAAAGTACGTAAATCTCATTTGGGTACGGCGTTGCATGACCGCACAATTGTCAGTTAAAGTAACGCAGCGCCATAAAGCAAGAAATGGACTGATCAGGAGGGGGGGCGGAGTTAAAGCAGTAGTAGACCCCAAGAGAAAAAAAAAAAGGGCCCCTGCAGGTTTAGGTCATAATTAGTGATGGGACGAACACCCCCCTGTTCGGATCGTGGTTGAACATTCGAATCTAACGAACGCTTGACCGCGAACTTCGAACCCGGGGGACAATTCACTAAGCAGTTCCGGCATCTGAGTATGTGGTGAGATCCCGCTCAGTGACTACAATCCGGCGGGAGTTCTTTGATGAAGTCACGCGGTATTTTAGCAGTGAGACATTCATTCATGGGAAAAAAAGGATGTACATTTCATTTGGGTGCGGCGTTGCATGACCGCGCAATCATCAGTTAAAGTAAAGCAGCGCCGTAACACAGAAAATGGCCTCGTCGGGGGGGGGGGGGGGGGGAATCCTCTGGAGGGGGAGGGGTTAAAACAAACCTGTCTAGACTGACCCGTGACATGCGCCCCCTATCAGTAATCAGGCACACCGGCCACTTACTACTGCATGTAGTGCCGCCACACCGGTATTCCATTTTATATCTGGGAAATTAAAAGCCCCGGGTTTGACTTGAACGCCCCTCGTAGTAATTTTTGGGGTTCCTTGAGAAAGTTATTTCAAGGGTTCCCAAAAGGGTCGCTAAAGACTGGTGTACTTGTGTTCATCTTACAGTTGATCAGCGGTGTAGGGTTGAGGGAAAAAAAAGACGTACATTTCATTTGGGTGCGGCGTTGCATGACTGCGCAATCGTCAGTTAAAGTAGCGCAGCGCCGTAACGCAAAAAATGGCCTAGTCAGGAAGGGGGGTAAATCCTCTGGAGGGCGAGGGGTTAAAACAAACCTGTCTTGAGGGAAATGGAGGTTGCCATTGATAAACACCGGACAAGCACTTCTGACTTTTCCAATGGGCCTATGTCCAGGTCGTTGACCCAACAAGCCTTGAAGAAGGTCAAGAAAGGAAAGTAAAGGAAGTAAGTTGGCAAAGGCGGTGTAACATTTCAGGAAGGTCCGGAGTAAGAAGAAAGAAGACCTGAACGAAGGGCCGGCATGACAGGGGTTAAAGGGGTTGGGAGAGGCAGAGTCCTATTAGCATAAGGGGGAGTTAAAATAGTTAAGGAAGGAGTGGGGGAGCCATTAGGGTTGGTCTTACAGGGTGTGGCAGGGGTGGTCTTACAGAGTGTGGCAGGGATGGTCTTACAGGGTGTGGCAGGGGTGGTCTTACAGGGTGTGGCAGGGGGTTTTCAGTCTGAAGAGAGTTTTCACAGGGCAAACTTCCCTCCCGCCCGCCTGTTGTTTGATGGTTTGTCTTGGTGGTGGTGGAGCCATATTGGTGTTGGGGGACGTCCGGTGGGGTGCAAGGTCCTCGTTGGTTAATGTGGGCACAAGAAAAGGCACTTTGTAGGAACCCGTCTGAGGTACGGCTTCCAGTTGTTCTGGTGGGGTATCTGTGGTGGTGTCTCCGAGTCGGTGATGTTGCGGCTGGAGGCCTAGTTAAGCAGGACGCAGGTATTCGTTTTCTTGATGCCTATCGGGACCTTGCAGGAACGTATGTTATACTGTGTTTTCTGGTATTTAAAATGTTATTTATTGATGGTTGTAATAAAAGGCCGTTTTTGGGCCATTAACTCCATTTTGTTGTCAGTGTGGTTACTTAGGTTAAGGATGGGGGGTAGGTAATGGTTTAGTGGGACTTACAAGCCATCTTTGGCCCCCTGGTCATGTTGTTCTCTGCCGCCCTACACAGTCTGCTGCTTGGCATTTGTCGCTGAACATCCCCGGAGTAAACAGGAAAACGGGACGTTACAGGCCCAGCCGGTGCACCGTGTAGCCCAGCAATGGAAGTCTTCTCTGCAAAGGTCACGGCAAGAATTTTAGACCCGAACACAAGCTGTTCGTTTTCATTGTTTTCTGTTTGTACGGCACGCTCAGACAGGAAAGTCGGATTGATTGAACATTACGTAGTCTATTTCTTCACAGAATTTTTAAAATAGATAAACAAACCCGATGTATCCGATCAATGAGGTGACAATGAATAGCCATGAATGGAATACGCCGAGCAGATGTTCTGAAGAAATAATACAAACATTGGAGGACAAGTAAAGGATTGCCAGAGAATTGCTCTACTTCCATATAAGACGTGAGGATATCTACACCACTTATCAACTGCAAGACGAACGCAAGTACACCAGACTTTATCGACCCTTTTGGGAACCCTCGAAATAACTTTCCGGGCTCAAGGAACCCCAAAAATTACTATGAGGGGCGTTCAAGTCAAACCCGTGGCTTTTAACCCCTTCCAGAACGGACACTTTAACCCCCTTCCAGTCCGGACACTTTCACCCCCTTCCAGTCCGGACACTTTCCCCCCCTTCCAGTCCGGACACTTTCACCCCCTTCCGGTCCGGACACTTTCCCCCCCTTCCGGTCCGGACACTTTCCCCCCCTTCCGGTCCGGACACTTTCACCCCCTTCCGGTCCGGACACTTTCACCCCCTTCCGGTCCGGACACTTTCACCCCCTTCCGGTCCGGACACTTTCCCCCCCTTCCGGTCCGGACACTTTCACCCCCTTCCGGTCCGGACACTTTCCCCCCCTTCCGGTCCGGACACTTTCACCCCCTTCCGGTCCGGACACTTTCCCCCCCTTCCGGTCCGGACACTTTCACCCCCTTCCGGTCCGGACACTTTCCCCCCCTTCCGGTCCGGACACTTTCACCCCCTTCCAGTCCGGACACTTTCCCCCCCTTCCAGTCCGGACACTTTCCCCCCCTTCCAGTCCGGACACTTTCCCCCCCTTCCAGTCCGGACACTTTCCCCCCCTTCCAGTCCGGACACTTTCACCCCCTTCCAGTCCGGACACTTTCCCCCCCTTCGCAGTAAGACATTTGAATGGTGTAAACCAAAGATGGCCGTATATCCGTCAGTGACGATCCCAGGCGTGGTGGTTCCCAGCCCACAGAAGTCATTCATGTGAAAATTCAGTGCTTGGAATTCCTGATCCTGGATCATCGACGCATAACCTGGCGTGAAATCACAAGAGACAAACCTTTCTGTGGGAACAGTGAACACAATGATGAGGAAGTTAAGCCGGCTGTGCTAGGATGGTTCAGGCATCCCAACAAATCTTTCTATGCCGAAGCTTTCCAGGCATTGGTAACGCTGGGATAAGTGTATAAATGTAGCAGGGGAGGATGTAAAAAAATAAATGCAGTTTCCACTCCTTAAAACTTGTTCTTTTATTATATGAACTCAAAAGTCCCGGTTTGACTCAAACACCCCTCGTATATATACATCTCAAAGTTCATTAACCTCATCTATGGTTACCTTTTGTCCCTGTTTCGAGGGGTCTGTCCCTGGGAAACAAGTGTCCCCACAGTTATAAAGAGACAAAAAGAGGGAGCACGGGCCTAGTGCATCACCTGTAAAGATGAGATTTATTGATAAAAAGTAAAATACTCACAAGAGAAATAAAATCAAATGGAAAGCATGTCACAAGGAATGCAATGTGGTCCAAAAACCCCTGAAGATAGTCTGGTGGAGGACTGTAGACCTCTGGATAGCTGGGGCTGATGCGTTTTGAGGTTGTACCTTTTCCTCAGAGAGGTCCATGCACTTCATGCATTTTTGGTTCCTATACTCTGTGTGTTGCATACTCCTGACCCCTGTGCACTATATGTTATATACTCCTGACCCCTGTACTCTGTATGTTATATACTCCTGACCCCTGTGCTCTGTATGTTATATACTCCTGACCCCTATGCTCTGTATGTTACATATTCCTGACCCCTGTGCTCTGTATTTTACATATTCCTGACCCCTGTGCTCTGTATGTTACATATTCCTGACCCCTGTGCTCTCTATGTTACATACTCCTGACCCCTGTGCTCTGTATGTTATATACTCCTGACCCCTATGCTCTGTATGTTACATATTCCTGACCCCTGTGCTCTGTATTTTACATATTCCTGACCCCTGTGCTCTGTATGTTACATACTCCTGACCCCTGTGCTCTGTATGTTATATACTCCTGACCCCTATGCTCTGTATGTTACATATTCCTGACCCCTGTGCTCTGTATTTTACATATTCCTGACCCCTGTGCTCTGTATGTTACATATTCCTGACCCCTGTGCTCTGTATGTTACATACTCCTGACCCCTGTGCTCTGTATGTTACATACTCCTGACCCCTGTGCTCTGTATGTTACATATAACTGATCCCTGCGCTCTGTATGTTTCATATTCCTGACCCCTGTGCTCCGTATGTTACATACTCCTGACCCCTGTGCTCTGTATGTTATATACTGCTGACCCCTGTGCTCTGTATGTTACATACTCCTGACCCCTGTGCTCCGTATGTTACATACTCCTGACCCCTGTGCTCTGTATGTTATATACTGCTGACCCCTGTGCTCTGTATGTTACATACACTTGAGACCTTTATTCTGCACAATGCACTGCAGAACTCTGTAATTTGGCGTATGCACTCCTGAACCCCATATTCTGTATTATGCACTACTGACCCCAGCGCTCTGTGCCTTACAAACTCCAGAGTTTTGCCCATCTGTCCGCTACTATTTAAAGAGCTATAGCTTGTTCTGAAGATTAGTCCTCAGTGTACAGAGTTCCTAATCTGGAGTATCCACAATGCATCTCCCTCATCCCCATCCCTAGTATTCAAAAATAAAAACAACACCCCTAGACTGGTTATTGGAGAAGCATGTGAATGGGCCTGTGTGCCTGGCTGCAGGGCACAGCATTTGGGGTGGACCTGGAAAGTATTCTTCCAGCTCCTACTTGAGTAGCACTACATGAGATCTGACTGGTGATCAGGGTTCTCTCTCTCCTTTATAAATTATATTACCCCAAGTATTGGGCCTCCGGCCTTTCCATGCACATGACCTTTAATGGCCCCCCAGTCTTAGTCCGTAGGGTTCGATATTGAGTTGGCCCCACCCTTTCCGCACACATGACCTTTAATGGCCCTCCAGTCTTAGTCCGTAGGGTTCGATATTGAGTTGGCCCCACCCTTTCTGCACACATGACCTTTAATGGCCCCCCAGTCTTAGTCCGTAGGGTTCGATATTGAGTTGGCCCCACCCTTTCCGCACACATGACCTTTAATGACCCCCCAGTCTTAGTCCGTAGGGTTCGATATTGAGTTGGCCCCGCCCTTTCCGCACACATGACCTTTAATGGCCTCCCAGTCTTAGTCCGTAGGGTTCAATATTGAGTTGGCCCCGCCCTTCCCACACAGATGACCTTTAATAGCCCCCCAGTCTTAGTCCGTAGGGTTCAATATTGAGTTGGCCCCACCCTTTGCAGCTATAACAGCTTCAACTCTTCTGGGAAGGCCGTCCACAAGGTTTAGGAGGGTGTCTATGGGAAGGTTGGACCATTCTTCCAGAAGCACATTTGTCAGGTCAGGCACTGATGTCGGGGGAGGAGGCCTGGCTCGCAGTCTCCGCTCTAATTCATCCCAAAGGTGTTCTATGGGGTTGAGGTCAGAACTCTGTGCAGGCCAATCAAGTTCCTCCACTCAAGGTGCTTGATTGTATACACCTGTGGCCATGGATGTGATTGGAACACCTGAATCCAATGATTTGAAGGGTGGGCCCAATACGTTGGGTAATATAGTGTGTATGTATATGTGATCTGACTGATGATCAGGACTCTGTCTCTCCTTTATACATATGATCTGTCTGATGATCAGGACTCTGTCTCTCCTTTATACATATGATCTGTCTGATGATCAGGACTCTGTCTCTCTCTTTTATATATTATTATTATACAGGATTTATATAGCGCCAAAGGGTTTGCTCAGCGCTGTACATTATAGTGGGGGACAGAACATGAGACAATACAGTAACAATACAATACACGAGGGGTTCAAGGGCCCTGCTCCTTGGAGCTTACAATCTAGGAGGGAGGGGATAGTGGTACAGGAGGAAATGGCTGTGGGGGATGGAGTGGTAGGAGGAGTGGAGGAGATCGGCTGGGTAGTATTTGGATATCAGGTCGGTGAGGTAGTTTGGGGCAGTATTAGCTTTGTACGTCAATGTTAGTAGTTTGAATTTTGTGAATATATGTGATCTGACTGATGATCAGGGTTCTCACTCTTTTGCTCTCTCTGCTGTAAGAGCCTGCTGTTGGGTGAAACGGCTGACTGTTGACAGAACACTAAAAAGATACAGGTGCTGCCTTCTTGTTTAGTGAAACCCAGTAGGGGGCACCCTGTTAGCCAGGAACTGATCAGAATCTAGTTAGCAGCCAGAACGGGCAGACATTTTGTTGTGTTGCTCTGGACTTGTTCTACAAACCTCTCCACCTTTGAAACAGTATTGTTGATTTCCTGAAAAAAAAACAAAGTGCAGAACAAACTGGCATGGACTGTTCCCAGGTGTCCCTGTCTCTTGCATGCGTTATTGCTGCCAATGACAGCTGAACCTTCACCTCTTACAACGAATATACTGATGTTTGAACAAATGATTGGGTCTGGAGGGTCACTTAGGTCTCTTGGGGAACAAATCAATGACAGAAAGGACCTCTGTTCCACTGATCGCACAATCCAGGTCAATTCTCCAACTCAGCAACACACAAATATTCTGATCTTTGTACAAATGATTGGGTCTGGAGGGTCACTTAGGTGTCTTGGGGAGAACATCATTGACAAAAACGACTTCTGTTCCACTGATCCAACAATCCAGGTCAGCAATACACAAATATACTGATCTTTGCACAAATGATTGGGTCTGGAAGGTCACAGGTGTCTCTGGTAGCACATCATTGAAAGAAAGGACCTCTGTTCCACATATCACACAATCCAGGTCAATTGTCCAACTCAGTAACACACAAATATACTGATCTCTGTTTAAATGATTGGGTCTGGAGGGTCACTTAGGTGTCTTGGGGAGCAAATCATTAACAGAAAGGACCTCTGTTCCACTGATCGCACAATCCAGGTCAATTCTCCAAACTCAGCAACACACAAATATACTAATCTTTGCACAAATGATTGGGTCTGGAGGGTCACGTAGGTGTCTCTGAGAGCACATCATTGACAGAAAGGACCTCTGTTCCATTGATCCAACAATCCAGGTCAATTCTCCATCTCAGCAACACCTCTGAGACACAATTTTAAAAGCTTGTTTACCACCATGGAATATCATGAAGACAATACCAATGCAGAGCGCTGCTGCTAGGATATCTTTGCTTTGCCGCCTTTGTTATCTAATTGTAGAGCTGAAGGTTTGAATCCAGCTAGAGGTTGAAGGAATCTATTCAGAGAGGGGCCAAGGATGTTCTTTCATCCCAGCCAGATGCAACGTGATGTAAACGTACATTTATGATTAGAGGGTCACTTAGGTGTCTTGGGGAGAACATCATTGACAGAAAGGACCTCTGTTCCACTAATCACACAATCCAGGTCAATTCCCCAACTCAGCAACACACAAACATACTGATCTTTGTACAAATGATTGGGTCTGGAGGGTCACGTAGGTTTCTCGGGGAGAACATCCTTGACAGAAAGGACCTCTGTTCCATTGATCACACAATCCAGGTCAATTCTCCAACTCAGCAACACACAAATATACTGATCTCTGTACAAATGATTGGGTCTGGAGGGTCATTTAGGTGTCTTGGGGAGAACATCATTGACAGAAAGGACCTCTGTTCCATTGATCCAACAATCTTGGTCAATTCTCCAACTCAGCAATACCTCTGAGACACAATTCTAAAAGCTTATTTACCACTATGGAATATCATGAAGACAATACCAATGTAGAGCGCTGCTGCTAGGATATCTTTCCTTTGCCACCTTTGTTATCTAATTGTAGAGATGAAGGTTTGAATCCAGCTAGAGGTTGAAGGAATCTATTCAGAGAGGGGTCAAGGATGTTCTTTCATCCCAGCCAGATGCAACATGACGTAAACGTACATTTATGATTAGAGGGTCACGTAGGTGTCTCTGAGAGCACATCATTGACAGAAAGGACCTCTGTTCCACTGATCGCACAATCCAGGTCAAGTCTCCAACTCAGCAACACACAAACATACTGATCTTTGCACAAATTATTGGGTCTGGAGGGTCACGTAGGTGTCTCTGAGAGCACATCATTGACAGAAAGGACCTCTGTTCCACTGATCCAACAATCCAGGTCAATTCTCCAACTCAGCAACACCTCTGAGACACAATTCTAAAAGCTTGTTTACCACCATGGAATATCATGAAGACAATACCAATGCAGAGCGCTGCTGCTAGGATATCTTTCCTTTGCTGCCTTTGTTATCTAATTGTAGAGCTGAAGGTTTGAATCCAGCTAGAGGTTGAAGAAATCTATTCAGAGAGGGGCCAAGGATGTTCTTTCATCCCAGCCAGATGCGACGTGATGTAAACGTACATTTATGATTAGAGGGTCACTTAGGTGTCTCGGGGAGCACATCATTGACAGAAAGGACCTCTGTTCCACTGATTACACAATTCAGGTCAATTCTCCAACTCAGCAACACACAAACATACTGATCTTTGTACAAAGGATTGGGTCTGGAGGGTCACGTAGGTTTCTCGGGGAGGACATCATTGACAGAAAGGACCTCTGTTCCACTGATTACACAATTCAGGTCAATTCTCCAACTCAGCAACACACAAATATATTGATCTCTGTACAAATGATTGGGTCTGGAGGGTCATTTAGGAGTCTTGGGGAGAACATCCTTGACAGAAAGGACCTCTGTTCCACTGATCCAACAATCTTGGTCAATTCTCCAACTCAGCAACACCTCTGAGACACAATTCTAAAAGCTTGTTTACCACCATGGAATATCATGAAGACAATACCAATGCAGAGCGCTGCTGCTAGGATATCTTTCCTTTGCCGCCTTTGTTATCTAATTGTAGAGCTGAAGGTTTGAATCCAGCTAGAGGTTGAAGGAATCTATTCAGAGAGGGGCCAAGGATGTTCTTTCATCCCAGCCAGATGCAACGTGATGTAAACGTACATTTACGCAAAGAATGTCAAGGAAAATCACAGGGCAGCTAATCATTGATCTCCGATTAAGTCGTTGACTTATGTCACGCTAATGTTATTTAGCGGTCTTTCTTCCTGAGGTTGCGTGGGCATTTTATCGGGATGAACTTCACAGCGCGAATGAATTCTCCCTCTCTCTCATATCTTTTACATCTGACAGCAGAATATTGTGTTGCATTGTTGTACGTGGTATTTTGTCTTTAATAGGGTTGCAAACATTTTGAATCGATTTAATTCTCCCAGTATACAAGTCACAAAGCTTAACTGCACGTAGTTCTGGCACACGCACGTTTTTACCTAACGCTTATCCCTCAAAGCGGAGTTCCAGCCGTTTTTGTGTTTATTAACCAGTTTTGCACCGCCCTATAGAGGAATTACTTCTACAGGGCGGCACGGGAAAGCAAAATCACGAATACAGTATCTCCCAGAAGCAAGTCCACCGGGCGGACTGTACCTGTGGCTGGTGGTGGCAGGGCAGGGTGACAGTGGCAGTGAGTGAAGGAGGATGGATCCACACTCAGATCCCAGGCTGGAACTCCCCAGGCAATGGGGGGAGGTAAAACGCTGTGACAGCAGGCAGCTGAACTGAGCAATCCCACACAGTGACAGATCCGACACAACACCCCACCATCAGCACAGATCCAGATCAGCAGGCACTAGAAGAGCAGGCTGTGGGATGGTGATGATGTTATCACTCATCGACACATTGCACATGTGATGGATGGCCAGCCGGGTCACACTCACACAGACAGAAGACATCAAAGTCAGACATTACCTTCCTCCACAGGTGCAGCGCCACCAGTGCTGATGAATGGGAAGAGAAGGGCTGGAAATCCACAGTGATCAGCAGCCACCAGCCGGCTTGTAGTAAGGGAAAGAGTCTGAGAGGAACACTGGTAGGAGAGGTAGCTCAGCTGCTACACTGGCCCCAGATACCCAGCACCTTCCTCTGTCCTTTCTTCCTCCCCTCTGCTGCCCCTCCCCTCAGCTGAAGGATTAGTCAGGATGTGGCGGCGTCACACACAGATAGAGTGCCAGCCTGCGGTGCGCCCAGGTGCCCCTAGGTGGCAGTGCGTCCTAGTTTGCCTAGTGGAAGCACCAGCCCTGCCCTTAACCTGACCCCTTATACTTACTTTAACACCTACATACCTGCACTTACCCTTGGTGGCATGCACGGAGGAACCACATGCTACTAATTTGAATTGATTACTTTTAAAGTGTTGACATGATGGAATAGCTCTGTTGTGTAAGTTAGCACCCCTACTATGGCCGGAGGCCAAACTACTACCCTGGGCCTCACATTGGGAGGATAACGTCATCTCGCCAGTCCTTTAAACACATTAAACTTTACACTTAGTCTTATTCCAGGGCAGCACAGTGGCTAAATGGTTAGCACTTTCGCCTGGCAGTACTCGGGTCGTTGGTTCGAATCCGAACCACGGCACCACCTGCCTGGAGTTTGCATGTTCTCCCTCTGCCTGTGTGGGTTTCCTCTGGGTACCCCGGTTTCCTCCCACTTTCCAAAGACATGCTGGTAGGTGAATTGTCTCCTGTCTAAATTGGCCTATATGAATGTGAGTTAGGGACCTTAGACTGTACGCTCCTCGGGGGCGGGGACTGATGTGAATGTACAATACATATGCAAAGCACTGCATAAATTGATGGTGCTATATAAGTACCTGAAATAAATAAAATAAATACTCTTCATCCTGGAGGTGTGGAGGGAAGCTGTCTACTTTGCTCAGCTGTAGCCCAGGCCCAGTCCGAAGAAGGATTCTGTTGAGCAGCAGGCCCTAATATAGGGTCCCTGCCACATACAAGAGCGAACCATAGACCCACCAATCCACTAGACATGTGCAGTTCATTTCGTTCAGAATAAAAAATTGGACAGAATTTTCATTTTTCGGAGATTCGGATATGTCTGAATTTCCAGGTGAAAACAGTAACGAATTTAAAAAAATCTGAAATAATAAACCAGGCGGAGACAGAAAGTGCAGTTAAAATCACACTTTAAATGACAAAATAACACAGTTCAGGAATGTAACCAAAAACAGAAGCCAGGGTTTGGATGCCAGAGCGGGTAATCAGACGAGCCGGGGTCAGGAAAGCAGAAGTCAGAGTAGCCAGGAGCAAAAACCAGGAACAGGGATTGGAAAAGAAGTCAGCCAGACCGAGTTGTACGCAGGAACACACTGGAGATCAAAAGGCAAGGAGGAGTGAGCGAAGCTGCTAAAATAGCAAAAAGGGCCGGCTGTGGGCTGGACTAATGAGGCAAGTAATGGTATCCAGGTGAGTCACTGTGGAGACAACGAGTGGCTGGTAATTAGCTGACAGCTGATCAGCTTTAGAGCACTGAAAGAAAAGAGCTGCTCGTTAAGTAGCAGGAGCCCAGCCCTGACAGACTGACCTTCTGTGCATGACTCTTGGCCTGGCCCCTGACACTGCCTTCGGCCTTATTTTGCTGTCAAGACCTACCTGCAACTCCTGATGGACACTTGCCCTACAAGACGCTCCAGCTCTGTCCTGCCCTCACCAGTTGGTCAACATCTCAGCTCTTCTCAGCTGGAAACCCATGCTTCTTTGGGTGCAGCATCTCCTGTTACCATCTTCAGGCAGTGGCATACTTAGGTTTTGCGCTGTCCTAGGCAACACAAAAATCCCCCCTCCCCTTCCCCCCAGAGAGCGCCTGACATTGACCAACAACACCCCTGCCAAGAGAGGTATCCACTACCATCTCTCCCCATACACCGGAAAACCATCCTCACCCACTGCCCCAATGCTAGAAAGACACTCACCTCACTCACCTGGACATCCCCAGGAACGAGAGTCAGGCTCTGCATACACCATTAAGCATCCCGCAGCCTCTCTTGGATCCCACCTGCTCCCCATGTCACATGTGTCCCTTCTTCCGGGTGGCAGTGCTGCCCCCTGAAAAATGCCGCCCTAGGCAAATGCCTTGTTTGCCTTGTGGTAAATATTCCCCTGCCTTCACCAGTTGGTCATTATCTCAGCTCTTCAGGCTATCACACAGCTGGCAACCCATGCTTCTTTGGGTACAGCACCTCCTGTTACCATCTTCAGGGGTGCTCTGCACTCAGCCATAAGGGAAGCCCTCTCAGCTCTTCGACCATTGACCAGGTACGTGACATTTCAGTTTCTAAATCTATTTTAAATTATGAAGCATGCAAGAAGAGAAGAGTGAATAGGAACAATCAAAACTCCACGGTTTTGGGGAATAGAGGTAGGAACTATGTTAGGGAAATATTCCTCTCAAGCTTCTCAAGATAAAGAGGTAACTTGGTGTTTAGGTTCCATCCATAAAGTTTTGGGTGGACTGACTCTGTCACTGTCATTCTTCTGTGGAACACCACCTGCCCTGCAAGATGTTCTTTCTCTGTCCTGCCTTCACCAGTTGGTCATTATCTCAGCTCTTCAGACTATCACACACCTGTCAACCCATGATTCTTTGGGTGCAGCACCTCCTGTTACCATCTTCAGGGGTGCTCTGCACTCTGCCACAGGGGAAGCCCTCTAAGCTCTTCGGCCGTTGATCAGGTATGTGACATTCCAGTTTTGAATCTATTTTAAATTATGGAGAATGCAAGAAGAGAAGAGTGAACAGGAACACCCAAAACTCCAAGGTTTTGGGGAATAGAGGTAGGAACTATGGTAGGGAGATCTTCCTCTTGAGCCTCTGAAGACAAAGAGGTGACTTGGTGTTTTAGGTTCCATCCATAAAGTTTTGGCTGGACTGACTCTGTCACTGTTAATCATTCTTCTGAGGGACACCTGCTCTGCAAGATGCTCCTGCTCTGTCCTGCCTTCACCAGTTGGTCATCATCTCAGCTCTTCAGGCTTTCACACAGCTGGCAACCCATGCTTCTTTGGGTTCAGCACCTCCTGTTACCATCTTCAGGGGTGCTCTGCACTCAGCCACAAGGAAAGCCCTGTAAGCTCTTCGACCGTTGATCAGGTATGTGACATTTCAGTTTCGAAATCTATTTTAAATTATGAAGCATGCAAGAAGAGAAGAGTGAACAGGAACACCCAAAACTCCAAGGTTTTTGGAAATAGAGGTAGGAACTATGGTAGGGAGTTCTTCCTCTCGAGCCTCTGAAGACAAAGACGTGACTTGGTGTTTTAGGTTCCATCCATAAAGTTTTGGGTGGACTGACTCTGTCACTGTTAGCCATTCTCCTGAGGGACACCTGCTCTGCAAGATGCTCCTGCTCTGTCCTGCCTTCACCAGTTGGTCATCATCTCAGCTATTCAGGCTATCACACAGCTGGCAACCCATGATTCTCTGGGTGCAACACCTCCTGTTACCATCTTCAGGGGTGCTCTGCACGCAGCCGCAAGGGAAACCCTCTCAGCTCTTCGGCCGTTGACCAGGTACGTGACATTTCAGTTTCTAAATCTATTTTAAATTATGAAGCATGCAAAAAGAGAAGAGTGAATAGGAACAATCAAAACTCCACGGTTTTGGGGAATAGAGGTAGGAACTATGTTAGGGAAATCTTCCTCTCAAGCTTCTCAAGATAAAGAGGTAACTTGGTGTTTAGGTTTCATCCGTAAAGTTTTGGGTGGACTGACTCTGTCACTGTCATTCTTCTGAGGAACACCACCTGCCCTGCAAGATGTTCTTTCTCTGTCCTGCCTTCACCAGTTGGTCATTATCTCAGCTCTTCAGACTATCACACACCTGTCAACCCATGATTCTTTGGGTGCAGCACCTCCTGTTACCATCTTCAGGGGTGCTCTGCACTCTGCCACAGGGGAAGCCCTCTAAGCTCTTCGGCCGTTGATCAGGTATGTGACATTCCAGTTTTGAATCTATTTTAAATTATGGAGAATGCAAGAAGAGAAGAGTGAACAGGAACACCCAAAACTCCAAGGTTTTGGGGAATAGAGGTAGGAACTATGGTAGGGAGATCTTCCTCTTGAGCCTCTGAAGACAAAGAGGTGACTTGGTGTTTTAGGTTCCATCCATAAAGTTTTGGCTGGACTGACTCTGTCACTGTTAATCATTCTTCTGAGGGACACCTGCTCTGCAAGATGCTCCTGCTCTGTCCTGCCTTCACCAGTTGGTCATCATCTCAGCTCTTCAGGCTTTCACACAGCTGGCAACCCATGCTTCTTTGGGTTCAGAACCTCCTGTTACCATCTTCAGGGGTGCTCTGCACTCAGCCACAAGGAAAGCCCTGTAAGCTCTTCGACCGTTAATCAGGTATGTGACATTTCAGTTTCGAAATCTATTTTAAATTATGAAGCATGCAAGAAGAGAAGAGTGAACAGGAACACCCAAAACTCCAAGGTTTTGGGGAATAGAGGTAGGAACTATGGTAGGGAGATCTTCCTCTCGAGCCTCTGAAGACAAAGAGGTGACTTGGTGTTTTAGGTTCCATCCATAAAGTTTTGGGTGGACTGACTCTGTCACTGTTAGCCATTCTCCTGAGGGACACCTGCTCTGCAGGATGCTCCTGCTCTGTCCTGCCTTCACCAGTTGGTCATCATCTCAGCTCTTCAGACTATCACACAGCTGGCAACCCATGATTCTTTGGGTTCAGCACCTCCTGTTACCATCTTCAGGGGTGCTCTGCACTCAGCCACAAGGAAAGCCCTGTAAGCTCTTCGACCGTTGATCAGGTATGTGACATTTCAGTTTTGAATCTATTTTAAATTATGGAGAATGCAAGAAGAGAAGAGTGAAAAGGAACACCCAAAACTCCAAGGTTTTTGGAAATAGAGGTAGGAACTATGGTAGGGAGTTCTTCCTCTCGAGCCTCTGAAGACAAAGACGTGACTTGGTGTTTTAGGTTCCATCCATAAAGTTTTGGGTGGACTGACTCTGTCACTGTTAGCCATTCTCCTGAGGGACACCTGCTCTGCAAGATTCTCCTGCTCTGTCCTGCCTTTACCAGTTGGTCATCATCTCAGCTATTCAGGCTATCACACAGCTGGCAACCCATGATTCTCTGGGTGCAACACCTCCTGTTACCATCTTCAGGGGTGCTCTGCACGCAGCCGCAAGGGAAACCCTCTCAGCTCTTCGGCCGTTGACCAGGTACGTGACATTTCAGTTTCTAAATCTATTTTAAATTATGAAGCATGCAAAAAGAGAAGAGTGAATAGGAACAATCAAAACTCCACGGTTTTGGGGAATAGAGGTAGGAACTATGTTAGGGAAATATTCCTCTCAAGCTTCTCAAGATAAAGAGGTAACTTGGTGTTTAGGTTTCATCCATAAAGTTTTGGGTGGACTGACTCTGTCACTGTCATTCTTCTGAGGAACACCACCTGCCCTGCAAGATGTTCTTTCTCTGTCCTGCCTTCACCAGTTGGTCATTATCTCAGCTCTTCAGACTATCACACACCTGTCAACCCATGATTCTTTGGGTGCAGCACTTCCTGTTACCATCTTCAGGGGTGCTCTGCACTCTGCCACAGGGGAAGCCCTCTAAGCTCTTCGGCCGTTGATCAGGTATGTGACATTCCAGTTTTGAATCTATTTTAAATTATGGAGAATGCAAGAAGAGAAGAGTGAACAGGAACACCCAAAACTCCAAGGTTTTGGGGAATAGAGGTAGGAACTATGGTAGGGAGATCTTCCTCTTGAGCCTCTGAAGACAAAGAGGTGACTTGGTGTTTTAGGTTCCATCCATAAAGTTTTGGCTGGACTGACTCTGTCACTGTTAATCATTCTTCTGAGGGACACCTGCTCTGCAAGATGCTCCTGCTCTGTCCTGCCTTCACCAGTTGGTCATCATCTCAGCTCTTCAGGCTTTCACACAGCTGGCAACCCATGCTTCTTTGGGTTCAGCACCTCCTGTTACCATCTTCAGGGGTGCTCTGCACTCAGCCACAAGGAAAGCCCTGTAAGCTCTTCAACCGTTGATCAGGTATGTGACATTTCAGTTTCGAAATCTATTTTAAATTATGAAGCATGCAAGAAGAGAAGAGTGAACAGGAACACCCAAAACTCCAAGGTTTTGGGGAATAGAGGTAGGAACTATGGTAGGGAGATCTTCCTCTCGAGCCTCTGAAGACAAAGACGTGACTTGGTGTTTTAGGTTCCATCCATAAAGTTTTGGGTGGACTGACTCTGTCACTGTTAGCCATTCTCCTGAGGGACACCTGCTCTGCAGGATGCTCCTGCTCTGTCCTGCCTTCACCAGTTGGTCATCATCTCAGCTCTTCAGACTATCACACAGCTAGCAACCCATGATTCTTTGGGTTCAGCACCTCCTGTTACCATCTTCAGGGGTGCTCTGCACTCAGCCACAAGGAAAGCCCTGTAAGCTCTTCGACCGTTGATCAGGTATGTGACATTTCAGTTTTGAATCTATTTTAAATTATGGAGAATGCAAGAAGAGAAGAGTGAAAAGGAACACCCAAAACTCCAAGGTTTTTGGAAATAGAGGTAGGAACTATGGTAGGGAGTTCTTCCTCTCGAGCCTCTGAAGACAAAGACGTGACTTGGTGTTTTAGGTTCCATCCATAAAGTTTTGGGTGGACTGACTCTGTCACTGTTAGCCATTCTCCTGAGGGACACCTGCTCTGCAAGATGCTCCTGCTCTGTCCTGCCTTTACCAGTTGGTCATCATCTCAGCTATTCAGGCTATCACACAGCTAGCAACCCATGATTCTCTGGGTGCAACACCTCCTGTTACCATCTTCAGGGGTGCTCTGCACGCAGCCGCAAGGGAAACCCTCTCAGCTCTTCGGCCGTTGACCAGGTACGTGACATTTCAGTTTCAAATCTATTTTAAATTATGGAGAATGCAAGAAGAGAAGAGTAAAAGGAACACCCAAAACTCCAAGGTTTTGGAGAATAGAGGTAGGAACTATGGTAGGGAGATCTTCCTCTTGAGCCTCTGAAGACAAAGACGTGACTTGGTGTTTTAGGTTCCATCCATAAAGTTTTGGGTGGACTGACTCTGTCACTGTTAGTCATTCTTCTGAGGGACACCTGCTCTGCAAGATGCTCCTGCTCTGTCCTGCCTTCACCAGTTGGTCATTATCTCAGCTCTTCAGGCTGTCACACAGCTGGCAACCCATGATTCTTTGGGTACAGCACCTCCTGTTACCATCTTCAGGGGTGCTCTGCACGCAGCCGCAAGGGAAGCCCTCTAAGTTCTTCAGCCGTTGATCCGGTACGTGACATTTCAGTTTCAAATCTACAGTTGTGGCCAAAATTATTCAACCCCCAATGCTGTAAAGGGGTTTAGGGACTATAGTGTACATTTGGAATTGTATTCAGAATCAAATCCTACAAGGACGTTGTAACTACCCAAATGCAACTAAAATGACATCAATTGTTTATGTAATACAGTAGTAAATGGTTCTTATGTGGTTTCTTCATTGCCACAATTATTCAACCCCTTAAAGACTACCACTCTGAAGAACAGAGGTTCATACAGGTGCTTTCCATCAGGTATTGAAAACACCTGTGGATGTCACCGAGCAGCAATCAAGCATAATAAGCACCAATTAGGCAGCTTTAAAATGACTGTGATACTCAGCTCCTTCTAGACATTTACTGGTGTGGTTACAAACATGGTGAAGGCAAGAGAATGGTCCAGGAAGACAAGAGAAGAGGTGATTTCTCTTCACAGGAAGGGCAATGGCTATAAGAAGATTGCAAAGATGT
Source organism: Staurois parvus (assembly GCF_062004578.1). NCBI lineage: Eukaryota > Metazoa > Chordata > Amphibia > Anura > Ranidae > Staurois > Staurois parvus. The sequence goes on from NW_028318419.1 coordinate 97,905, forward strand.
TAAACATACCAAGAGACACCTTAGGAAGCATCATTCGCAAATTCAAGGCAAAGGGCACTGTTGAAACGCTACCTGGTCGTGGCAGAAAGAAGATGCTGACTTCGACTGCTGTGCGCTACCTGAAGCGTAGAGTGGAGAGAAGTCCCCGTGTGACTGCTGAGGAACTGAGAAAAGATTTGTCAGATGTGGGTACAGAAGTTTCAGCCCAGACAATAAGACGCACACTGCGTAATGAAGGCCTCCGTGCCAGAACTCCCAGGCGTACCCCCTTGCTGTCTCCAAAGAATAAGAAGAGTCGACTGCAGTATGCCAAAAGCCATGTGGACAAACCACAAAAGTTGTGGGATAGTGTTCTGTGGACTGATGAAACAAAATTAGAACTGTTTGGGCCCATGGATCAACGCTATGTTTGGAGGAGGAAGAACAAGGCCTATGATGAAAAGAACACCTTGCCTACTGTGAAGCATGGTGGAGGGTCAATCATGCTTTGGGGCTGTTTTGCTTCTGCAGGTACAGGGAAGCTTCAGCGTGTGCAAGGTACCATGAATTCTCTTCAGTACCAGGAGATATTGGATGGAAACGTGATGCAGTCCGTCACACACCTGAGGCTTGGGAGACGTTGGACCTTTCAACAGGACAATGATCCCAAGCATACCTCCAAGTCCACTAGAGCATGGTTGCAGAGGAAAGGCTGGAACATTTTGGAGTGGCCATCGCAGTCACCAGACTTAAATCCGATTGAGAACCTCTGGTGGGACTTAAAGAAAGCAGTTGCAGTGCGCAAGCCTAAGAATGTGACTGAACTGGAGGCCTTTGCCCATGAAGAATGGGCGAAGATACCCGTAGATCGCTGCAAGACACTTGTGTCAAGCTATGCTTCACGTTTAAAAGCTGTTATAACTGTAAAAGGATGCTGTACTAAGTACTAAGATTGAATGTCACTTGGGGGTTGAATAAAACTGATAATGCTGTGAGCACAGAAAAGACATTTGTGGTTATTTCATTATAACTGTTATGTTATATTTGTCTGACCTACAAGTGCCTCTTTAATGTAAATGTAAGCAAGATGACTGAATGATCAAAAGCAATGTCAAACTGGCCAAAACACTCAATTTCAGTGGGGGTTGAATAATTTTGGCCACAACTGTATTTTAAATTATGGAGAATGCAAGAAGAGAAGAGAGAACAAGAACACCCAAAACTCCAAGGTTTTGGGGAATAGAGGTAGGAACTATGTTAGGGAAATCTTCCTCTCAAGCTTCTCAAGATAAAGAAGTAACTTGGTGTTTTAGGTTTCATCCATAAAGTTTTGGGTGGACTGACTCTGTCACTGTTAGTCATTCTTCTGAGGGACACCTGCTCTGCAAGATGCTCCTGCTCTGTCCTGCCTTCACCAGTTGGTCATCATCTCAGCTCTTCAGGCTATCACACAGCTGGCAACCCATGATTCTTTGGGTGCAGCACCTCCTGTTACCATCTTCAGGGGTGCTCTGCACTCAGCCGCAAGGTAAACCCTCTCAGCTCTTCGGCCGTTGATCAGGTATGTGACATTTCAGTTTCGAAATCTATTTTAAATTATGGAGCATGCAAGAAGAGAAGAGTGAACAGGAACACCCAAAACTCCAAGGTTTTGGGGAATAGAGGTAGGAACTATGGTAGGGAGATCTTCCTCTCGAGCCTCTGAAGACAAAGAGGTGACTTGGTGTTTTAGGTTCCATCCATAAAGTTTTGGGTGGACTGACTCTGTCACTGTTAGCCATTCTCCTGAGGGACACCTGCTCTGCAGGATGCTCCTGCTCTGTCCTGCCTTCACCAGTTGGTCATCATCTCAGCTCTTCAGACTATCACACAGCTGGCAACCCATGATTCTTTGGGTGCAACACCTCCTGTTAGCATTTTCAGGGGTGCTCTGCACTCAGCCACAAGGGAAGCCCTCGCAGCTCTTCGACCGTTGATCCGGTACGTGACATTTCAGTTTTGAATCTATTTTAAATTATGGAGAATGCAAGAAGAGAAGAGTGAAAAGGAACACCCAAAACTCCAAGGTTTTGGGGAATAGAGGTAGGAACTATGTTAGGGAAATCTTCCTCTCAAGCTTCTCAAGATAGAGAGGTAACTTGGTGTTTTAGGTTCCATCCATAAAGTTTTGGGTTGACTGACTCTGTCACTGTCATTCTTCTGAGGAACACCACCTGCTCTGCAGGATACTCTTTCTCTGTCCTGCCTTCACCAGTTGGTCAACATCTCAGCTCTTCAGACTATCACACAGCTGGCAACCCATGATTCTTTGGGTGCAGCACCTCCTGTTACCATCTTCAGGGGTGCAATGCAAGGGAAGCCCTCTAAGCTCTTCGGCCGTTGATCAGGTATGTGACATTTCAGTTTTGAATCTATTTTAAATTATGGAGAATGCAAGAAGAGAAGAGTGAACAGGAACACCTAAAACTCCAAGGTTTTGGGGAATAGAGGTGGGAACTATGTTAGGGAGATCTTCCTCTCGAGCCTCTGAAGACGAAGAGGTGACTTGGTGTTTTAGGTTCCATCCACAAAGTTTTGGGTGGACTGACTCTGTCAATGTTAGCCATCCTTTGAGATTTCTAATATTTCACCCTTTTCTCTTCTCTTTTCTCCTCCATTAGGCAGGCCGCACAGTTTTTCTCACCTCTTCTCAGCTTTGCATAATCCCGGCCATAAATATTTAATATTCTGAAAATTAGATACACAACTTTGGCCTTAAAAGTGAATTACAGCCATCAAATAAAAGCCGGTACAGGAACATTATTGGGAATAAAACAAAATGGCATCACAAATGAATTTATGGAGTGCAGACCGGTAAATATACATTATGCTCAGCGCAGATCATTCCATTTCCCAATTTAATTTATCTTTCAGCATTTTTTTTTTATGTTTCTGAAAGGTGACCTGATTAAATGGGCCTGAATCTGGGCTCGTATATTCCTGTCACATTCACACAGACAGATCACAGAATGTGTTTCTTCTATCAGTTGATCACATTTATTGTTCTTCAAAAAAAAAATCATTCTAACAATTCTAACAAAAATTTGAGTGGAACTTCGAATGACTGACTTGTAGATGGATTGGGAACAATAAAAATCGAGATTATTAACCCCCCTGGCGGTATTCCCGAGTGTTGCTCGGTGTAAAGTTTCAGCACCACAAGCGGTGACCCCCCCCCCCGAGCTACACTCGGGAATACACTGCAGCGTTGCTCCGGGATCCCTCGGTCACTTACCTTGTCCTGCGCTCCTGCAATGTCCCCCCTGCAGGGTCCCCAGCAATGTCCTCCGGCCGATGCCGGCATCTGTCATCTGTCTTCCGGCTTCCTGCGACGTCGGGACGTACGGGGGACGGAACTGGCGGGAAATTTGAAAATGACAAAAAGTGACATTCACTAAAATCACATAGTATAACATTCCTGTATCAAACCATTTCACATACATTGTGTGCCGAGTGCTTTGTCCGGCGCCCTGCCTGCAGTTTTACCGCCCTTTCTGCCTGGAAACTGAGAAACGTCCATGGCGTCCAAAAAGCGTCCCTTTAGGTCAGACGCGGTTTTAGACCGGCTAGAGAACAGCGATAGTAAATCAGAACCACTTGCAGAATTGAGTGATAATGATTGGTGGGGGAAATTCCTCATCAGACACTGAAAACGATTCTGCGACTGAGCTCAGCGATGTGCGAACTTGGCGCTATATTTCACATTTCAGTGTTTTTGGTTTGATTATATTATTGAATTACATTTATTATTATTATATTATTATTTTTTATGATTATTTATTATATTATAATTTATGATTTTGTGTTTCAAATTTTTTTCCTCCCCGGGATGTTTAATAGACTCTTGTCCGGACAGATTTCAAGGAGTTATTCCTAAGAATTACAGGCCGACAATAAAAAAACAACATATTTCCATGCAAAACAATGTACCGCTTTGAGCTCAGAAATACTGACATCATCAGACCGCTAGGGAGGGTACTCTTCCAAAAATTTGAAAAAAAAAAAACAAAGGTGGCTTTCATAAGTGTACGCGCCATATCTATGAAAACTAATGGATCCATGGGAAAAAAATGAGAGAAATGTCCCATATGTGGTTAGTTATTGAAGTGTTAGTATATTAATTCAATAGATTCCAATCAACTGTCCGTGTACCCAGGGGTGGACTGACCATTTGGAAACTCAGGCACTGCCCGAGGGCCCGGGGTCAGTAGGGGGTCCATGAGATGCCCCTGGTACCTTTTTCATAGGCTTTTTTTGTGTTTGGGCAAGGACCCAGGGGCCCCATCATCCCCTATTGCCCGGGGGCCCGGTGAGTTGTCAGTCCGCCCCTGGGTATACCCCAAACACATACATGGCAGATATACGGTTTGACGTAAGTATAGTGTAGGAGCCGCAGGAATACTGTCCAGGTCAGGGGCGGACTGACAACTCATGGGGCCCCCTGATGATAGGGGATCAGGGGGCCCCTGTGTCCTTGCCCACACTCAAACCACTCCCAAAAAAACCTATGAAAGGTACAAGGGGCATCTCATGGGGCCCCCTGCTGACCCCGGGCCCTCGGGCAGTGCCCCCAGTCCACCCCTGGTCCAGGTCTTCCCAACAAACTTTGCCCTGCAGCCAGGCACATGCAAGATATTGCCCAAAGTATTGTCTCCGCCCTCCCAATCATGTGATTCAGGTGTTCCAATCCCCTCCATATCGTGATTCAGGTGTTCCAATCCCCTCCATATCATGTGATTCAGGTGTTCCAATCCCCTCCCAATCATGTGATTCAGGTGTTCCAATCCTCTCCATATCATGTGATTCAGGTGTTCCAATCCCCTCCATATCATGTGATTCAAGTGTTCCAATCCCCTCCATATCATGTGATTCAGGTGTTCTAAATCCCTCCATATCATGTGATTCAGGTGTTCCAATCCCCTCCATATCATGTGATTCAGGTGTTCCAATCCCCTCCCAATCATGTGATTCAGGTGTCCCAATCCCCTCCATATAATGTGATTCAGGTGTTCCAATCCCCTCCATATCATGTGATTTCAGGTGTTCCAATCCCCTCCATGGACACAGGTGTACACAATCAAGCCCCTAGGCATGCAGACTGCTTCTACAAACATTGGTGAAAGAATGGGTCGCTCTCAGGAGCTCAGTGACTCCAAGCGTGGTCCCGTGATAGGTGGCCACCTGGGCAATAAGTCCATCCGTGACATTTCCTGGCTACTAAATATTCCACGCTCAACTGTTAGTGGGATTATAACAAAGTGGAAGCCACTGGGAACAACAGCCACTCAGCCACCAAGTGGTAGGCCACGTCACATGACAGGGCGGGGTCAGCGCATGCTGAAGCGCACAGTGCGCAGAAGTCACCAACTGTCTGCAGAGTCAATAGCTAAAGACCTCCAAACTTGGTGTGGCCTTCAGATGAGCCCAACAACAGTGCGTAGAGAGCTTCATGGAATGGGTTTCCATGGCCGAGCAGCTGCATCCAAGCCTTCCATCACCAAGTGCAATGCAAAGTGTCAGATGCCGTGGTGTAAAGCACGCCGCCACTGGACTCTAGAGCAGAGGAGGCGTGTTCTTTGGAGTGACCAATCACGCTTCTCTGTCTGGCAATCCGATGGACGTGTCTGGGTTTGGCGGTGGCCAGGAGAACGGTACTTGCCTGACTGCATTGTGCCAAGTATAAAGTTTGGTGGAGGGAGGATTATGGTGTGGGGTTGTTTTTCGGATTACTGTTTTACAGAAACTAGAGTTAATAAACATTCCCATAATTCGGAGAAAGGAAAAAGATGCATCTTGGGAGCTCAGACTCCACCTTAGAAACAGGAAGAGAAGGAGCCAGCTATCAGAGCACATGTTGAATTTAAACTTGCATCCCATAAAGGCAGCATCGCTAATGAGAATCACTTACCACCATCTATAGCTGAACTATTCATTGTATTTTCTGTATGTTTTTACATCGATTGCATGTATTTCTGATCTGTTTTTTCCCAAATAGTTTCACCCCCAATGTATTTTCTTATTGAACCTTCAAGATCACACTTAGTCTGGCTGATTACAGAATAGGAGGGTTTAGCGGCATGTCAGGTTACACGCAGGAAACCGTCTAGCGAAATCAGAACAAAGGTGGATAGATATTTTAGGAGCGATATACACACACATACTTTTTTACATTAAATCTCCGAACACGTACCTGCCACCTCTTGTGGTCCGACGCTGTTCCCGGCTGCAGAAGCATTGCTCTCCCTTCCTGGTCTCACAGGAGACTCTGAGAGCAGAGGCAGCCATTGGCTCCCTCTGCTGTCAATCAAATCCTAGGAGGAAGGAGCGGGCCCGCATGGGTGACCCCAAAGCAACACAGCTTGCTATGGGGGCATGCAGAGAAGAGGAGGAGCCAAGCGCACCAGTGGAGGGACTCCAGAAGAGGCGGTAAGGGACTGCTCTGTGCAATATCGTTGCACAGAGCAGGCAAGTATAACATGTTTATTTGTTTTAGGCAACAAAAACCAACACTTTAATATCACTTTATTAACCAGTTCCTGACCGCGCTATAGTCAGAAGACGGCTACAGCTTGGTCGGCTAGTTCTGGGAGGGCATCCATGGACATCCTCCTAGAGCCACACCCCCCCACGGGCTCCCTGGCGTGTGCACTGCATGCGATCCGTGATCCTGTGGACACAGCTGATCACATTACTAAGGAAGGGGCCAATCAAAGCCCATTTTACCCTGTGACCAGCTGTGTCCAATTACAGGGCAAATAGGAAATGGCAGTCTTGGCAGTCCTTTCCTCATGCTGACAGAGCGTGAGGAGAGGAGAGCCGGAAAGCGGCATTCCTCAGGGGGACATCTACACTGATCATCAGTGTCCTGATGATCAGTGTAGCCCCATCAGTGTGACCAATAGTGCCCATCAGTGCTGGCAATCAGTGCCCATCAATTGAACCAGTGCCCATCAGTGCTGCCTATCAGTGTCACGTAACAGTGCCCATCAGTGACGCCTATGAGTGCCCATCAGTGCTGCCCATCGGTGCCACCTAACAGTGCCCATCAGTGCTGCCTATCAGTGTTGCATAACAGTGCCCACCAGTGACACCTATCAGTGCCCATCAGTGCTGCCTAACAGTCATTGACAACTATCAGTGCCCATCAGTGCTGCCTATCAGTGTCGCCTAACAGTGCCCATCAGTGACACCCATCAGTGCTGCCTATCAGTGCCACGTAACAGTACAAATGTAGTTTGGGTACAGTGTTGCATGACAGCACAATTGTCAGTCAAAGTATGAGAGCGCTGAAAGCTGAACATTGGTCTGGGCAGGAAGGGGGTAGAAGTGTCCGGTAGGCAGGAAGGGGGTAGAAGTGCCCGGCAGGCAGGAAGGGGGTAGAAGTGCCCAGTAGGCAGGAAGGGGGTAGAAGTGCCCAGGAGGCAGTAAGGGGGTGACAATGTCCTGTAGGAAGAAAGGGGGTAGAAGTGCCCAGCAGGCAGGAAGGGGGTAGAAGTGTCCGGTAGGCAGGAAGGGGGTAGAAGTGTCCTGTAGGCAGGAAGGGGGTAGAAGTGCCCGGCAGGCAGGAAGGGGGTAGAAGTGGCCGGTAGGCAGGAAGGGGGTAGAAGTGCCCAGTAGGCAGGAAGGGGGTGGAAGTGCCCAGGAGGCAGTAAGGGGGTGACAGTGTCCTGTAGGAAGAAAGGGGGTAGAAGTGCCCAGCAGGCAGGAAGGGGTAGAAGTGTCCGGTAGGCAGGAAGGGGGTGGAAGTGCCCGGTAGGCAGGAAGGGGGTAGAAGTGCCCGGTAGGCAGGAAGGGGGTAGAAGTGTCCTGTAGGCAGGAAGGGGGTGGAAGTGTCCTGTAGGCAGGAAGGGGGTAGAAGTGTCCGGTAGGCAGGAAGGGGGTAGAAGTGCCCTGTAGGCAGGAAGGGGGTAGAAGTGCCCGGGAGGCAGGAAGGGGGTAGAAGTGCCCTGTAGGCAGGAAGGGGGTAGAAGTGCCCAGCAGGCAGGAAGGGAGTGACAGTGCCCTGTAGGAAGAAAGGGGGTAGAAGTGCCCGGTAGGCAGAAAGGGGGTAGAAGTGCCCGGTAGGCAGGAAGGGGGTGACAGTGCCCTGTAGGAAGAAAGGGGGTAAAAGTGCCCGGTAGGCAGAAAGGGGGTAGAAGTGTCCAGCAGGCAGGAAGGGGGTGACAGTGCCCTGTAGGAAGAAAGGGGGTAGAAGTGCCCGGTAGGCAGGAAGGGGGTAGAAGTGTCTGGTAGGCAGGAAGGGGGTAGAAGTGCCTGCTAGGCAGGAAGGGGGTAGAAGTGCCCGGCAGGCAGGAAGGGGGTAGAAGTGTCCAGCAGGCAGGAAGGGGGTGACAGTGCCCTGTAGGAAGAAAGGGGGTAGAAGTGCCCGGTAGGCAGGAAGGGGGTAGAAGTGTCTGGTAGGCAGGAAGCGGGTGGAAGTGCCCGGTAGGCAGGAAGGGGGTAGAAGTGCCCGGCAGGCAGGAAGGGGGTAGAAGTGCCCGGTAGACAGGAAGGGGGTAGAAGTGCCCGGTAGACAGGAAGGGGGTAGAAGTGCCCGGTGAGCAAGAAGGGGGTGACAGTGCCCGGTAGGCAGGAATGGGGAGACAGTGCCCGGTGAGCAGGAAGGGGGTGGAAGTGCCTGCTAGGCAGGAAGGGGGTGGAAGTGCCCGGTAGGCAGGAAGGGGGCGGAAGTGCCTGCTAGGCAGGAAGGGGGTGGAAGTGTCCGGTAGGCAGGAAGGGGGCGGAAGTGCCTGGTAGGCAGGAAGGGGGTGGAAGTGCCCGGTAGGCAGGAAGGGGGCGGAAGTGCCCGGTAGGCAAGAAGGGGGCGGAAGTGCCCGGTAGGCGAGGGGTAAATGGAATGACATTTGTATCTCTGTGTGGAAGCTTGAGCCGCCCCTCTGAACCCGAGGCTGTCCTTTGTCTATGCTCCTCGGTGGCATCTTCTGATGGGTTCCTTTCTAGACGAAGTAGCAGAGGAAGTTGATTCAGTGAATACGGTGAAGCTGAGTTCACAATAAATACCCATCATGTGCAAGAAAAAATAAAAGTGAAATTCCTTGTTCAGCCTTGTTGTGTAAGGATGGATAACAGGCTCACACAGGGTCCTCGACCTTCCAGAGAGAACTAAAGGATCGATTTTTTTTCATGCACAAGATTGCGCATGTCTGCAAATATGCGCTATTTTTTTCTATCCGTATTTCATAATAACTACACAGCCGGGTCTTTTTTTTTTCTCAGAGACTAGGTCCAGGTACTCCTGCCCCCACCCTGTTCCCACCGAGTCACCCGTGTCTCCGACCCCCACCCACCTCCCAGTACTGCCCTGTTAGAGAATACAGAACCAAGTATCATTTTGCTGTTCTGGAATTTGTTGAGGAAAACCAAAAAGGCAGTAAAATAGTTCCCCTGCAACCCGCAATATTAGACCTCCCCCCCAGCATCAGTAGATCCACAACAGACCCCCAGTGACAATAGAAACTTCTCAGAAACAGTGGACCCCCCCCCAATAACACTCCCTGGCAACAGTAGACCCCCCACCAGCAACAACAGATCCGCCCCAGCAACAGTAAACCTCCTGACAACCGATTATCCGATTGCCTCTCAGGGGATCAGGATGGAGTTTTTTTCCCCTGCAGGAGGAAATTGGATCGTGCTTTGCTGGGGGTTTTTTTTGCCTTCCTCTGGATCAATTGTGGGTGTAGGATTATAACTTTTTTTTTTTGGTTGAATTGGATGGACTTTTGTCTTTTTTCAGCCAGACTAACTATATAACCACATAACAGTAGACGACCTGACAACAGTAGATGCCCCAGAAGAAAGCAATAATAGACTCTCTAGCTGCCAGCAACCATAAACTCCTGCAACTGTAGATCGTCACCAGCAACATGTAGGCAGGTGAGGTTTGTTGTCTCCACTGCAGATGGCACTCAAGCTGAGTGGCACCTCAGCTTGGAGAGGAAGCCCAAGAGAAACGTTTCTCTATGGTTTCCTGGATCGATGGAGCAGTGTTCTGGTTTTCTATGCTGCACCCATGTGACCCTCGGCAGCCATCTTGGGTCAGCAGGGTATATTTAATCCCTGCCCCCGGGTTTTGGCTCTGGCATGTGGCTAGTCTAGAGAGAGAGACCCTGGAAAAGACCCTGGGAGAGAGAGACTAGGGAAAGGAACTAGTGGTAAGGAAAGGTTCCTGGTGAGAAGGGAAGGATTAGGGACTTGCTATCCTGGGATGGAGCTTCTGTCTTAGGACCAGATAGTCTGGGCCACGCTTCCTCCTCTGAAACAGATGCTGTCGGCACCTCTCGTCCTACACTTTTGACTACATTGAGCTGTGAGTTATTCCCCTAGCGGAGTTCTCCTGCCAGGATGTCTGTAATGCTGGCATTCTGTTTAAAACAAGTTTAAAATTTTGCTGCATCCGGACTCGATGCAGCTACCCACACTTGGCGGCAGTCGGCAGGATATGTCCCTGGTGCAGAAGGAGGCAGGAAGCATGGCTCTGCTTAGGTCAGCCTTGGGCCTGATATCTAACTTTAATGGTTTTAGCATCCCCTTGGCAGAATGGGAGGAGAGGCTGGAGAGTGCCTCACGCCAGGGGTGGACTGACAACTCATGGGGCCCCCGGGCAATAGGGGATCTTGCCCAAACCCAAAAAAGCCTATGAAAAAGGTACCAGGGGCATCTCATGGGGCCCCCTACTGACCCCGGGCCCTCGGGCAGTGCCCGAGTTTCCAAATGGTCAGTCCACCCCTGCCTCACGCCGATATCAGGACCTGGCCAGACTGGTGGTAGAGCTGATTTTTAACTTTCTGTAGAAGGATGCTTGTGAAGTGGTGATGTCGCTGCCAGAGGTAAAGCCGGCCATCGCAGTATATGCTGCACCTCTGCAGACGCCAAGAGAAGCAGGACATGTGAGGTTGCGCTGACATAGATCAGTTCATCGCAGGCCTGGAGCATGGCCCAGTCCAGAGAGCATTACAAGAGACTGTTAAAGCACAGCCTTCAACAACCTTCCATGAAGCTGTAGTGGATAAGGTTGCCTGTGAGCAGGAAGATGCAGTTGTAACTGTAGAAGTGACCAAAAGGTATGAACCAGTGTACCTCCAGGAGGAGGCCTTGGTTCCCTCTCTACTTTCATCCCTGCAATTGGAACACCTGAATCCAAAGATTTGGAGGGCTGGCCCAATACTGACACCAACCAACAACACAGCAGCCTCCCCCCGCCAAGAGAGCCTGACACTGACCAACCCAAATCAGCCACCCTCTACCGAGAAAGCTTAACACCAACCAACACCACAGCAGCCAACCCCAGTCGAGAGAACCTGACACAGACCAACACCACAGCAGCCTCCCCCCCAGGCCAAGAGATCCTGACACCAACCAACACCACAGCAGCCTTTCCCTGGCCGAGAGAGCCTGACACCGACCAACACTACAGAAGCCTCCGCCCCAGGCCAAGAGATCCTGACACCAACCAACACCACAGCAGCCCCCCCCTGCCGAGAAAGCCTGACACCGACCAACAACACAGCAGCCTCCCGCCGCCGAGAGAGCCTGACACCGACCAACAACACAGCAGTCTCCCGCCGCCAAGAAAGCCTGACACCGACCAATACCACAGCAGCCTCCCCCAGTCGAGAGAACCTGACACCGACCAATACCACAGCAGCCTCCCCCCCAGGCCAAGAGATCCTGACACCGACCAACATCACAGCAGCCTTTCCCTGGCCGAGAGAGCCTGACACTGACCAACACCACAGCAGCCCGCCTGCCAAGAAAGCCTGACACCGACCAATACCACAGCAGCCTCCACCCACCAAGAGAACCTGACACCGACCAATACCACAGCAGCCATCACCCACCAAGAGAGCCTGACACTGACCAACACCACAGCAGCCCCCCTGCCGAGAAAGCCTGACACCGACCAACAACACAGCAGCCCCCCGCCACCGAGAGAGCCTGACACCGACCAACAACACAGCAGTCTCACGCTGCCGAGAAAGCCTGACACCGACCAATACCACAGCAGCCTCCACCCACCAAGAGAGCCTGACACTGACCAACCCAAAGCAGCCTCCCCCTGCCGAGAAAGCCTGACACCGACCAACACCACAGCAGTCTCCCCCAGCCGAGAGAGCCTGACACCGACCAACACCACAGCAGCCTCTGCCCCAGGCCTAAAGAGCCTGACACCGACCAACACCACAGCAGTCCCCCCTGCCGAGAAATCCTGACACGACCAACAACACAGCAGCCTCCCGCCGCCGAGACAGTTTGACACCGACCAACCCAAAGCAGCCTCCCCCTGCTGAGAAAGCCTGATACTGACAAACACCACAGCAGCCTCCCCCCGGCTGAGAGATCCTGACACCGACCAACACCATAGCAGCCTCCCCCCAGCAGAGAGATCCTGACACCGACCAACACCACAGCAGCCTCCCCCCGGCTGAGAGATCCTGACACCGACCAACACCATAGCAGCCTCCCCCTGGCCGAGAGATCCTGACATCGACCAACACCACAGCAGCCTCCGACCCATGCTGAGAGATCCTGACACCGACCAACACCACAGCAGCCTCCCCCCGGCTGAGAGATCCTGACACCGACCAACACCACAGCAGCCTCCCCCCGGCTGAGAGATCCTGACATCGACCAACACCACAGCAGCCTCCGACCCATGCTGAGAGAACCTAACCAACACCACTGCAGCCCCCCCTTCTAGGCCGAGAAATCCTGAAACCGACCAACACCACAGCAGCCCCCCCCCCCATCCAAGAGAGTCTGATGACACCGACCAACACCCCAGCAGTACCCCCTCCCAGACTGAGAAAGCCTTTCACTAACAGCTGCCCCCCTGGCCGAAAAAGAGTCTTTCACTAAAACCCGCCAAAATCCCCCCAATGGCCAAGAAAGCCTCGACTAACACTGCCTCCAGCCTTGAGAGCCTTCCACTACCACCACCCCCCAGACAGCCGCCACCACCCCACTTCCCCCAAACCCAGCAGTGCCCCCCAATATATGCCACCATAGGCAAATGTCTTGTTTGTCTCGTGGTACGCCCCTGTGCCTAGGCCCAACAGACACCCCCATATGATCCTACACCTGCCCCTCTGGTATCCTGTCCTTTTCAGATCTGCACAAGGGCAGAAAAGCTGTTTTTTTTGTTTTATTTTATACCATCGATGAGAATTATTCCTACAGTTCACATAAAAAAAACATGTCCAACATTATCGTTACCGCTGTTTGCTTGTTGAGTTGAGCTTCCCTTTAAATGATAAGAGTGGAAGTCAAAGCTTCCTTCAAAAGACTCCTCACAAGGAGAAATATCTTCCCGTATTTTATCTATTAAGGTATAAAACACATTTAGTAGGTTACCACCACCATGTATAAAGCACGCCGGCTTTCTGATATAATAGGCTGATTCATTTCTTAAAGTTTTTTAGAGCACTTTTTAGTCATTAGAGGATACTTAAAAAGTACATTTATCAAAGGAATCTTGTGATGTGCCTCAGAAAAACTGTAAATGTGAAGTGCAGCTTTTATAACAGAGCCATTAACATTAACGTACTTAGATTGCTGTGAAGCTTGTGGTACGAAAGGTGACACTGTCACATGTCCCCGGAGATAACTGAAAATATTCGGAGCTTTTACAGTTGCACCATCCTTGCAAAGTAATCTACAGTGGAAAATGAGCAAGGGAGGTGCTATTATTGGGTGGGGAGGAGGAGCCAGGGAGTAGTTGGGTAGATGTTGCATCTGGAAGTGGGTAAGGTGAAGGGTAGGAAGGCACTGTGACCGGGGAAATGGGTGATGTTCTTGGATGGATCTGAAGCTTCATCCTGTTCTTGGATGGATCTGAAGCTTCATCCTGTTCTTGGATGGATCTGAAGCTTCATCCTGTTCATGTATTCATTTATAACCTCAACCTGTTCATGGAAGGATTTATAGCTTCATCCTGTTAATGGATGGATCTGAAGCTTCATCTAGTTCAGAGAAGGATTTACAGCTTCATCTTGTTCACAGGGGGATCTGAAACTTCATCCTTTTCATGGATGGATCTGAAGCGTCATCCTGTTAATGAAAGTTTGTAAAGCTTCATCCTTCTCATGGACATATCTGAACCTTCATCCTGTTCATTGAACAATTTTTAGCTTCAGCCTGTTAATGGAATGATCTAAAGTTTCATCTTGTTCATGGATGAATCTGAAGTTTTATCCAGTTCATGGATGGGTCTGAAGCTTCATCCTGTTAATGGAAAGAAACCTAGCTTCATCCTGTTCATTGGATCTAAAGCTGTTCATGGATGATCTGAAGCTTCATCCTGTTCATTGAGGGATTTATAGCTTCATCCTGTTCATTGAGGGATTTATAGCTTCATCCTGTTCATGGATGGATCTGAAGTTTTATCCTGTTCATGGATGGATATGAAGCTTCATCCTGTTCATGGATGGATATGAAGCTTCATCCTGTTCATGGATGGATCTGAAGCTTCATCCTGTTCATGGATGGATATGAAGCTTCATCCTGTTCATGGATGGATATGAAGCTTCATCCTGTTCATGGATGGATCTGAAGCTTCATCCTGTTCATGGATGGATATGAAGCTTCATCCTGTTCATGGATGGATATGAAGCTTCATCCTGTTCATGGATGGATCTGAAGCTTCATCCTGTTCATGGGTGGATCTGAAGCTTCATCCTGTTCATGCAATGATTTATAGCTTTATCCTGTTCAGAGATGAATCTGAAGCTTCATCCTGTTCATGGAAAGATCTAAAACATCATACTGTTCATGGACAGATCTGAAGCTTCATCCTGTTCATGGATAGATCTAAAGCTTCATCCTGTTAATTGAATGAAACATAGCTTCATCCTGTTCATTGAGGGATTTATAGCTTCATCCTGTTCATTGAGGGATTTATAACTTCATCCTGTTCATGGATGGATCTGAAGTTTCATTCTGTTTATGGATGGATCTGAAGCTTCATCCTGTTCATGGAAGGATCTAAAACATCATACTGTTCATGAATGGATCCAAAGCTTCATCCTGTTCATGGACGAATCTGAAGCTTCATCCTGTTCATGGATGCATTTATAGCTTCACCCGGTTCTTGGAAGGATCTAAAGCTTCAGCCTGTTCATAGGTGGATATTAAACTTCATGCTGTTCATGGATGCATCTGAAGCTTCATCCTGTACCAGAATGGATCTGAAACTTTATCATGTTCATGGAAGGATTTATAGCTTTATCCTGCTCATTGAAGAATCTGAAGCTTCATTCTGTTCATTGAAGGATCTGAAGCTTCATCTTGTTCATGGAAGGATTTATAGCTTCATCCCATTCAGGAAGTGTGCAGGGCAAAGATAGGAAACTGTGCTCCGCCCCCCATTGGCTGGAAAAGGTGACAAGGCTCATGGTGCTCTGCAGCCAACTGAAATGCACAAATATGGTACCAGAGGTGGCAAAGGAAAAAAAACATTGTTGCATTACCAGTGTCACTGAAATAAGAAATGTCCCTCAGTTGGTGGTGTGACTGGAATAAAAAAAATGTTCTAAGGCATTGGTGTCAATGAAAAGAAAAATGTCCCTGAGACAGTAGTGTCAATGGAAGGAAAAAATCTCTCTGCTTCGGTGAAGTCACTGGAAGGAAAAAATGTCCCTGCGTTGGTGGTGTCACCGGAAGGAAAGAATGCCCCTGCATTGGTGGTGTCACTGGAAGGAGAGAATGCCCCTGCATTGGTGGTGTCACTGGAAGGAGAGAATGCCCCTGCATTGGTGGAGTCACTGGAAAGAAGACCGTTCATGCATCAGTGGTGTCACTGGAAGGAGAGAATGCCCCTGCATCGGTGGTGTCACTGGAAGGAGAGAATGCCCCTGCATCGTTGGTGTCACTGGAAGGAGAGAATGCCCCTGCATCAGTGGTGTAACTGGAAGGAGAGAATGCCCCTGCATCGGTGGTGTCACTGGAAAGAAGACCGTTCATGCATTAGTGGTGTCACTGGAAGGAAAAAATGTCTCTGCTTCAGTGGAGTCACTGGAAGGAAATTGTGTCAATGGAGTCACTGGAAGGAGAAGGAGCCCGAGTCAGTGAAGCACCGAAAGCAGTACAATGACTCGTACAGTAGTTCATTCACTTGCAGATTTTTTTGTTAATGAATGACCCATCTGTGTCGGTGTAGGCTCCAACAGCTGCACTGATTTCAAATGTTACAGCTGCTTCAGGGGAGAAGAACCCCCACATGCTGTCACAGGGTGGGGGGGTGCAGCAAGTAACATGTTACACTCTAAACACGAGTTTACCATGTAAAATGGAGCAAAAGGTGGAGTTGGCCTTTAACCTCATCTGCCTACATCTCTGGATCTCGTAATGGTCTCACGTGTACTTTTTTCTGAAGGCAAACATCCATTTTATTCGCAAAATGACTCGCCCACGTTTGTTGCAGGTTATTTTAGGTGAAAGGTATTTGTAGAATTGAAAAAACAAAAAGTGCTGAAACATAACTAGAAGCTTTACTTTCCCCAGATTAATATCTATGAAGAACATTGGCTGTTTCCAAGAGATATGGCACAACCTTTCCAGAACACTCATAACGATCCAATCAGCGCCAGCCTTGTACTGCAATTTGCTTCTGCCTCGAGAGCTCTCCAAAATGCTTCCTTTGTTTTTATTGAGGTCAGCAGGTTGTGCGACTAAGACGTGCGGTTCATGTCATGTAGGAATCGAACTAAGAGAACATAATGCCCGTTATAAGAATTCCTAATTAAGGGTTTATCTCAGGATGACGATCGGTCACATCCAGTAAACTGTCTCAACAATGTCGAAGATTGTTCTTTCTGATCGGCTGATGTCTGCAGGATGCAATGACAGTGGTACCTCGGTTTACAAATTGAATGCGTTCTCCGGGACGTTTCGTATTGCGAAAAATTCATAAACCAAAACGTGGTTTCCCATAGGAATGCATTGAAAACCAATTAATCCGTTTCGGAGTTCAGAAAAAAGTAAAAAAAAAAGTCTTTTATCTGTTCAGAACTCTTTATAAAGTGCACTTTGATAACCCCTTATGTTGTTTTTTCCATGACTAGTGCACCCGAGATAGGTTCATCCAGACCCCACTACACCACCGTTACCCTTCCATACCAATCCCCTTTACTTACTATACTTACAGAAAACACAACACCAATTTTGGAGTACAATGGCCAACACGGCCTTTTATTAACAAATCAAGTTTAAACACATCAACCATTCCTTATAACAGAAAACATAAAGAGTTGTCGTTGGTCTTTGAAGGCCCCCCCAAAACGATCCGAAATGCACCTGCGGACAACCATATTCCACTAGGCCTCCAGCCGCAACCAACCAGCTCAGAGACAACCATACCGTCCGCAGTGCAGCACCACCACCTTCCAGTTAAACCTCGGTTAACTGGGAATGTTCCCGGGCACACCATACCAACGATGGGTCCCACACCATTTTGTACCTCCAAGATAAGAACCGCCTCCAAAGACCAACCACCGCCCAGGAACCAAAATAACCCCCCCCCCCGGAGAAACACAACATTCACCAAACAGGGAGGGCGGGAGGGAAGCTCTCTCTCCCACGTCCAGCTCCCAACTGACGCCCCTCCCCAGAACACCCCACCCTAAAGTGCAGGAGACCCCACCTACACTCTCCTCTACCAACCAGATCCCCCAGCTATCCTTTACCAACCCTAATACTATCATTAACCCCTCACACGTCTTCCTTCCCACTCTGGGCCTAGTCATGCCTGCCCTTCGCTAATTCTTTTCTTCTTTTATCGCTGCGGGCATTTCTTAAAGTTTATTAATAAACTCAGAGCATACAATAGGTCCAGGTAATACAAGGTATCAGTCAGAAATACAATAGGAGGTGATACACATACAGCAAACAAAAAGATGCATAGCAATACATAGGCAAAGAATCAGACGTAAGTCATCCCAGGGAAAAGAAAACGGGAAAAATGAGGACGTGCGAGCGCAGGAACATTAAAGGCATATCTGGTCTCAAGCCCTTATTCAGCATATTGGAATCACAGCACTGGCAGGGCCAATATGTCACGACCTGCGGTCGCCGCCACCAACATGCGACAATCGTACAACCGCGACTAACAGTAATGCATCACGCCCACGGCGTCAGACCCCAGACCTTCTCACCAAACTCGTAACCAAAGGACCGGCCGATCTAGAACCGCAGTGTGATGCGCGTAACAAGGCCCCACCCAGCTGCACCCTGCACAGCGATTGTCCAGCTAATGGGCTACAATCGGATCCTGCAGCCTGAATGCGCTTGTTACTGGGATGGGTTAATTACGCAACTAACCCTCTACTGCCACCACCACTTTTGTCGGAGAC
Source organism: Staurois parvus (assembly GCF_062004578.1). Lineage (NCBI taxonomy): Eukaryota > Metazoa > Chordata > Amphibia > Anura > Ranidae > Staurois > Staurois parvus. Next base: position 116,267 of record NW_028318419.1, read on the forward strand.
TGTGAAACTCCCGTTATCAAGTATACCCTTTAATGATTGAAAAGTCGCCTGTCCAATAAGGTCACCGCAGGCCAATTGGGCAGAGGAGTAAACAAACACAGTAGCGTCTCTTCAAAGGCAGGAATTTGTGAATTGCAAGTAAGCGCTTTGAAACAGTTTAACACTTTCAGAAAGAAAGATTTATTACTAAAAGAGTCAAACAGGTGCAATAAAATATTTATAAAGAAAATGTAACTAGATATATATAAATATATGCATATAAAGGTACAGCAAAGAGATAACAGGAAGGAAGTTACAGGGTTAAGTTACTTGCCAATATGCCTTGGTTTGTAAGCAGATCCAAGTTGCTGAGCAGGAAGGGTCTTTGATCTCCTCTGTTACGATGTTAAGCTCAGGAGATGTGTTACCGAGCAGAAGAGCAATGAAGTTATGCATTGGAAATGTATACAGTAGGTGTGGAGGGGGGTGCAAGGGCTTGTAGGATAGGGCCTTGTACTTTTGATGAAACTGAGGTCACCCACTAGAGGTTGCCAGCATGCGGGTGAAGGGTTTGGGAAAGGAGATATGTAAAAGTAAAACATATGTGCAGCTGGATTGCAGACAGGGAGTAGGGCTCCTATGAGTAGAGAAGTGTACCAAAATGGAAAGGGGAGAATGAAAGCTAAACTCTGAGTAGGAAAGCAGGGAAATGGGGATTAAGAATATAAGAATAAGCATAAAAAAGAAGGGAAGAGAGGGGAAGAAGAAAAAAAAAAGGGGGTAGGGTGGGGGGGGGGATGGGGGGTTGGGGAAGGGTCGGACGGGGAGGAGGTGTGGAGGAGTAGGAGGGTAGGTAAGTCACCTTTACTCAAGACTCCCAGGACATGAGAGATACGCCCAGCCCTGGCAGAGAAGCGAGCTGGGGACAGTTGCAGGCGTAGCAGGGTGCCAAGCGTAACTTGCTCCAAGCAGTACAGGACATCGAGACAAAGGACCTCAATCACAACCTGGAAAAAACAGAGAGCCGATATATCGCCAGAAACACTACGGGGTACCAGAGAGGTTCAGAATCAGTCAGCCAGGCCCATGAAAGAACGATATTCAGGGGTCATTCAGAAGTGAATCCAACAGGACCACGTATGAGAACATTTAGTAGGGTTATCCAGAGAGGAAGCAATCAGCTCTTCCATTTCAGCAATTCTGTTCAAACGTATGAACCAATCTCACACTGTGGGGGGGTGAACAGACCCCCAGAGAACCAGTAATCAGAGTTTAGCCGCGTTAAGCGTATGCATAGCCAGAGATTTGAAATCTAGACGTTTGGGAAGCGGAGTGTGGTGGAGGAGGAGTTGGGCCAGAGAGAACTCAATATCAAGAGTAGACACCGAAGAAGTAATCCGATGTACCTCCTGCCAAAAGGCCTGAACCATAGGGCAGTCCCACCAGATATGAAGAAGAGATCCAACAGGAGCCCCACGTCTCTATAAAGTGCACTTTAACCACTTCCCATCCAGCCCACGTATATAAACGGCCGGACGGTAGCAGTGCAGGGGCGGTTCGGATTGTGCACGCTCCCTTGGAGCGTGTGGCACCGCGATCCGGTGCCCGCTGTGTCCAGAGGACACAGAGGAACACCGATCGCTTTACGGGACCTCTGTGTAAGGTCCCAATCATTTGATCACTGATTGGCCAATCAGTGATCACATGAATAGGTGTAAGCAAGATCTCACTTCCTGACGTCATTGCTTAGTACGTGTGAAATCTGTGAATGATCACAGAGATCACATGATACAGGGCTATTCACAACAACCTCGTACCATATGACAAGCTGTGACCAATCACAGCTCACACAGTATTTCTCAATGGCTGCAGGAATGCAGCCAGAGAGAAGGAGAAATGATTCCTCTTACATCCTTTATGGGTGTAAAAGCAATCAGTGTAAAAAAAAAAATCTCACACAGACACGAGACATCCGAGTCAGACATTACCTTCCTCCGCAGGCACATTCCACCAGTGCTGATGAATGGGAAGAGAAGGGCTGAAATTCCACAGTGATCAGCAGCCATCAGCCGGCTTGCAGTAAGGGACGGAGTCTGAGAGTAACACTGGAAGGAGCCTAAGCTCAGCTGCTACATTGGCCCCAGACACCAAGCACCTTCCTCTGTCCTTTCTTCCTCCCCTCAGCTAAAGGATCATTCATGATGTGATGGTAACCCACACAAAGAGAGTGTCGCCCTGTGCTGTGCCCAGGCGCTCCTAGGCAGCAGCCTAATTTGCCCAGTGGAAGCACTGGCCCTGGTTGGCCCTTTTGCAGCTATAACAGCTTCAACTCTTCTGGGAAGGCCATCCACAAGGTTTAGGAGGGTGTCTATGGGAAGGTTGGACCATTCTTCCAGAAGCACATTTGTCAGGTCAGGCACTGATGTCGGGGGAGGAGGCCTGGCTCGCAGTCTCCGCTCTAATTCATCCCAAAGGTGTTCTATGGGGTTGAGGTCAGGACTCTGTGCAGGACAGTCAAGTTCCTCCACCCCAAACTGGCTCCTCCATGTCTTTATGGACCTTGCTTTGTGCACTGGTGGGCAGTCATGTTGGAACAGGAGGGGCCATCCCCAAACTCTTCCCACAAAGTTGGGAGCATGAAATTGTCAAAAATGTCGCCTTAAGAGTTCCCTTCACTGGAACTAGGGGGCCAAGCCCAACCCCTGAAGAACAACTCCACACCAAAGTCCCCCCTCCACCAAACTTTACACATGGCACAATGCAGTCAGACAAGTACCGTTCTCCTGGCCACCACCAAACCCAGACACATCCATCGGATTTCCAGACAGAGAAGAGTGATTGGTCACTCCAGAGAACACGTTTCCTCTGCTCTAGAGTCCAGTGGCGGTGTGCTTTACATCACGGCATCCGACGCTTTGCATTGCACTTGGTGATGGAAGGCTTGGATGCAGCTGCTCGGCCATGGAAACCCATTCCATGAAGCTCTCTACGCACTGTTGTTGGGCTCATCTGAAGGCCACACCAAGTTTGGAGGTCTTTAGCTATTGACTCTGCAGACAGTTGGCGACTTCTGCGCACTGTGCGCTTCAGCATACGCTGACCCCACCCTGTCATGTGACGTGGCCTACCACTTGGTGGCTGAGTGGCTGTTGTTCCCAGTGGCTTCCACTTTGTTATAATCCCACTAACAGTTGAGCGTGGAATATTTAGTAGCCAGGAAATGTCACGGATGGACTTATTGCCCAGGTGACCACCTATCACGGGACCACGCTTGGAGTCACGGAGCTCCTGAGAGCGACCCATTCTTTCACCAATGTTTGTAGAAGCCGTCTGCATGCCTAGGGGATGGATTGTATACACCTGTGTCCATGGAGGGGATTGGAACACCGGAATCACATGATTGGGAGGGCGGGGACAATAGTTTGGGCAATATAGTGTATATATAGACACCCCAAAGTAGTATCTTTCTCTCATGCCTGCTGTGTGTGATTGCACTGGACCAGTAGAAGTGAAAATTGGTTCTGATGGATATAACATAAAGTAATTTTCCTTCTGAAGCCTACCCCTGCAGGGGCCACTTGATAATGCTTGTCCCCAGTGGTTGCCCTGGAACTGCAAGTTTCCCAACACTTCTGACACTCTGGGTTCAGACATATTTCAATAGCATAGGATAATAATGCAAGACACAGAATTCTTTAGTAACACCTCCATATTAGACTTGTTCAAAAGAGTAGGCTACAGAAATAATGGGTTTAGGTAAGCTTTAACTATTTAATTGCAACACCAGCAGCAAGAGGGGGAAGAAAAGGCTTGTTGACTTATCAGCTCCCTCCATGCCACCATCACCACCGGGGTATGCAGAGAATTATGTAAATGTATATTCTGGCATAAGTCGATATAAATACCCTGAATTGTATAACAATGGCCTTGGAAGAGAAGAGGTCCCTTTAACTAGAGATTTCAACAGTCTTCTGCTAGCAATGGTGGGGCCCATAAACATTAGTAAATACTGGTAATTCAATTAAGTTAAACAGATAGGCTGTGGTACTGCTAAAAGAAAGGGTCAGCTGGTAACTCAGGTGTAAAGGTGTCTACATGCAGTGTCTCTAGAGTGATGACAGAAAGATGTTGGGTACGGCCTCCTAGGAACAGAGTTCTTGCACAGGCTCTCGGGTGTTTGCACAGAAGAGCAGAGTTACCGCCTTATGGTCTGTCAGCACGGAGAGCAGAGATGTCTGTGTGAAGCCCGGAAAGTGATAGTCCTGATACAGAGAAGCTGATGTGATCCTGGTGTGGCAATTGGCATCACTGCTGTGCTGAAGGGATGTGCAGAGTCCTGCACCAGTAGGCCAGCAATCTATCTCTGGAAGAGAACGGCAGTCCCACTGTTTTCAACTCTGAATCCCGTGCCAAGAGAGAGAGCCAGTCCCTTGCTGTAGAATATATCTGCTCTCCCAGCATCCATCTAGTTCCTCAGCTCTCTTGAAGGTGTAGTTCAATCAGGATGTATTGACTGTAGGACTACAGGTCCCAAGATCATCTGTTGTCAGAAAAACTGAATGCTAACAGGAAGTGATGTAGCTGTCCCAGTACTGGGCACTAGGGGGGAAAGGATTACCCATAGTCCCATCTGTAAATGTCCCTGAATGGCGTAATGATAAAGCCGCCATAGCCGTCACTTGGCTACACGTCAAAGAAGCCGATCTGTGATTGAAGTATAGTACGGGTGGACCCTGTTCTGGTCCTTGACTTCTACCTCTCTAAAAGAGACAAAGGGAGCTGTCAGAGGTCAGGCTCAGGGACCAGTAACTATCCCAGTAACAAGGTTCACACAGTAATCAGCAGAAGACCCCTGGGGGATGACGAGGGCTCACCCAAGGTGCGGGGTCTAGGCACTAACTAATGTTTTCCAGAGCTGGGTAGGGGAGTTGGGTTTCACAGCCAGGGACGGACTGACAACTCATGGGGCCCCCGGGCAATAGGGGATCATGGGGCCCCTGTGTCCTTGTCCAAACTCAAAAAAGCCTATGAAAAAGGTACCAGGGGCATCTCATGGGGCCCCTTACTGACCTCGGGCCCTCGGGCAGTGCCCGAGTTTCCAAATGGTCAGTCCGCCCCTGTTCACAGCATACTAGTGCCAAGTTGTGGTCCTCAGGATCACCCTACCAGGAGGTGAACAAGTCAGGGTGCAGTAAGAGGTGCAGTAGGTTGGGATCAAGTGAAAGCATAGCTGATGAACAAGCCAGAGATCAGTAACGAGTAGTTGCAGGCAGTGGTGTAATTGGCGTCCCTCCCCCCCCCCTCCTTGCAGACAGAGCCTGACATTGACCAAGAGCACCCCTGTTCTCCACCCGAGCCTTCCACTACCACTACCACTGCCCCCCATACACCAGCCACCATCCCCCATGGCGAGAGAGAGAAAGACACTCACCTTCACAGCTCCAGACATCCCCAGGAACGAGAGTCGGGCTGTGCCTACATTGTCATGAAACCTGCAGCTTCTCTCGGAACCCACCAGGTCCCCATGCCACGTGTGTCTCTTCTTCCATCCCTTCTTCCAAGGAGCAGTGCTGCCCCCCCTGAAAAATGCCGCCCTAGGCAAATGCCTTGTTTGCCTTGTTGAAAATACACCCCTGGTTGCAGGTTGGGATTAACCCCTTGCCCTCCTGAGGATTTACCCCCCTTAATGACCACGCCTCTTTTTGCTACTCGGCGCTGCACTAATTCAACTGATAATTGCGCGGTCGTGCAATGCTGCACCCAAACAAAATTTACGTCCTTTTTTTCACACAAATAGAGCTTTCTTTCGGTGTAATTTGATCACTTGTGCGCTTTTTATTTTTCACGCTATAAACAAAAAAAGACCAAAAATTTTGAAGAAAAACAATATTTTTTACTTTCAGCAATAAAAAATATATAGTAAACTCAAAGTTGGTTATAAATTTAGGCCAAAATGTCTCCAGCTCCATGTTTTTGGTAAAAAAAATCCCAATAAATGTATATTGATTGCTTTGTGTGAACGTTATAGAGTCTACAAACTATGGTATAAATACTGCAATTTACGCCATTTTTTTGCTATACAGCGCTGCGCTAGTTTAACGGAAAATTGCGCGGTCATGCAATATGGTACATAAATGAAATGTATGTCCTTTTTTTCACACAAATAGAACTTTCTTTTGATGGTATTTGATCGCCTGTGCATTTTTTATTTTTTGCGCTATAAAGAAAAAAAAGGCTGACAATTTTGAGAAAAAAAACCAATATTTTGGACTTTTTGCTATAAAACATGTCCTGTAAAAAAAATTAAAAAATCAAATTTCATCATAAATTTCGGCCAAAATGCATTCTACGACATGTCTTTGCTAAAAAAAAACCCAATACGTGTAAATTAATTGGTTTACGTGAAAGTTATAGCGTTTACAAATGGCGGGAAAGATACTCGGATTTTTAATTTTTTTTATACTAATAATGGCGGCGATCAGCGACTTATGGCAGGACTGCGGGACTGCGGCGGACATTCTGACCCTGGGGGGGGGAACTGACTTGTGGTCACTGACATCTCCAGTGACACCAATACAGTGATCAGTGCAAAAAAAAAAACACTGACACTGTACTAATGGCACTGGGGAGGAAGGGGCAGAGGCGGACTGACAACTCATGGGACCCCTGGGCAATAGTAAATCATGGGGCCCCTGTGTCCTCGCCAGCACTCAAACCACACCCAAAAAAGCCTGTGAAAGGTATCAAAAGGCATCTCATGGGACCCCCTACTGACCCCAGGCCTTCGGGCAGTGCCCGAGTGCTGGAATGGTCAGTCCGCCCCTGGGAAGGGGTTAACTTTTTTATTTACTGAAAGGGTTAACTGTGTGAGGGGAGTGTTTTACTAGGGGACAGGGGTGTGTACTGCACGGGACACGCTGATCGGGAGAGATAAACTCTTCTCTCCCGATCAGCGTGTCAGGAGCTGTCAGGGAACTGACAGAAAGCACAGCTACTGCAGCCCTGCTCTCTGTCAGTGATTGCCGCTAATCGGCGGGACACAGCCAGTAATGACCGGCTGTGACCCGGCGACTGACACCCGCGGCCGGGATCGGCGGTGCAGGTAGGGCGGCGGCGCGCCTCGTTTTGCAAAAGCACGTTTTAAAACGTGCTTTTGCTTAGCCGTGCCGCCCTGCTGCCGTATTTCTACAGTGGCTGGGCGGCATGTGGTTAAGCAGAAGAGTTATTAATGAACAAGCCAAAGGTCGGCATCGAGTGGTTTCAGGTTGGTATCAAGCAGAAACATACTAAGTGAACAAGACAAAAGTCGATAATGAGTGGTTGTAGCTCAGGATCAAGCAGAAGCATTGTCAATGAAGCCAAAAAACAGGAAGACACGGACGGTAGCAGGAACGGAAGAAGCAAGAAATCAGCTGGAGAAAGCACAATAATCGGGCAAATAGTAAGTACAGAGATGTGGCTGAATAGGAATCTTACGGGAGGAACGAGGAGTTCAAAGTTCAGTAGAATCAAGAAACAAAGTCAGGTGTCCAAGAGATCAGGAAAGGCACTATCCAGCATTTCAGGTCACACAATGAGAAGAGCTACTGTCAGACACCACTGAGGGCCCGGACTGAGATCCAGATCCAAACAGGAACAGTAAAGTCTTTGATATGTTTGGAGGAGTTCCTGGTGCCAAACTTCATCTAGTGGTTGCCTTTAGTGCATTCATGACTAGTGCACCTGAGATAGGTTCATCCAGACCCCACTACACCACCGTTACCCTTCCATACCAATCCCCTTTACTTACTATACTTACAGAAAACACAACACCAATTTTGGAGTACAATGCCCAGCACGGCCTTTTATTAACCAATCAAGTTTAAACACATCAACCATTCCTTATAACAGAAAACATAAAGAGTTGTCATTGGTCTTTGAAGGGCCCCCCAAAACGATCCGAAATGCACCTGCGGACAACCATATTCCACTAGGCCTCCAGCCGCAACCAACCAGCTCGGAGACAACCATACCGTCCGCAGTGCAGCACCACCACCTTCCAGTTAAACCTCGGTTAACTGGGAATGTTCCCGGGCCCCCCGTACCAACAATGGGTCCCACACCATTTTGTACCTCCAAGATAAGAACCGCCTCCAAAGACCAACCACTGCCCAGGAACCAAAATAACCCCCCCCCCCCCAGGAGGAACACAACATTCACCAAACAGGGCGGGCGGGAGGGAAGCTCTCTCTCCCACTTCCAGCTCCCAACTGACGCCCCTCCCCAGAACACCCCACCCTAAAGTGCAGGAGACCCCACCTACACTCTCCTCTACCAACCAGATCCCCCAGCTATCCTTTACCAACTCTAAACAATCATTAACCCTCACATGTCTTCCTTCCCACTCTGGGCCTAGTCATGCCTGCCCTGCGCTAATTCTTTTCTTCTTTTATCGCTGCGGGCATTTCTGGAGACATAAACCTTGACACACATCCCTTAAAGTGATATTAAAGGCAATTTTTTTTTTTAACAAGCAAAATATATAGATTAACCCATGAAAACATTAGCATGCGAGAGGTTGAAGTAAATTCTAAGTGTTTGATAAGATGGCACATTACACCGGAAGTTGAAAACAAGATGAATGGGGAGATTTCACCGTTGTGTTGGAGAGGGTGTGGAGAGATAGGCACGTGGTATCATATATGGTGGGGGTGTTCAAAAATACAAATATTTTGGAAGAAAGTAGTTGACGTAGTGGGGAAGATTACTGAAGTTAATATTAGATTAGACCCAGGGGTTGGTCTTTGCCATAATACAGAGGTACCAGTGAAAACATATAAGAATTTGGGTATATGGTATTTACTAAGTGCCACAAAGAGTCTGATTCCCAGGTATTGGAGATAAGAGAGGTGCCGACGGAAGAGGATTGGGTGGTCAGAGTGAATCAGATTTATGAGATGGAGAAACTTTATTATATGCATGTAGATAAGATGGGGATATTTCATGCAAAATGGGAAAAATGGGAGAAATTTAAAGGAAAGGTGAAATAAATATAAAACTCTACTAGACAGGTTATGAGCACTCTCTATAGGGGGGAAGGGAGAAAACGCAGACTAATGGGGTGGGAAGGGGGGGGGAGGGCAGATGTGGAGGGGGAGGGGTATGGAGTTATTTTAGGGAGATAACTATTTGTAAGATTGTATTGTTCTGTTTGTTTTGTTTGTTTTTTTTTTGTGTCCCTTTAAGTGGGGAAAGGATTGTAATATGAATTTTGTTAGAAAATTAATAAATGTTTATAAAAAATAAAAAAAAGGAAAGGCACTATCCAGCATTTCAGGTCACACAATGAGAAGAGCTACTGTCAGACACCACTGAGGGCCCGGATTGGGATCCAGATCCAAACAGGAACAGTAAAGTCTTTGATGTGTTTGGAGGAGTTCCTGGTACCAAAAGTCATCCAGTGGTTGCCTTTAGTGCGTTCAGGAGACATAAACCTTGACACACATCCCTTAAAGTGATATTAAAGGCAATTCTTTTTTTAACAAGCATGTCTTACTTACCTTCTCTGTATTGGTTTTGCACAGAGCAGCCCTAATCCTCCTCTTCTGGGTCCCCCGCTGGTGCTCCTGGCCTCTCCCTCCTGCAGAATGCCCCCAGAGTAAGTAGCTTGCTCTGGGGGCACCCAAGCAAACTCACTCCTGAGCTGCTGATCTGTGTGTCCATTCACACACAGAATCTTGGCCATACCCCACCCCTCTCTGCTCGTTGGCTCACTGGCTGTGATTGACAGCAGCGGGAGCCAATGACTCTCACTGCTGTCTCAGCAGATAGGGAGGTGGAGTCCCCGGAGAGCTGAGGCTCTCATGCACATCGCTGGACTGCAATGGGGCTCAGGTAAGTATTGGTAGGGCGAGGAGGAGGCTGCTGCACATAGACAGTTTTTTACCTTCGTGCCTTGAATGCACGAAGGTAAAAAAGAATTGAGCCTTTACTAATGTATTCTGGTGAGGTTTTATTATCATTGACTGCTGAAGCCCCGAAGAAAGGAGAGAATTTTTCCCCTGAAACGCATTGGTTGTATTTGATGCTCTTAACCATTAAATGTTTCACATTTCAAGTGAGATGAATGTTTGTACAAAGCGCTTCTCCGTACACATCCAAGAATGTTCTTAATACTCCGAGAACACCATAAATAACTTCCACCATCAAACAAGCCAAGCTTTGTTCATCACAGTGGTCAACAGGGAGACACGGCATAGAGGAAGAGTGGGGCTCAGCTTGACTTCCAGGAAAAGTCAAGGTCTGCATTTAAGCTGCCATTATCTCTGGATCTCCCAACAGTTTAATGCATACTGTTTGCTGAAGGTAATTATCCAACCTATTCTCAAAAACGAATTGTAAAGGAATTGAGGCATTATTGATAAAAATTCAGTTTCGTTGATGTCAAAGGACTAAAAATATATTAAAAAGAGTTTTCAAGCATACACGAGTCTAGCTGTGGCACAGTCCACGCAGCATTAAAGACGATCTCCAGCAATTCAGCCACTTTGTAAAATGTACAAATAATCTGCAGGACTGCGCTCTGGACCTCCGGATATCAAAAGCTGAAAAAAGAGAGCGATATAAACTGAAAAGAACAAACAGGGCAGCTGCCGTTCTGAATGGTGTGACCATCAATTTGTGAGTTGTCAAAAAATAAGAACAGAGCTACTCCTTAAAATGGGCAAACATATAGTCTAGATATATTGTTATACAGTATTTATATAGCGGCAGGTTTGCTCAGCGCTGTACATTATAGGGGGGGACAGAACATGAGACAATACAGTAACAATACAATACATGAGGGGTTCGACGGTCCTGCTCCTTGGAGCTTACAATCTAGGAGGGAGGGGGTAGTGGTACAGGAGGAAGTGGCTGTGGGGGATGAAGTGGTAGGAGGAGTGGAGGAGATCGGCAGTTAGGTGAGGGTGGGGTAGGCTTCCCTGAAGAGATGGATTTTCAGGGTGTGCCTAAAGGTGAGGAGGGTAGATGACAGTCTGATGGATTGGGGTAGTGAGTTCCAGAGGATGGGGGAAGACCTAGAGAAGTCCTGGAGTTGGGCATGGGAGGAGGAGACCAGGGAACTGGAGAGTAGGAGGTCTTGTGAGGAGTGAAGAGTACGGGTTGGGTGGTTGTTTGGGTATCAGCTCGATGAGGTAGTTCGGGGCAGCATTATGAATGGCTTTGTATGTCAATGTTAGTAGTTTGAATTTCATGCGTTGGGCAATCGGGAGCCAGTGGAGGGAATGACAGAGGGGGGTAAGGTGCAGTTGGTAAGGTGGATGAGTCTGGCCGCTGAGTTCACGATAGACTGAAGCGGGGATAGCCTGCGTTGGGGTAGGACGGTGAGGAGGGAGTTGCAGTAGTCCAGACGTGAGATAATAAGGGAGTGAACGAGTTGTTTAGTAGTGTCTGGGGTGAGGAACGTGCGGATTTTGGAGATGTTGCGGAGGTGGAGCCTTCATGAATTTGCCAGCGATTGGACCTGGGGCTGGAAGGATAGGTTGGAGTCTAGAGTGACACCTAGAACTTTGGCTTACGGGGTGGGACTGATGGTGGCGTTGTTGGACGTGATGAAGAGGTTGGGGGGGGGCGCGGGCTGGGGGGAAAACTAGGAGCTCGGTTTTGGAGAGGTTTAATTTGAGGAAGTGGAATGAAATCCAGTCTGATATGTCGTTCAGTAGGTGGGTGATTCGGGTGGAGACTGAGGGGGTGAGGTGGGGGGTGGAGAGGTAGATTTGCATGTCATTGGCATAGAAGTGGTAGCTGAAGCCGTGGGAGTGTATCAGTTGGCCCAGGGAGGAGGTGTAGATGGAGAAGAGAAGGGGCCTGAGGTGAGAGATAAATGAATTAATATATATATAGATAGATATAGATACAGTTGTGTCCAAAATTATTCAACCCCCAATGCTGTAAAGGGGTTTAGGGACTATAGTGTACATTTGGAATTGTATTCAGAATCAAATCCTACAAGGACGTTGTAACTACCCAAATGCAACTAAAATGACATCAATTGTTTATGTAATACAGTAGTAAATGGTTCTTATGTGGTTTCTTCATTGCCACAATTATTCAACCCCTTAAAGACTACCACTCTGAAGAACAGAGGTTCATACAGGTGCTTTCCATCAGGTATTGAAAACACCTGTGGATGTCACCGAGCAGCAATCAAGCATAATAAGCACCAATTAGGCAGCTTTAAAATGACTGTGATACTCAGCTCCTTCTAGACATTTACTGGTGTGGTTACAAACATGGTGAAGGCAAGAGAATGGTCCAGGAAGACAAGAGAAGAGGTGATTTCTCTTCACAGGAAGGGCAATGGCTATAAGAAGATTGCAAAGATGTTAAACATACCAAGAGACACCTTAGGAAGCATCATTCGCAAATTCAAGGCAAAGGGCACTGTTGAAACGCTACCTGGTCGTGGCAGAAAGAAGATGCTGACTTCGACTGCTGTGCGCTACCTGAAGCGTAGAGTGGAGAGAAGTCCCCGTGTGACTGCTGAGGAACTGAGAAAAGATTTGTCAGATGTGGGTACAGAAGTTTCAGCCCAGACAATAAGACGCACACTGCGTAATGAAGGCCTCCGTGCCAGAACTCCCAGGCGTACCCCCTTGCTGTCTCCAAAGAATAAGAAGAGTCGACTGCAGTATGCCAAAAGCCATGTGGACAAACCACAAAAGTTGTGGGATAGTGTTCTGTGGACTGATGAAACAAAATTAGAACTGTTTGGGCCCATGGATCAACGCTATGTTTGGAGGAGGAAGAACAAGGCCTATGATGAAAAGAACACCTTGCCTACTGTGAAGCATGGTGGAGGGTCAATCATGCTTTGGGGCTGTTTTGCTTCTGCAGGTACAGGGAAGCTTCAGCGTGTGCAAGGTACCATGAATTCTCTTCAGTACCAGGAGATATTGGATGGAAACGTGATGCAGTCCGTCACACACCTGAGGCTTGGGAGACGTTGGACCTTTCAACAGGACAATGATCCCAAGCATACCTCCAAGTCCACTAGAGCATGGTTGCAGAGGAAAGGCTGGAACATTTTGGAGTGGCCATCGCAGTCACCAGACTTAAATCCGATTGAGAACCTCTGGTGGGACTTAAAGAAAGCAGTTGCAGTGCGCAAGCCTAAGAATGTGACTGAACTGGAGGCCTTTGCCCATGAAGAATGGGCGAAGATACCCGTAGATCGCTGCAAGACACTTGTGTCAAGCTATGCTTCACGTTTAAAAGCTGTTATAACTGTAAAAGGATGCTGTACTAAGTACTAAGATTGAATGTCACTTGGGGGTTGAATAAAACTGATAATGCTGTGAGCACAGAAAAGACATTTGTGGTTATTTCATTATAACTGTTATGTTATATTTGTCTGACCTACAAGTGCCTCTTTAATGTAAATGTAAGCAAGATGACTGAATGATCAAAAGCAATGTCAAACTGGCCAAAACACTCAATTTCAGTGGGGGTTGAATAATTTTGGACACAACTGTATATTACTCCCCTCTCTAGGGTGCTAATAATATAAATGTGAACATAATGTATACGTTTCTAATCACAATTACACTATATTGCCAAAAGTATTGGCTCTGCCCTCCAAATCATGTGATTCAGGTGTTCCAATCCCCTCCATGGACACAGGAGTATACGATGAAGCCCCTAGGCATGCAGACGGCTTCTACAAACATTGGTGAAAGAACGGGTCGCTCTCAGGAGCTCAGTGACTCCAAGCGTGGTCCCGTGATAGGTGGCCACCTGGGCAATAAGTCCATCTGTGACATTTCCTGGCTACTAAATATTCCACGCTCAACTGTTAGTGGGATTATAACAAAGTGGAAGCCACTGGGAACAACAGCCACTCAGCCACCAAGTGGTAGGCCACGTCACATGACAGGGCGGGGTCAGCGCATGCTGAAGCGCACAGTGCGCAGAAGTCACCAACTGTCTGCAGAGTCAATAGCTAAAGACCTCCAAACTTGGTGTGGCCTTCAGATGAGCCCAACAACAGTGTGTAGAGAGCTTCATGGAATGGGTTTCCATGGCCGAGCAGCTGCATCCAAGCCTTCCATCACCAAGTGCAATGCAAAGCATTGGATGCCGTGGTGTAAAGGACGCTGCCACTGGACTCTGGAGCAGTGGAGGCGTGTTCTCTGGAGTGACCAATCACACTTTTCTGTCTGGCAATCTGATGGACGTGTGTAGGTTTGGCGGTTGCCAGGAGAAGGGTACTTGCCTGACTGCATTGTGCCAAGTATAAAGTTTTGTGGAAGGGGGTTATGCTGTGGGGTTGTTTTTCAGGGGTTGGGCTTGGCCCCCTAGTTCCAGTGAAGGGAACTCTTAAGGAGACAGCATACCAAGACATTTTGGACAATTTCATGGGGATGGCCCCTTCCTGTTCCAACATGACTGCGCACCAGTGCACAAAGCAAGGTCCATAAAGACATGGAGGAGCCAGGTTGGGGTGGAGGAACTTGACTGTCCTGCACAGAGTCCTGACCTCAACCCCATAGAACACCTTTGGGATGAATTAGAGCGGAGACTGCGAGCCAGGCCTCCTCCCCCGACATCAGTGCCTGACCTGACAAATGTGCTTCTGGAAGAATGGTCCAACCTTCCCATAGACACCCTCCTAAACCTTGTGGACGGCCTTCCCAGAAGAGTTGAAGCTGTTATAGCTGCAAAGGGCGGGTCAGCTCAATATCGACAGGGGGTGAACAAGCCTCCTAGAGGACGTCATGTGATGAAACGCGTAGGGCGGGGCTAGGAAGTAACGTCACCACACACAGGTACGGAGTCCCGCGGTCCCGGGATACGACCGGGGATGACCTATATTCACTACCTCATGCGACTATACTTGTGTCGGTGGAGATACTAAGCAAGGTGAGGGTTTTTATGCTTTTATTGAAGACCAGAAGATACAGCGCTGGAGTTCTGCAAGTTTAATGATAGATACATTCCCCGCACTCAATAAAGATCATTTGTAAATTAAAGAGATAAGTCCAAGAGGTAGCATGCACCTTGTTAGACTTAACCCCTAGTAATCCAGTACATTTTACAAAATTGTTGAATTCCTGGATTTTTTGGGGGGTGGGATTTATACACACTCCTGGCAGCTGCAGCAGTGCTGAAACAGTGCAGGCCCCCCCCACCCTCTCCCCGTACCCACTCCACTTCTTGCTAATGACCTGGAAACGACATGTCAAATTTCACTTCTAGGTCCTGGTGTTACTTTCCCCAGTCAGTATGGCTGGAGAAGAAGGTAATGGAGTATCATCTGTGCTCCATTGGCTTCCTTGGAGGCCAGGTAAGACATCAGGGGTCTTTTACATAACCTGTCACAAAAAATATCATCACAATGTGGATTTTTGTCCCCTATGTGATGAAAAAAAGTGAAAAATGTGAAAAAATAAAGTTGCACCCAATCACCCAAAAGCATTTTTGAGTCCCCCCCCTCCACTCCCAGGTGAGTGCTGAAGTGCACAGTGTGCAGAAGTCACCAACTGTCTGGAGAGTCAATAGCTAAAGACCTCCAAACTTGGTGTGGCCTTCAGATGAGCCGAACAACAGTGCGTAGAGAGCTGCTCCCAGAGGGCGTCATGTGATGAAACGCGTAGGGATTAAATGCGCACATTTGGGGTGCCTACATACATAAATGACAACTTACAATACACACGTTACATATCAACATGCATCAGGGGTGTATTTAGGTTTTGTGCTGCCCTGGGCAACACAAAACTCATCTGCCCCCATGGACAGTGACCAACACAACCCCCCATCCCTCTCCTGTGGAGAGAGAATAACATTGACCAACAACACCCCTGACTCCCACCCGGGAGAGCCTTCCACTACCCCCCACCCTCTGGCAATAGAGAGACACTCATCTTCACAGCTCCGGACATCCCCGGGAACAAGAGTCAGGCTCTACATACACCATCAAGCAGCCAGCAGCCTCTCTCAGATCCCACCTGGTTCCCATAGCGCGTGTCCCTTCTTTCCTCCCTTCTTCTGGGGGTAAGTGCTGCCCCCCCCGAAAAATGCCACCCTAGGCAAATGCCTTGTTTGCCTTGTGGTAAATACGCCCCTGCCATGCACACCGGAGGGATCTCAATAATGCTTGGCCCACCATTCATGGTCAACTCTAAACTGATGACCTGAGGCTTTTAAAGCATCGCCTATGGAAAATATAGGATCCCGAAGTTTGTCGCTGTTTCACGGGTGCACGCAGTTTTAAGGTTTGACATGTTGGTTATCTATTTATGCGGCGCCACCTCATCTGTCATATTTTACGACGAAATTGGGTAATATATTCGCAATCGTTAAAAAATTAACTTTAGTGTATTATTTAACTGAAATTTTGGATTTCATAAACAATTGCGCTAATATCGTGTGAAATAGAAAATTGGAACTACCTCAGTTTTATTCTCCAGGATCTCTGCTTTCAGTAAATATATAATGTTGTGGACTTTAACCAATCATCAGGCCTGAAATTATTTTTAAATGCCCGTGTTGTGGGTGCAAAAAAAACAACTCTAGCAGTAAATACGTTCACATCTACAGTATAGAATCATCTAATTCTGATTAAACCAAACATATACCGACCCCCCTGTTCAATCGACTCAAAACCAAGACTATACTTCATGACTATAGATCTATATACAACAACAAAGAGGCTTTGCATGCGGATTATATGGTATCCATTCCTTCAGGCAAGAATTGGATCCCTTGGAAGGAACCTAAAATGAAACTCTGTCTCTGACACTTTAATAAGGAGCAACCACAATCATTGAGACAATCACTCCTCTCCAGCTTTTCTGTTCCATGCAAGATTCATATCATAAGGAGTCATTTGTCAAACGACATTTCCATCCATATAAATCACAGACCATATATCAGTGCATAGGTTCCCTTCCAGATCCTCAAACAACTGTAAATGTGGCAGCACTGTAAATCCAGGTGACATCTCAGTGAACTTTTCATAAATCAAGAGAGCTTCTAATATATTAAGTGAGATGTTGGCCAAGAGAACTAGCTCAAGCTTCCAGTAGATGTTGTCCACAGGAAGGTGACTGACATGTTGTATCTGCCATATACACCGATCAGTCACAACATTCTGACCACCTACCCTAACATTATGGCCATCCACCTAATGTTGTATAGATCCCCCCTTTGCAGCAAAAACAGTCCTAACCCATTGAGGCATGGACTTCGCTAGACCTCTGAAGGTATGCTGTGGTGTCTGGCACTAAGCCATCAGTAGAAGTTCCTTTAGTAGCAATCATGTTACTTGCAAGGTGGTGTCTCCATGGACAGGACTTTCCATAGTACATTTTGATGCCATTTCTTCCCCAGGTAAGTGAAGCACATGCATCTGGCCATCCACATGCTGCAAAAGAAAATGTGATTCACCTAGACCAGACCACCTTCTTCCATTGCTCCATGGTCCAGTTCTGATGTTCACGTGCACATTGTAGGCTCTTTTGACTGTGCACACAGGTCAGCATGGGCACCTTGACCGGTCTGTGGATACACAACCCCATACACCACAAACTGCGATGCTCTGTGTGTTCTAACACTTTTCTATCACAACCAGCATTCACTTTTTCAGCAATTTGAGGTTCAGTAGCTCATCTATTCAATTGGACCACACAGGCCAGTACCACACAGTCCCACCTCCATCAATACGCCTTCCCTCCCCACCTCCATCAATGACCCTTTACCTCCCCGCCTCCATCAATGAACCTTACCTCCCCAACTCCATCAATGAGTCTTCCCTCCCCACCTTCATCAATTAATTTTCCCTCCCCACCTCCCTCTATGAGATTTCCCACCCCAGCTCCATCAATGAGCCTTACCTCCCCAGTTCCATCAATGAGCCTTCCCTCCCCACCTCCATCAATGATCCTTCTCTCCCCACCTCCACCAATGACCCTTCAATCCCCACCTACATCAATACCTCTTGGCCACCCATGACCCTGTCATCCATTCACTGGTTTTCTTTCCTTGGACCCTGTTGTAGGGAATTTTGGCTGTGGACACAGGTCAGAATGGGCACCCTGACCAGTCTGGAGCTATGTAGTACCATACACAACAAACTGTAATGCATTGAGTGTTGGGATACCTTTTTCATGAAACCAGTATTAACATTTTCAGCATTTTGAGCTCCAGTAGCTCTTGTATTGGACTACACAGACCAGCCTTCGCTCACCATGTCCATCAATAAGCCTTGGTCACTCATGACCTTGTTCAGTCCTTGGCCCTTGTCAAAGTCACTCAGATCCTTACACTTGCCCATTTTTCTGAAGTTCATCGACTTCAGGGACAACACATTCAGTTTCAGATGTCAATGTCACAAGATAATCAGTGTTATTCACATTACCTGTCAGTGGTCATAACATTATGGCTGAATGTTGTATCTCAAGTGCAGACCAGAATCAGAACCCCCTGTGTGCGATACCACCCAACAGTCCACACAGAGCATTGTACCTTCGGGATATTTTTGTGCAAATATAAAACACAACACAGCAGACGGCAACAAGACCATGACCAGGGGAATAAAGAAGGTTTGTAAGTCCCACTCAAACAATACCTACCCCCCATCCTTAACCAAAGTAACCACACTGACAACAAAAGGTGTTAATGGCCCAAAACCGGCCTTTTATTACAACTATCAATAAATAACATTTTTTAAATAACAGAAAACACAGTATAACATACGTTCCTGCAAGGTCCCGATAGGCATCAAGAAAAACGAATACCTGCATCCTGCTTAACTAGGCCTCCATCAGCAACATCACCGACTCGGAGACACCATTGCAGATACCCCACTGTAAAACATGGCGGAGGGAGCATCATGGTTTGGGGCTGCTTTGCTGCCTCAGGGCTGGACGGATTGTTGTCATTGATGAGAAAATTAATTCCAGACTTTATCAAGACATTTTGCAGGAAAACGTACGACCATCTGTCCGCCAACTGAAGCTCCGCAGAGGATGGGTGATGCAACAGGACAATGACCCAAAGCATACAAGTCATTCAACAAAACAATGGCTGCAACAGCACAGAATACGCCTTCTGGAGTGGCCCAGTCAGAGTCCTGACCTCAACCCCATTGAAATGCTGTGGCATGACCTTAAGAGAGCCATTCACACCAGACATCCCAAGAATATTGCTACACTGAAACAGTTTTGTGAAGAGGAGTGGTCCAAAATGACTCCAGATCGTTGTGCAGGTCTGATCTGCAACTACAGGAAACGTTTGGTTGAGGTTATTGCTGCCAAAGGAGGGTCAACCAGTTATTAAGTCCAAAGGTTCACATACTTTTTCCTCCCTGCACTGTGAATGTTTACATGTTATGTGCAATTAAACCATGGCAACATCTAATGTTTGTGTAGTATTATGTTCAGCAGACTGTGTTCTTCTATTGTTGTGACTTAGATGACGTTCAGAGCATTTATGCCCAATTCATGCAAAACTCTGCATAATCCCAAGGGGTTCACATACTTTTTCTTGCAACTGTATTTAGGTTTCCCGCTGCCCTAGGCAACACAAAAATTGCCCACCCCCCCACCGAGAGACCCTGACACCTACCAACACCTCCCTCCCTTAGGAAGAGAGCCTGACATTGACCAACAACACCTCCCCCAACCGGGAGAGCCTTCTACTACCACCACCCCCCATACACTGGCAAACCCCCCCCCCCCACTCTGGCAAGAGAAAAGACACTCACCTTCACAGCTCCAGATATCCCCGGGAACAAGAGTCAAGCACTGAATACACCATCAAGCAGCCCACAGCCTCACTCACTCAGAAGGTGTCCCTTCTTCCATCCCTTTATTCGGGGCTCGGAGCTGCCCCCCTCAAAAATGCTGCTGCCCCCCTGAACAATGCCGCCCTAGGCAAATGCCTTGTTTGCCTTGTGGTAAATACACCCCTGGCACAACCACCACCCAGACAAACCATAAAACAACAGGAGGGGCGGGAGGGAAGTTTGCCCTGTGAAAATTCTCTCCAGACTGAAAAAACCTGTAAGACCGCCCCTCGTAGCGCCCCCCACTCCTTCCTTAACTATTTTGACCCCCCTTATGCTAATGAGACTCTGTCTCTTCCAACCCCCTTTAACCCCTGTCATGCTGGCCCTTCGTTCAGGCCTTCTTTCTTCTTACTCCGGGCCTTCCTGAAATGTTACATTGCCTTTGCCAACTTACTTCATTTACTTTTCTTTCTTGACCTTCTTCAAGGCTTGTTGGGTCAACGACCTGGACATAAGCCCATTGGAAAAGTCAGAAGTGCTTGTCCGGTGTTTATCAATGGCAACCTCCATTTCCCTCAAGACAGGTTTGTTTTAACCCCTCGCCCTCCAGAGGATTTACCCCCCTTCCTGACTAGGCCATTTTTTTAATATATTTATAGATTTAAAAAAATAAGTCAAAGTTTCAATGCATCCCATTTAATAACAGTGGAAAACATTTTCTAAGCGTGATATGAAACAACCGTTTTCAGAAATACTAATAATGATCCAATCAGCACTAGTTTTTTTTTTCTCTCTTGCCTCGAGAGCTTTCGCAAATCCTTATTTTATTTTTGTTAAGGTCAGCACGTTGTGTGACTAAGACGTACAGCTCGCTTCATGTAAAAATCAAACTAGGGGAACATAATATCTTTTATTATAATTCCAATTCAAGGGTTTATCTCAGGATGGCGATTCGTCACGTCCAATAAACTGCCTCGACTACGCCGAAGATTGTTCTTCCTAATCAGCCGAGGTCTGCGGGGTGCAATTACTATGCTACAGGTAGCTGCCGAAAGACGCCAAAAGTATTAAAGTTAAGCTGTAATAAGATAAGTATGGGGACTGAAATTGCTGACCTCCATGTAAAGCCTTTTAGGGGAATGGATCTTATTTTCCCCTTCTGGGTTTAATACTTACTTTCATCCGGCAGAGCAAATAATGAGGTCCACTCTGCCAAATCACACGGGAAGCTGATTGTATATTGTTCGCTCATTGCTACACAAGAGTTTGGATGGATGTTAGATGTTTACAATATCAGCGATGTAGTTTTCTCCTAGTATAGGATGCTAGGTAAATTTAGTTTTTGGTGTATACCAAAAACACCCCCCACCAAGCCAATACACAAACACATACATCCCATAATAGTTTGCTCCCAAGCAAGACACACAATAGAACAATGGGGTGCAGCTGCATAGCAGTGAACAATAAACAACCTCCACCTATACATGTCTACACAATATCAGGACATTCCACCCTGTACCCCTAACAGGCACAGGGTGACTTACACATAAGAGGGATATGGGGAGCTGAGACAGGGGTCTCCCCACCTCTCTAAAGGGGGCTGAGTTCCATGGGCCCCCCACCCAAAGTGACTCAGAGCAGCTATTGATTTTTGTTGGCTGTTCTAGAATTCACAGGCTGTAGTTGCTTGTTTTCCCCTGCATTCTGAAGGTTTCCAGAACATAAAGCAAAATAGGCAGCCTGAATATTTATTGTGCTTCAGCCAGTCCCTGGGGAGGTGTGCCCAGTAGGGGGCTGCTGGAGACATAAATACTCTGGAATCTGGAGCAGTCCTGCTGGAGACGTTTCCAGCCTCAGAAGTCATCAAGGTCCCAGCTATAGCAAAGTTGGGGAGCCTAAATCTAATTACTTCTGCAGCTAAGGATTTGGTCTGGAGGATCCACTGAAGAGTGCCTGGTGGGAGCTGGGAGGTGTGCAGTTGTCATAGGAAATTGTGAGCACTGATTGAAGTTCAAGAATCAAGTAACTGTGTGCTGTTATACGTTTGGGGGGGGCAGCAGTACCTCCTTCTCTGAGACTGTTCCTACAGGGTCTCAGTTCTGGCCTTCCCCTTGGTTTCTGGTTTAAACACTACTCAAAGACGTTTCACCCAGTGAGTCCTCTTCTTACAAGTCAGCATTTTTGGGGTATCCCACAACACCCTAACCCCTCTCCTGTTCTACAAGCAATAAAGCAGAAAAAGACATACCTTAGAATGTTTAATGGAGCCAGAGTAAATGGTGACCTCTGCAGTTAATCCAGCGGCCCCTACGGGGGTAACACTACATATATAATCTCAAAGGTTAAAATAAAGAAGACTCAATGGAACACAATGGAACACAATGGAACACAATGGAACACACTCCCTTCTCGTTTTCTACCTCTGCAGACACCTTATGCACTACTCATACCATAGAGAAGCGATAATCCAACCTATCCTAAACATTTGGTTAACAGATACAGCCAATAATATTGCTCCAAGACTTCCACTCCTCTCTGGTCCTCCAACCTACATGGGGTGTTTGCCCCAGAGTGTGTCCCAGCTCAGCGAATGTGTCCAAACAGAAGGAAGGGTAACACAAATCAATGGCATGATATTCAGCTTGGTATACCACTCCAATCAGTGGTGTATTTAGTTTATTTGCTGCCCTAGGCAACACAAAAATCGTCTGCCCCCAGAGACACTGACCAACACCCCCCCCCTTCCCCCTCACACGGAGAGAGCCTGACATTGACCAACAACACCCTTGCCCTCCACCCAGGAGAGCCTTCCACAACCCCTCCCCCCCACCCCCTTGGCAATAGAGAGAAAGACACTCATCTTCAAAGCTCATCGCCTGGGAACGAGAGTCAGGCTCTACACACACTATCAAGCAGCCCGTAGCCTCTCTTGGATTCCACCTGGTGGTTCCCATGGTGCACATGTCCCTTCCTTCATCCTTTCTTCTGGAGGGAGGTGCTGCCACCCTGAAAAATGCCGCCCCAGGCAAGTGCCTTGTTTGCCTTGTGGTAAATACGCCCCTGACTCCAATGCATTTTGCCCCAAAGTTGCTTGCTTTTGGCTTGTTCCTCAACTATGCTCCCACTATGCTCCCGCTTGATCCCAACCTGCAACCACTTGGTACTGACCTTTGGCTTGATCCTTGATTATGGTTCTGCTTGATCTCAACTTGCAACCACTTGTTACCAACCTCTTGTCTTGTTTACTGACTATGCTTCTGCTTGTTCCCTACCTGTTATATCTGCTACTGGACCCCAACTTGTTCACCACTTGGTGTGGCAATCCCGAGGACCGTGACCTGGTACTAATATGCAGCAAAACCCATCTCCACCATCAGGAGCTCTGCCTCAACTGCCAGGGTGACCTGCTTGTATACTTATCCTGCTGGTCGGTGGGGGTCTCTGTACTGTTATAGCTTCTGGTCTCCTAGCCTCCATCTTGACCATGACTGTCTTCACCTTCCTTGTTCATCAAGGTTTGTGTGAAGCAGACAAAAATGTCTTTGTTGGGTCTACAAGTGTGCCACATTTTTCTGTCCTGGAACCCGATTCCTTTTGATATAATGTGACTCTCTCCCCATTTTATCTCATTCGCACGTGTAACAACAGTACTTGGTATATCTGAGTTGAATTCCAAGCAGCAGAGCCACTACTTTTGGATCTCGACAGATATTCCAGTTGTACTTGGTGTACCGGATGAGCCTCAACAACAATGTTAAGCTTTATTATGTTTCTTTCATGTGTGCAGTATAGCCAACAGCTATAAACTGCAAAAACTCAAGATTTCTATAAAAGAATACATGATAAATGAAGTCATAGGTAACTGTTGTGATTAGCAGCCAAACATATCTATAAGATATACCCAAAAGGAAGAAAAGTCTTCGCTATTCAGTGTAATTAAAAATTAAATCAGAATTCAAATAAAATTTACCACCAAAAATTATCCTAAAAACAAGGTAAAACCACCTGGGGTGCCTCAAGATTTTGTATACTCTTAATGGGTGCTGTGACTGAAGAATGTTGAGAGACACTGACCCAGGGGCGGACTGACCATTGGGGAACTTGGGCACTGCCCGAGGGCCCGGGGTCAGTAGGGGGCCCCTTTGAGATGTCCCTGGTACCTTTCAGAGGCTTTTTTGGGTGTGGTTTGAGTGTGGGTGAGGACACAGGGGCCCCATCATCCCATATTGCTCAGGGGCCCCATGTGTTGTCAGTCCACCCCTGCGCTGATAGTTACATTAACAGATCAATACCTTCAATTGCACCAGCACTGAGTGACAGAGCACAGAGATGTCAGCGTCTGGAAGCAATGGCATAGAGTTGGTTGTCAGCACCTGGGGCAAGGGGGCAGGGTCTCCCACTGACATCATTGACCATAGTTGGGCATGACCATATATGGTCAATGATATGGTAATGATTGGGCATGACCATATATGGTCAATGATGTCACTGGGATCTCACACTTTTGCTCAAGGATTCCCAGCCATGTAACTGAATGAGGCTGGTAAAAGACCGTTAACGAGGTTCTTCTGTTGTTCTTAAAAAAAATTAAAAAACAGCAGCTTCAAATACTGTAGCTGCTGACTTTTAATAAAGAGACACTTACCTGTCCAGGGATCCAGCGCCGCCCTTGCCTGGGTCGGTTCCTCACCAATCTTTGAGTCCTCATCCCTGCCATGTTAACTATGGGAAGCTGGCTGTGACTCCTTGTGGCTTCACAACCGGCTCCCCACTGCACATGGGCGAGCTGTGCTGTGTCCTGTGAATGGTCCTGTAGCCTTCTGGGACTTGTGAGATGTCCCAGGAGGTTGCGGGTGGGGGGAGGGGAAACTTCCTAAGCAATTCCTGTGGAAGAAGAAGCCAGTACCTACTAGAGGTATCCACTCCCCTCCAAACAAAAAAAATCCCCAAAGTGTTAGAGGACAAGGATAGGAGGAGCATCAGTGGACTCGGTGGCGCCTGCACCTGGAGGCATCCTTAACAACTATTGGCAGAGAGAAGCTGACATATATAACACAAGTAATAATACTGCTATTCACCAGAACAGCCAATCCAAACTGGTGTTCAGACCAAACCTTGAGCTTATTCCTACTAAAAAGTTTGCATCCTGGGCAGCCACCCCATCCCCCTTCCCCCATATACATGTAGCACCCTCCTAGGGAAGC
The DNA here is from genome assembly GCF_062004578.1 of Staurois parvus. Lineage (NCBI taxonomy): Eukaryota > Metazoa > Chordata > Amphibia > Anura > Ranidae > Staurois > Staurois parvus. The sequence continues at coordinate 141,218 of NW_028318419.1, forward strand.
TAGTTGATTGTTCTTCAGTTAGAGGCTGAATAGCAGCCTGGTGGAATAGTCAGAGGGGGTCAAATTTTGACCAGGGCTGAAAGGCTTTGCTGACCAGCTCTCTGGAACTTCCACCTGATCTAGAGACTTGGAGACGTCTCTAGAATTCAGTGGGCGGGGGTGAGGAGGAACTGGCCTGCACTCTCAAGGGATCCTGGCCCATCCCCAAGCAGGAGGCTTGACATAGGTTCAGGACCCTTAGAGTGATTGGGGCCCTTAGAGTGATTGAGCCTGCCCAGTAGCAGGAGAGATTGTGTGGAAGATGGAGTATGCAGGATGGTGTGTGGAACCTGGGAAGGGATCCAGAAGAAGGGCATATCTGCAGGCAGAGGAGTTGGAAGGGAGGATCTCTCAGCCTGATTATCCCCTGAGAGAGGGCAGCCTTGGAAAGCAGCCCCCTGAGCCAGAAAAGAAGAAAGGGTATTCGGGTGGGAAACCTGACTAGCCTGCATCTGGGACTGCTTTCATTTAAAGGGACAGCTTCTGGGACCTCTTGGCCAGGGGTTCCCTCAGGCAGCTGGGTGAAGAGGAGATTTCATCTGGGGTCTGAGGTGGTACACCAGGAGAGGCTGGATAGCTCTCCAAGAAGTGAACACCCTTCTGAATACTTGTACATAGTTTCAGGAAGTTGTCCTCTGTTCAACAGTTCCTGGGGCATCCCATGTGGCCCTCATCCCCATGCAAGTTTCAATCCCACAATAAAATTAAAAAAAGCAAGTTCAAGGACTGTTTACTGTCTTGTGTGTGCAAGGTCTGAAGGAAACGCGTGTTGCCTGGCTGTGCAGGACTATAGGGGGACCCGAAACTCCAAGAACTCCTAAGGGGGGTAGTGCTACACACACACTATGCCACTACCTGGAAGTCTATGTCCATTTATGAGGGTGGTATAGATGCGGCTCCAGTGCTGCAGCAACTCTTGGGATGGTTTAATTTTCTTGGTGTACCACCTCAGACCCCAGATGAAATCTCCTCTTCTCCCAGCTGCCTGAGGGAACCCCTGGCCAAGAGGTCCCAGAAGCTGCCCCTTTAAATGAAAGCAGTCCCAGATATGGGCTAATGTTCCTTCCAGCCAAGATCAAGCACCTTCAAGCACCAACTGTTAGCAGCAGAAAACCCCTTTAAACTTTTAAGTGTGTTGAAGGACTTTGATTCTCCCCAAGTTTTATATACAGTCTGTAATTCTGCTTCATCCTCCACAACGAATCTCTCCTTCCTCTATGATGAGCTGATTCTCACCATTAGCGTTGAGTCTTTCTTTGAAAGTCACAGAGGAAAGAAAGGAGCCGAAGATGAAAACAGATGGGCCTTTTACGGGTTTTTTTCCTCTTTCTTTTGTCAGAAGCTGATACACAGTTATTCTAATTAGTGGGTGCGTACTGCACTCCTTGACAGCGCAGAACATCGCGCCATGATCAACTGAAGTGTAATAAAGAAAAAAGTGTTACAGAACAGATCCACTTCTTCAGCGTTAGTGAGAAAAGCAGAAGTCGATAAATTATCTTTGCATCAACTTCGCCTTCCCAAGAGCCGAGACTAGAAGATGGCATTCCTAGTTAATGATACTACAATATCAACTCTATAACCACTTCCAGTCCGGACACTTCCCCCCCTTCCACTCCGGACACTTTCCCCCCCTTCCAGTCCGGACACTTCCCCCTCCTTCCAGTCCGGACACTTCCCCCCCTTCCACTCCAGACACTTTCCCCCCCTTCCAGTCCGGACACTTTCCCCCCCTTCCAGTCCGGACACTTCCCCCCCCTTCCACTCTGGACACTTCCCCCCTTCCAGTCCAGACACTTTCCCCCCCTTCCACTCCGGACACTTTCCCCCCCTTCCAGTCCGGACACTTTCACCCCCTTCCAGTCCGGACACTTTCACCCCCTTCCAGTCTGGACACTTTCATCCCCCTTCCAGTCCGGACACTTTCATCCCCCTTCCAGTCCGGACACTTTCCCCCCCTTCCAATCTGGACACTTTCCCCCCCTTCCATTCCGGACGCTTTCACCGCCTTCCAGTACGGACATTTTCACCCCCTTCCAGTCCAGACGCTTTCACCCCCTTCCAGTCCAGACACTTTCACCCCCCTTCCAGTCCGGACGCTTTCACCCCCTTCCAGTCCAGACGCTTTCACCCCCTCCAGTCCGGACGCTTTCACCCCCTTCCAGTCCGGACACTTTCCCCCCCCTTCCAGTCCGGACACTTTCCCCCCTTCCAGTCCGGACACTTTCCCCCCCCCTTCCAGTCCGGACACTTTCCCCCCTTCCAGTTCAGGCCAATTTTCAGCTTTCAGCGCTATCACACTCTGAAAGACAATTGCGCGGTCATGCAACACTGTACCCATATGAATTTTTTAGCATTTTTTTGAGACAGATAAAACTTTATTTTGGTGGTATTTATTCCCCACTGGGATTTTTATTTTTTTTGCTATATAAACAAAAAAGTCCAAAATTTATGAAAAAAATTTTTGCAAATAAATAATCTTTCATCATAAATCTTGGAAAAATGTATTCCGTTATCTTTTTAGTAAAAGAAAATAACCCAAATTAGTTTATAACCAAAAATTATAATTTAAAAAAACATTTTTTTTTACATTTTTATTTAATTTCACTAGCGGAAGTGGGTACCTGGGGTACCTGGGGAGGGTACGCCCCCCAAAGGTGCCAATTCCTCCAGGGGAGAGGTGGACCAGTCCTTAAAGAGGAACTTCCCCTTTTGGGTGGAGCTCTACTCTAAAGCTATAAAATTGACCTCATTTTTTGCCTTCACGTACACTTTAAGTGTTGGAACCTTCCATAGGCACCGCAGTCCTGGCTTGCTGAGTCGGTTTTATTTTCTTGCGGCGCGGCGATGGAAGGAGCGGTAACATCATGAGGATATCTCTCTATTGGCAGGTGGAGTCATAATCACCTCTCAGCTCTTCCCTCATTCAGCCCGGGGAACATTAGACTCCCAGACTGAAACCTTTCCATGCACTCTAATGTTTATTGAGAGATAAACCTGAGAAATCTGCTGCCGGCGAGATGGCGGGATATGTCTTCCAGGAGGAAATTCACCCGCCAAGACGCTGATAGGTGAGAAGAGAGGGCGGAATGCGAGGGAGAATACACCGCGTACACCGGAGAGATCCGTACAGGGGGACTCAGTGTGCAGCTGGAATATTCGGGTTTATTGGGCATACAGTGAAGGAAATGTGTATTTGCTCCCCGGCTGATGCTGAATGTTCGCCCCTCACACAGAAATGATCGGTCTAACAATGGAATGTTCCCCCTCACACAGAAATGATCGGTCTAACAATGGAATGTTCCCCCTCACACAGAAATGATCGGTCTAACAATGGAATGTTCGCCCCTCACACAGAAATGATCGGTCTAACAATGGAATGTTCGGTTTAACACTGAGAGACAGAATACAACAACAAATTCAGCAGAAATGCGTCTAACAAATGATGACTGATCTGCATGTTCATGAAGGAAAGAAGGATTTGATCCCCTTCACAAAACATGACTTAGTACTTGGTGGCCAATCCCTTGTTGGCAATCGCAGAGGTCAGATGTTTCCTGGAGTTGGCCCCCAGGTTCGCACACACCTCAGGAGGGATTTTGGCCCACTCCTCTTGGCAGATCCTCTCCAAGTCATTAAGGTTTGGTGGCTGACGTTTGGCAACTCGAACTTTCAGCTCCCTCCACAAATTTTCAATCGGATGAAGGTGTGGAGACTGGCTAGGCCACTCCAGGACCTTAATGTGCTTCTTCTTGAGCCGCTCCTTTGTTGCCTTGGCCGTGTGTTTTGGGTCATTGTCATGCTGGAACACCCATCCACCACCCATTTTCAATGCCCTGGCCGAGGGAAGAAGGTTCTCACCCAAGATTTGAGGGTACATTGCCCCGTCCATCGTCCCTTTGATGCGGTGCAGTTGTCCTGTCCCCTTAGCAGAAAAACACCCCCAAAGCAGAATGTTTCCACCACCATGTTTCACAGTTGGGATGGTGTTCTTGGGGTCATAGGCAGCATTCCTCCTCCTCCAAACACGGCCAGTTGAGTTGATGCCAAAGAGCTGGATTTTGGTCTCCTCTGACCACAACACTTCCCACCAGTCCTCCTCTGCATCATTCAGATGTTCAGTGGCAGACTTCAGACGGGCCGGGACATGTGCTTTCTTGAGCAGAGGGACCTTGCGGGCACTGCAGGATTTCAGTCCTTGTCGGCGTAGTGTGTTACCAATTGTTTTCTTGGTGACTGTGGTCCCAGCTGCCTGGAGATCATTGACAAGATCCTCACGTGTAGTTCTGGGATGATTCCTCACTGTTCTCATGATCATTGACACTCCACGAGGTGAGATCTTGCATGGTGCACCAGACCTAGGGAGACTGACACTTGTTTTGTGTTTCTTCCATTTGTGAATGATTGCACCAACTGTTGTCACCTTCTCACCAAGCTGCTTGGCCATAGTTTGGTAGCCCAGTCCAGCCTTGTGTAGGTCTACCATCTTGTCCCTGACATCCTTGGACAGCTCTTTGGTCTTTGCCATGGTGGAGAGTTTGGAATCTGATGGTTTGATGGCTCCTGTGGACAGGTGTCTTTTATACAGGTAACACAATGAGATTAGCAGCACTCCCTTTAAGAGACTGCTTCTAATCTCAGCTTGTTACCTGTATGAGAGACACCTGGGAGCCAGAAATCCTGCTGAATGATAGGGGATCAAATCCTTCTTTCCCTCATGAACATGCAGATCCGTCATCATTTGTTAGACGCATTTCTGCTGAATTTGTTGTTGTATTCTGTCTCTCAGTGTTACACCGAACATTCCATTGTTAGACTGATCATTTCTGTGTGAGGGGCGAACATTCCATTGTTAGACCGATCATTTCTGTGTGAGGGGCGAACATTCCATTGTTAGACCGATCATTTCTGTGTGAGGGGCGAACATTCCATTGTTAGACCGATCATTTCTGTGTGAGGGGCGAACATTCAGCATCAGAGGGGGGCAAATACACCTTTTTTTTCACTGTATTTCCAACTGTTCATATAGAGCATGGACGGGTACTGATTATTTTTGTGAATGAGTAAAAGCCAAGCAATAATAACTAATTACATTAGAGATATATTGTTTTACATTTATTTAAAGGGTAGCTCCACTTTCATAGAAAAACAATTGCAAAAAATAATAGCATATACAATTGATACATTGCTGTCATTTAACCCCTACTACACCTACACTATATTGTCAAGTGTATTGTCCCCACCCTCCATATCATGTGATTCAGGTGTTCCAATCCCCTCCATATCATGTGATTCAGGTGTTCCAATCCCCTCCCAATCATGTGATTCAGGTGTTCCAATCCCCTCCCAATCATGTGATTCAGGTGTTCCAATCCCCTCTATATCATGTGATTCAGGTGTTCCAATCCTCTCCCTATCATGTGATTCAGGTGTTCCAATCCTCTCCATATCATGTGATTCAGGTGTTCCAATCCCCTCCATATCATGTGGTTCAGGTGCTCCAATCCCCTCCATGGACACAGGTGTATACAATCAAGCCCCTAGGCATGCAGACTGCTTCTACAAACATTGGTGAAAGAATGGGTCGCTCTCAGGAGCTCAGTGACTCCAAGCGTGGTCCCGTGATAGGTGGCCACCTGGGCAATAAGTCCATCCGTGACATTTCCTGGCTACTAAATATTCCACGCTCAACTGTTAGTGGGATTATAACAAAGTGGAAGCAACTGCATTCCAATGCCTTTTTTTCACCTCTTTTTGTTTCTTCATCTCAATTGAGGACGTACATTCTTGTGCGTTTTTGGTGCATTTCGCTGCGTTCCATACAGAAAAATAAAAACGTTCTACTTTTGTTGACGGCACTGGTGTGAACTAGGGCCATTGGAGTCCATTTTAACCATTTCCCTACCACAGTTTTACTGCAGCAGAGCGGCCCCGCTGGCTTTTCCGGGTAGAGGGCCACCGCTTCTGTGCTCACATTCAGCACAGCAGAAGCTGATCAGCAGGTCTCACCCAATGATTTACGGCCGGGACCTGCTGATTGTCTTAGCCACCCAAATGGAAGAAAAATATATTTGAAATATATTTTAAAAATATTCTTCCCAAATATATTGACATATATTTGAAATGCTACAACTTTGGCCGTATTCAATATATTTCAATAAATATATACAGTATATATATATATATATATATATATATATATACACACATTGCATGTTGAAATGCATTTATAGTACAAAATATACAAAATATATGAAAAATATATTTTAAAAAAATTAAACATTTCAAATATATTGTACGTCTCTAAAAATAGAAATCTACATTTTTGGAAAGCATTTACAAATATATGTAATAATGACTCTTTTATGTTAAAAAAAAGAATATATTTAAAAAAATATAAATATATTTTTAAATTATTTTCATATATTTTGTTATATATAAAAAACGCATTTCAACATGCAGTGTGTGTATATATATATATATATATATTTATTTATTTTAATTATTATTTATTGAAAATATATTTTGAAATATATTGAATATGGCCAAAATTGTATTGTATTGTATTTGAAATATATATTTAAAATATTCTTCCCAAATATATTGACATATATTTGAAACACTACAATTTTGGCCGTATTCAATATATTTATATATATATATATATATATATATATATATATATATTGTATTAAAATATATTTTGAAAACATATTTTTTTCAAAAATCTTCTATGATTTCTCGTTTATATAATAGAAAATATTAAAAAAAGAAAACAAACAGAGGTGATCAAATGTTCTATTTTGTGTGATAAAAATGATATAAATGACATTTGTGTATGGCGTTGCATGACCGCGTCATGGCCAGTTAAAGTAGCGCAGTGTCGAATAGCAAAAAATATGCCCTGGTTATGAAGGGGGTAAAATATTCCAGAGCTCAAGCGGTTGAACACTGCCCACGCATTTGTGAATGCAGAAATCCTGCCCTGAGAGTGCGATCACATAGGAGTTGTCGCATGCAGACAAATGATAAAAACGCGGTCACAGCCTGACGCCATCGCTGTCCCCGGTGAAGGTGATATTGAACGGATGACAGTGGAGATACCTGGATGGCGGCAGATGTCGTCTTGTTAAATATCGTGAATTATAGAGTCGCATTATGGTTCTAATTAGGCCAACTAGATCAGTGACAGAATTAAACGTCTGCCGCTGGCAAAGACACACATTGTAAAAATGCAATCCATGTGAAATATGAAGACAGAAGAGAGCAAAAATAATCCAAAGATTCCGGCGACTACAAAGTCCAAATAACTGCAGATTGTTCCTTTTTTTTTTTAAACTTTATTTAGAAGTATTTCAACGTGAAAGGGTAGAAAGACCAGATTCACCAGCACAGGGCTGCTCTTAGAAACCACGGGACCCCATACAGCCAACCTGATGCCCCCCCCCCCGAAAAAAAAAAACACAGTTTACTATGCTTCAGTTATGAATGAGCACAGTGAGTGATTTGTACTAATCACTCATTGTGTTCATTCAGGAAAGGAAGAGGCTGAGAAATTAACCGGACCCTTCCCAACTCTCCATTGTCATTGTCTGATGGTGGAGCATCGGTTGTCTGACTCCCAATTCAAAATCCGTCAAGGCGTGGTTGATTCTCATCATCGTAGGTCATGGTGAGACATTTCATTCCGAATTCTGGATCATGCCCATGGGTGTCTACTTCTGGATCATGCCCATGGGTGTCTACTTCTGGATCATTGATGTCTGATGGTGAAGCATCGGTTGTCTCACTCTCAATCCAAAATCTGTCAAGGCATGGTTGATTCTCATCATCGTAGGTCATGGTGAGACACTTCAGTCCAAATTCTGGATCATGCCCATGTGTGTCTACTTCTGGATCATCAATGTCTGATGGTGGAGCATTGGTTGTCTCACTCTCAATCCAAAATCTGTCAAGGCGTGGTTGATTCTCATCATCGTAGGTCATGGTGAGACATTTCAGTCCACATTCTGGATCATGCCCATGGGTGTCTACTTCTGGATCATGCCCATGGGTGTCTACTTCTGGATCATGCCCATGGGTGTCTACTTCTGGATCATGCCCATGGGTGTCTACTTCTGGATCTCTGATGTCTGATGGTGGGTCCTCGGTTGTCTGACTCCCAATCCAAAATCCGTCAAGGTGTGGTTGATTCTCATCATTGTAGGTCATGGTGAGACACTTCAGTCCGAATTCTGGATCATGCCCATGTGTGTCTACTTCTGGATCATGCTCATGGGTGTCTACTTCTGGATCATGCCCATGTGTGTCTACTTCTGGATCATGCCCATGTGTGTCTACTTCTGGATCATGCCCATGGGTGTCTACTTCTGGATCATGCCCATGGGTGTCTACTTCTGGATCATGCCCATGGGTGTCTACTTCTAAATTATTGATGTCTGATGGTGGAGCATCAGTTGTCTAACTCTCAATCCAAAATCAGTCCAGGTGGTGGGCAACAGTCTTGATATTGGGGATCTCAGCAGGACTGCTCAGGCCCAGTTCCACATCATAGTCATCATAGTCTGGTTGTGAGGCATAGGATCCATCCCATTGTGTGCTTGCAGCTGCCGGTGGGAAGGAGAGAAGGGTAGCACTGTGGGGGTGGGGGCACACATGGGGGCCTGGGCAACCAGGGCTGCTGTTAGAAACCACAGGACCCTATACAGAAAACCTGACAGCCCCCCCCCCCCCCCAAATAAACACAGTTTACCAAGCTTCAGTTATGAATGAACACAGTGAATGATTGGCACTGATCACTCATTGTGTTCATTCAGGGAAGGAAGGGCTAGTAGATGTGACCTGTTTACTTGACTTTTCCCCCACTGTCCATCCTGAAGGATCCTAATGTGTGCTTGCCACTGCCAGCATGAAGAAGAGGAAGGAAGCCAACAGCACTGCGGGGGTGGGGGCACACAGGAGGACCTGGACAGTAGGGGGAAACATATGGTGCAGAGTGAGAGTGATGGGTGGGGTGGGGGTGGCAAGTACTGGAACTGATCCCCTGTACGGCAAGTATGTGTGCTTGCAGATGGTGGTGGGAAGGAGAGGAGGGAATCCGGCAGTACTGTGGGGGGGGGGGGCACAGAGGGGCCTTGGCAGCAGGGGAAGTGTATGGTGGACAGGGAGGGTAATAGGTGCACCAGGGGGGCAATTACTGGGACCGATCCTCTGTATGGCTGGCTCTCTCTGCAGCAACTGAAAGCCAGCCAGATGGAGAGGAGAAGAAGCCAACTTTCATCTGCTGATCACCCTCCCTGTCCAAATATGATTTACCCATCTGCCTGGGCCCCCCTGCTGGCCTGGGCCCCGTACAGACAAAAGTCCATCCAGTTCAACCATTAAAAGAAAAAAAAAAGTTATAATCCTACATCTACAGTTGATCCAGAGGAAGGCAAAAAAACTCAGCAAAGCACGATCCAATCTCCTCCTGCAGGGGAAACATTCCTTCCTGATCTTCTTCTATCTTCTTCCAGCTGTCAGTTTGTACCTGTAATGTAGCGCTACTCCCGTAGGAGCCGCTGGTCAGGATGGGCCTTCCCTTCTTTGCCTCCATCCTTTCCATATATATATATATTTACTGAAATATATTTTCAAATTTATTGAATACGGCCAAACTTGTAGCATTTCAGATATAAGTCAACATATTTGGGAAGAATGTTTTTAAAATATATTTCAAATCTATTTTTCTTCCATGCGGGCTCCGCCTCTCCCTGAAAGCTTCTGTTGGAAGTGGTGGGAGGCGGATGCTTCAGTCTGCCCGCGTCAGAGGTGCGGGTAAAGGGGGAAAGCAAGCACAACCAGCCCTTAGAACACGTAATTGACTAGAACACCCACATCCTCCTCAGACATTGACTCCCCCACAGGGGCGGACTGACAACTCATGGGGCCCCCAGGCAATAGGGGATCATGGGGTCCCTGTGTCCTCACCCACACTCAAACTACACCCAAATCAGCCTATGAAAGGTACCAGGGGCATCTCATGGGGCCCCCTACTGACCCTGGGACCTCGGGCAGTGCCCGAGTGCTGGAATGATCAGTCTGACCCTGCTCCCCCAGTTGTACTCCCCCCTAGAATGCATGGTCCAATCATGGTTTTTGTATGCATCATCCATTCTAGCCCCCAAGAGCAGAACTTTACAACTGTCAATATTAAACCTCCATGTAAACGGGACACTTTTGAATGATGTAAACCAACTGCTGGAAAACGTCTGTTTGGCCGCGTTTGCATACCGCGTTTATGCGCATTTGCGTTTAGAAGCGTTTTTTAAAGATAACCTCAGGAGACCTTCCAAAATGCCCTGAATGCACTGAAAGACAGTAAAAAATTAACTATTTCAGACATTTTGAGAGAAATAGAGAGAGCAGAAGCAGAGAGAGCAGTATTAGTTGAGATTAGCGGTCTTTGTTTTTTTTTGTGGTGTTTGGATGTGTTGCGGCTCATTTCTGTGCAGAAATTATTGCAGCAATGTCTAACATAATTTTCTTTCATGCAAAACCAAAAGTATGGTGTACCGGGTCCATTTGAGTACCAGGAAAATGATTTGTATGCATTTTTCATGATGAAAAAAGGCTCTCTGGTGGTCCTGCCTGCGATTGATAGGCTTATGGTCCAGGGTTTTTGGTTTGCCGCAAACATTATTTCATATTACTTTCCCCCTCTCTGTTGGGGTCCCTCAAGGCTCTGTCCTCGGGCCCCTTCTCTTCTCCATCTACACCTCCTCCCTTGGCCAACTCATACACTCCCACGGCTTCAACTATCACCTCTATGCTGATGACACTCAAATCTATCTCTCAACCCCCCACCTCACCCCATCTGTCTCCACCCAAATCACACACCTACTGAGCGACATATCAGACTGGATGTCACTCCACTTCCTTAAACTGAACCTCTCCAAAACCGAGTTTTTTGTCTTCCCCCCAGCCCAGACCCCACCTACCATTGACTTCTCCATCACATCCAACAACGCCACCATCAAACCCGCCCCGCAGGCCAGAGTACTTGGTGTCATTCTGGACGCCAACCTATCCTTCCAGCCCCAAGTCCAATCACTAACAAACTCATGCAGACTCCACCTCCGCAACATGCAGACTCCACCTCCGCAACATGCAGACTCCACCTCCGCAACATCGCCAAAATCCGCACGTTCCTAACCCCAGAAACCACTAAACAGCTCATCCACTCCCTCATCATATCACGACTCGACTACTGCAACTCCCTCCTCACTGGCCTGCCTCGCCGCTGGCTATACCCGCTTCACTCCATCCTGAATACGGCTGCCAGACTCATTTACCTTTCCAACCGCTCCATCTCCGCCACCCCCCTCTGCCAATCCCTCCACTGGCCTCCACTCAGTGTCCTCCACCCCCCTCTGCCAATCCCTCCACTGGCCTCCACTCAGTGTCCTCCACCCCCCTCTGCCAATCCCTCCACTGGCCCCCATTCAGTGTCCTCCACCCCCCTCTGCCAATCCCTCCACTGGCCTCCACTCAGTGTCCTCCTTCCCCCTCTGCCAATCCCTCCACTGGCCTCCACTCAGTGTCCTACTCCCCCCTCTGCCATTACCTCCACTGGCCTCCATTCAGTGTCCTCCACCCCCCTCTGCCATTCCCTCCACTGGCCTCCATTCAGTGTCCTCCACCCCCCTCTGCCAATCCATCCACTGGCTTCCGATTGCCCAATGGATCAAATTCAAAATCCTAACACTGACGTACAAAGCCGTCCACCATACTGCCCCGAACTACATCACTGACCTAATATCCAAGTACCACCCAACACGCACACTCCGCTCCTCACAAGACCTCCTTCTCTCTAGTTCCCTGGTCTCCTCCTCCCATGCCCGCCTCCAGGACTTCTCCAGGGTGTCACCCATCCTCTGGAACTCCCTGCCCCAACCCATCAGATTATCACCTACTCTCCTCTCCTTTAGGTGCACCCTGAAAACCCATCTCTTCAGGGAAGCCTACCCCACCCCCTGCTAACTTGCCAACGTCCTCCCCTCTTCCTACCACCCCATCCCCCACAGCTATCTCCTCCTGTACCACCATCCCCTCCCTCCTAGATTGTAAGCTCCCAGGATCAGGGCCCTCGATCCCCTCATGTATCGCATTGTATTGGTATTGTTCTGTCACATGTTCTGTCCCCCTTTGTAATGTACAGCGCTGAGCAAACAATTGGCGCTTTATAATTACTGTATAATAATAATATTAATTTATATTGTACACCCCTTGAGGGTTAGCGACCTTTCCTCGGGGGCGGGGACTGATGTGAATGTACAATATATATGTAAAGTGCTGCGTAAATTGACGGCGCTATATAAGTACCTGAAATAAACAAATATTACGGTTTCTAGGGATGCAAGGGTGGCCCTTCTGCACTGCCCAATTTTGGGTCTGTCTAGGTCTCAGCAGAATTTGGTAACCTACCTATTTATTTCGGCCAAACGTGCTATAGCTCAAGCTTGGAGAACCCTTCGGTAGTCTTCCAGGGGGTGAAGACCTAGATGAACGTTATGCTGATCAATGAACAGATGTCTAGCGTTCTTCAAGATTCTCATCGGAGATTCCTTCAGGTTTGGGAACCTTGGATCCATTATTATAACAAACAATAGGTGCAGCGCTGAGGTTAAAAACCAAATCACAAAATACAGTGCAATACAGTGCAATAAATCCAATAAAATAGGAAAAAGAATTATAAACCAACAAGCAACATTAGTTATAACACTCTTCAACTCTTGTCTGTAAAGGGAAGATAGTGCTGATCAAAGTGACAAATAAATTGGTGTTGACAGATATATAAAGTGACAAAGTGTAAGATAATGCTCCTCAAAGTGAAAACTAGTGCTATTAAAGTGCAAAAGTCCACATATATTGGTAGACGTGAAGTCCCAGTATAAGATCTCAGATTAAAAGTGATCCACTTCCTATCTTCTGGTGAAATATCAAATAATAGAATTGCGCACTCACCAGATACGCAATAACATCACGCATTTGAGAACACAATATCCTCTGGATCCTCTTAAAGGGCATCTACAACCTGGTATGGACTCCCCTCCGGACTATCCGTGGATTGCAGCAACTCTCATCTCCTCATCAAGTGGCTCTGTGGGTGGTTAGGCTCATCAAGAGCCCAAGGAAGGATTCCAGAATAGAGTGATACTGCTTCAGAGGGTTTTATTTATCCAATCACAGGTATAAGGCAATAACAAAATAGAAAACCAGAAACTGACCATATGTGTAGCAAAGATGGCCGCCGGACCTGCAAGGGGCCTCGGCGGCGTGACGTCACGTTGTTGCGGCTCCTCCCTGGGTCCATTATTCCCTGCCATCCCTGCCTCCTACTAGTTATGGCCTCTTATAGTCGTTGCCTGTGCTGGCCCTGGATCCGTGACTCTTCTGGTCTTCTTTTCTTCCATGTTTTCTCTCTGAATCTTTCTTCTTTATTTCTTTCTATGTTTTTATATTTTCTTTTTTCTATCAGTTTTTTTTCCCGGTAATATGATGGATTGCTGCTGCTGCTATTTGGTTCGGCTTTTTGCCGTCCCTCCTTGGTGTCATTGGTGCCGTTATTTGGCTAATACATCCTGCTGACTTGTATCTGTTTATGTATGCTATTGTTCTGCTCCGCCCCTGCGTGGGCGTGTCATGAGCTTGTTGTATTATTAACCCCCCCAGAGGTATTCCCTAGTGTAGCTCGGGGTAAAGTTTCAGCACCACAAGCAGTAACCGCCCCCCCCCCCCGAGCTACACTCCGGAATACTCTGCAGTGTTGCTCCGGGAACTCTTCTTCACTTACCTTGTCCTGCGCTCCCGCGATGTCCCTCCTGCAGTGTCCCCTGTAATGTCCTCCGGCCGATGCCGGCATCCATCTTCCAGGTTCCATTCCCTGCGACGTCGGGACGTACGGGGGACGGAACTGTCGGGAAATTTTAAAATGTGAAAAAGTGACATTCACTAAATACAGTAAAATCACATCATATAACATTCCTGTATCAAACCATTTCACATACATTGTGTCCCGAGTGCTTTGTCCGGCGCCCTGCCTGCATTTTTACCGCCCTTTCTGCCTGGAAACTGAGAAACGTCCATGGCGCCCAAAAAGCGTCCCTTTAGGTCAGACGCGGTGTTAGACCGGCTAGAGAACAGCGATAGTAAATCAGAACCACTTGCAGAATTGAGTGATAATGATTGGTGGGGGAAATTCCTCATCAGACACTGAAAACGATTCTGCGACTGAGCTCAGCGATGGGCCAACTTGGCGCTCTATTTCACATTTCAGTGTTTTTGGTTTGATTATATTATTGAATTACATTTATTATTATTATATTATTATTTCTTATGATTATTTATTATATTATAATTTATGATTTGGTGTTTCAGGTTTTATCCTCCCCGGGATGTTTACTAGACTCTTGTCCGGACAGATTTCAGGGAGTTATTCCTAAAAAATTACAGGCTGACAATAAAAAAATACATATTTCCATGCAAACAAATGTACCGCTTTGAGCACAGAAAATCCTGACATCATCAGACCGCTAGGGAGGTTAATGAAAATATTGAAATAGAAAAAAGGCTCTGGACAGCATCTGGAAATAGAAGGGTTAAAAAAAAATTCCAAACGGAAACATTTATAAATGCGGTTAGTCGCGTTTACACACATTTACAAGCGTTTGGTGTTTGAAGTGAAGATACAATCTACTCCTGAACGCAAGTTTGGTGCGTTCAAAAAAACGACTGTAAACGTAACTTCCTGTAAACGACTGTAAAGGACTCTGTGTACATGGACACATAGGAGAACATTAGGGAGAGTTCAGGGGCTGCTGATAAAAATGCAGAAAAGATCCTAAACGTACGTTTATCAGCCACAGTGTACATGGAGCCTAAACCTCCATTGCACTCATCTCCCCGTACTTCTCTCACAATACGGTATATACATAGTTACCAATGTAACGGAACTGACCCAGACTGCACTTGGGTACTTCTGTTAGACTACCGCTTCCCCGTCCGAACACCGACCACAGACACCACCGCTGACCATACAGGACTAGATGATACCAATCTGTCTGAACATGGAACTCTTTATTTGAAACTCCAACTGGCTTTTTATACACTCAGGGAGCAGTCCCCCTCCCTGCATAATGACACAGGGCGGGGCAATCCCCCCTCCCTGCATAATGACACAGGGCAGGTGTTTCCCCCCTCCCTGCATAATGACACAGGGCGGGGCAATCTACATCTAGTAACAAGAGACACACAGATATTCAAAGTTCACACCAGAAGACAGTCCCATAAGGAGGGAGGGCTGCTGGAGACACCCCCCACCAAGCCAATACACACATACATCCCATAATAGTTTGCTCCCAAGGAAAACACACAATAGAACAATGGGATGCAACCACATGGCATTAACCACTTCAAGTCCGGACACTTTCACCCCCTTCCAGTCCGGACACTTTCACCCCCTTCCAGTCCGGACACTTTCATCCCCTTCCAGTCCAGACACTTTCACCCCCTTCCAGTCCAGACACTTTCACCCCCTTCCAGTCCGGACACTTTCACCCCTTCCAGTCCAGACACTTCCCCCCCTTCCTGTCCGGACACTTTCCCCCCCTTCCAGTCCGGACACTTTCCCCCCTTCCTGTCCGGACACTTTCCCCCCCCTTCCAGTCCGGACACTTTCCCCCCCTTCCAGTCCGGACGCTTCCCCCCCTTCCAGTCCGGACGCTTCCCCCCCCTTCCAGTCCGGACACTTTCACCCCCTTCCAGTCCGGACGCTTTCACCCCCTTCCAGTCCGGACACTTTCACCCCCTTCCAGTCCGGACACTTTCCCCCCCTTCCAGTCCGGACACTTTCACCCCCTACCAGTCCGGACACTTTCCCCCCCTTCCAGTCCGGACACTTTCCCCCCCTTCCAGTCCGGACACTTTCCCCCCCTTCCAGTCCGGACGATTTCACCCCCTTCCAGTCCGGACACTTTCCCCCCCTTCCAGTCCGGACACTTTCCCCCCCTTCCAGTCCAGACACTTCCCCGCCCCCTTCCCCCCCAGGCCAATTTCCAGCTTTCAGCGCTATCACACTGTGAATGACAATTGCGCGGTCATACAACACTGTACCCATATAAATTTTTTAGCATTTTTTTGAGACAGATAAAGCTTTATTTTGGTGGTATTTATTCACCGCTGGGATTTTTATTTTTTTTTGCTATGTAAATGAAAAAGTCCAAAAATTTTGAAAAAAAAGTGTTTTTCGTATAAAATTTTGCAAATAAATAATATTTCATCATAAATCTTGGCCAAAATGTATTCCGTTATCTTTTTAGTAAAAAATAAATAAATAACCTGAATTAGTTTATAACCAAATATTATAATTTTTAAACTTTTTTTTTTATATTTTTATATTATTATTTATGTATTTTTTTTTAACATACCGTCACCCTAGCAGTACAGTGTTACCATGGTGACACTGTACTACTTGTGGGGGGTGATGAAGATTTTTTTTTTTTACTGATTGCTTTTACACCCATATACTGTAGGATGTAAAAGCAATCATTTCTCCTCTCTGGCTGCATTCCTGCAGCCATTGAGAAATACTGTGTGAGCTGTGATTGGTCACAGCTTGTCACATGGTACAAGGCTGTTGTGAATGGCCCTGTACCATGTGACCTCTGTGATCATTCACAGATTTCACACGTAGTAAGCAATGATGTCAGAAGTGACATCCTTACTACTCTGCATGTGATCACTGATTGGCCAATCAGTGATCACATTATTATTATACAGTATTTATAAAGCGCCAAAAGGTTTGCTCAGCGCTGTACATTATAAAGGGGGACAGAACATGAGACAGGACAGTAACAAAACAATACACGAGGGGTTTGATGGACCTGCTCTTTCGAGCTTACAATCTAGGAGATCGGGACCTCGCATAGAGGTCCTGTCCGACAATCGTGTTCCACTGTGTCTGGAGAACACAGCGGGCACTGGATCGCGGTGCTGCGCCCTCCCAGGGAGAGCGCACAAGCAGGGTGCGGGGAGGCTATTTATAAACGTCCACCCAACCCTGCACTGCCACCGTCCGGCCGTTTATATACAATGACCGGACGGGAGGTGGTTAAACAATCCACAACCCCCCAACCCAAAATTAGGACAGGTCACCCTGTACCCCTAACAGGCACAGGGTGACTTACATATAAGAGGGATATGGGGAGCTGAGACAGGGGTGTCCCCACCTCTCCAAAGTGAGCTGTGTTCCATGGGCCCCCCACCCAAAGTGAGCTGTGTTCCATGGGCCCCCCACCCACAGAGGCTCCCGTCACACCATATGTACCTCCCTGGTGTAGTTTCTGTCTATGGGAATCGGGGTTGTGAGGACAATAGGGGAGGACAGACTTAACATTTCAGGCTTCCTTTATCTTCCACCTTGATAAACAATCCTAATGAGCAGGACACGGGTTAGAGCCAAGAAAACAGCGTTGTACAGCGTGCGTTCTGCACGGCGAAAACTTTCAGCATAATCGCGGATGACATTTTCAGTTACTGTGACATCTACATCGCCGCCCCTCCCCCCCCCCTCAGCCGCACCAGGTAAAAGTCAGCGTGACATTATTACTGTACGCTACAAATTTGCATATAGAAAGTAAGAGAAGATGAATAAGATCCACGCTGCAAAAAATTGCCAATTTCCATGTTCTATTAGGAAGTGTAAAAGTAATAGATGTCTCATTTATCCTCCAGTTACCGCCGGCTTCCTTTCTTTTTTTTTTTATCAGAACAAAGAAAAATAAATAAATAAATACCGCAATGCCTTAATGTGAAGTTTTCTTAACTCGTCCTTTCGGGAAAACATAAAAAAGGCTTTGCAGGTTTTAACGCTTTCTTATTATTGGAGTTAAAATACGGATCAGAAATGACAGAAGTCGGACTATTCCATAGCAAAGGAAATTAGTGGTTTTTTTCTTAGTTTGTGCTTATTAAAAGTCAAAGAAAGGATATAAATTTCACAAATAATAGAAAAGGAACCAGTCAACTAATTTAATACTGAAGCCATAAATCCAATATCATGAGGAAAAGTCTAAAGCAGTCTGTCACGGTCAGGGATCCGACTCGAAGACCAGTTGCTATAGCAGTGGAAAGGCTCACCTGAAACCAGCAGGATAGGTACACAGGCAGGTCACAGTGGTGGAGGAATGGACTCACCTGAGGTGCGGAGTCTAAGTACCAACCGGTGTTCACCAGAGCTCCTGATGGTGGAGATGGGTTTTGCTGCATGTTAGCACCAGGTCATGGTCCACAGGATCACCTCACCAGGAGGTGAGCAAGCAGAGGTCCAGTA
The DNA here is from genome assembly GCF_062004578.1 of Staurois parvus. Taxonomy (NCBI): domain Eukaryota; kingdom Metazoa; phylum Chordata; class Amphibia; order Anura; family Ranidae; genus Staurois; species Staurois parvus. The sequence goes on from NW_028318419.1 coordinate 159,627, forward strand.
GCGTATTAAGCAGGATGGGATCAAACGAAAGCATGGTCAGTAAAAAAGCCAAAGTCGGTAATGAGCAGTCGTAGGTTGGGATCAGGCAGAAGTGTAGTCGAGAACAAGTCAAGGTCGGTAATGAGCAGTCGCAGGTTGGGATCAGGCAGAAGTGTAGTCGAGAACAAGTCAAGGTCGGTAATGAGCAGTAGCAGGTTGGGATGAGGCAGAAGTGTAATCGAGAACAAGCCAAGGTCGGTAATGAGCAGTCGCAGGTTGCGATCAGGCAGAAGCGTAGTCGAGAACAAGCCAAAGTCGGTAATGAGCAGTCGCAGGTTGGGATCAGGCAGAAGCGTAGTCGAGAACAAGCCAAGGTCAGTAATGAGCAGTCACAGGTTGGGATCGAACAGAAGAGTAGTCGAGAACAAGCCAAGGTCGGTAATGAGCAGTTGCAGGTTGGAATCAGACAGAAGTGTAGTCAAGAACAAGCCAAGGTCGGTAATGAGCAGTCACAGGTTGGGATGAGGCAGAAGTGTATTCGAGAACAAGGTTGGGATCAGGCAGAAGCGTAGTCCAGAACAAGCCAAGGTTGCTAATGAGCAGTCACAGGTTGGGATCAGGCAGAAGTGTAGTCGAGAACAAGCTAAGGTCGGTAATGAGCAGTCGCAGGCTGGGATCATGCAGAAGCGTAGTCGAGAACAAGGTTGGGATCAGGCAGAAGCGTAGTCGAGAACAAGCCAAGGTCGGTAATGAGCAGTTGCAGGTTGGGATCAGGCAGAAGCATAATCAAGAACAAGCCAAGGTCAGTAATGAGCAGTCGCAGGTTGGGATGAGGCAGAAGTGTATTCGAGAACAAGGTTGGGATCAGGCAGAAGCGTAGTCCAGAACAAGCCAAGGTTGCTAATGAGCAGTCACAGGTTGGGATCAGGCAGAAGTGTAGTCGAGAACAAGCTAAGGTCGGTAATGAGCAGTCGCAGGCTGGGATCATGCAGAAGCGTAGTCGAGAACAAGCCAAGGTCAGTAATGAACAGTCGTAGGTTGGGATCAGGCAGAAGCATAGTTAAGAACAAGCCAAGGTCGGTAATGAGCAGTCGCAGGTTGGGATCAGGCAGAAGCATAGTCGAGAACAAGCCAAGGTCAGTAATGAGCAGTTGCAGGTTGGGATGAGGCAGAAGCGTAGTCGAGAACAAGGTTGGGATCAGGCAGAAGCGTAGTCAAGAACAAGCCAAGGTCGGTAATGAGCAGTCGCAGGTTGAGATCAGGCAGAAGTGTAGTCAAGAACAAGCCAAGGTCAGTAATGAGCAGTCGCAGGTTGGGATCAGGCAGAAGCGTAGTCGAGAACAAGTCAAGGTTGGTAATGAGCAGTCGCAGGTTGGGATCATGCAGAAGCGTAGTCGAGAACAAGCCAAGAGAAGACACCAACATATGTGCTGGGAGCGTGCAGGGCAAAACAACCAACTGGGAAGCCTTACAACATACAGTATATATATATATATTTTTTTTTTTAATATATTGAATATGCCCAAAATTGTAGTATTTCAAATACATGTCAATATATTTGGGAACAATATTTTTAAAATATATTTAAAATATATTTTTTTTAAATATATTCTTTAGGTTTTCAAAGACATATTTGAAAATGTATTTTTAAAATTATTTTTCAAACATTATTTAATATATAAATTAACGCATTTCAACATACAATGTGTATATATATATATATATGTATATATAATTTTTTAAATATATTGAATACGTACAAAATTGCAGTAATTCAAATATATGTCAATATATTTGGGAAGAAGATTTTTCAGACATATTTAAAATATATATTTTTTTATATATTCTTCGGGGGGGGGGGGGGTTTAAACATATAAAGTCATTTTAATATGTATTTTACATATATTTGTACATGTATTCCAAAAATGTAGATTTAATATATTTTCAAAGACATATATTTGAAAATGTATTTTTAAAAATATTTTTCGTACAATATTTAATATATAAAAAACACATTTCAACATACAGTGTGTATATATACAGTGGGGATCGAAAGTTTGGGCACCCTAGCTAAAAATGTGTATTAATGTGCATAAAGAAGCCAAGGAAAGATGGAAAAATCTCCAAAAGGCATCAAATTACAGATTAGACATTCTTATAATATGTCAACAAAAGTTAGATTTTATTTCCATCATTTACACTTTCAAAATAACAGAAAACAAAAAAATGGCGTCTGCAAAAGTTTGGGCACCCTGCAGAATTTATAGCATGCACTGCCCCCTTTGCCAAGCTGAGACCTGCCAGTGTCATGGATTGTTCTCAATCATCGTCTGGGAAGACCAGGTGATGTCAATCTCAAAGGTTTTAAATGCCCCGACTCATCTGACCTTGCCCCAACAATCAGCACCATGGCTTCTTCTAAGCAGTTGTCTAGAAAACTGAAACTGAAAATAGTTGACGCTCACAAAGCTGGAGAAGGCTATAAGAAGATAGCAAAGCGTTTTCAGATGTCAATATCCTCTGTTCGGAATGTAATTAAGAAATGGCAGTCATCAGGAACAGTGGAAGTTAAAGCAAGATCTGGAAGACCAAGAAAAATATCAGACAGAACAGCTCGCAGGATTGTGAGAAAAACAATTCAAAACCCACGTTTGACTGCACGATCCCTCCAGAAAGATCTGGCAGACACTGGAGTTGTGGTACACTATTCCACTATAAAGAGATACTTGTACAAATATGGTCTTCATGGAAGAGTCATCAGAAGAAAACCTCTTCTACGTCCTCATCACAAAAATCATTGTTTGAACTTTGCAAATGATCATATAGACAAGCCTGATGCATTTTGGAAACAAGTTCTGTGGACCGATGAGGTTAAAATTGAACTTTTTGGCCGGAATGAGCAAAGGTACGTTTGGAGAAGAAGGGGCACAGAATTGAATGAAAAGATCCTCTGTCCAACTGTTAAGCATGGGGTTGGATCAATCATGCTTTGGGGTTGTGTTGCAGCCAGTGGCACAGGGAACATCTCACGAGTAGAGGGAAAAATGGATTCAATAAAATGTCAGCAAATTTTGGATGGTAACTTGATGCCATCTGTGAAAAAGCTGAAGTTAAAGAGAGGATGGCTTCTACAAATGGATAATGATCCTAAACACACCTGGAAATCCACGGGGGATTACATCAAGAGGCGTAAACTGAAGGTTTTGCCATGGCCTTCACAATCTCCTGACCTCAACATCATTGAAAATCTATAGATAGACCTTAAAAGAGCCGTGCGTGACAGACAGCCCAGAAATCTCAAAGAACTGGAAGACTTTTGTAAGGAAGAATGGGCAAAGATACCTCAAACAAGAACTGAAAGACTCTTGGCTGGCTACAAAAAGCGTTTACAAGCTGTGATACTTGCCAAAGGGGGCCGTACAAGATATTAACTCTGCAGGGTGCCCAAACTTTTGCAGACGCCATTTTTTTGTTTTCTGTTATTTTGAAAGTGTAAATGAGGGAAATAAAATCTAACTTTTGTTGACATATTATAAGAATGTCTAATCTGTAATTTGATGCCTTTTGGAGATTTTTCCATCTTTCCTTGGCTTCTTTATGCACATTAATACACATTTTTAGCTGGGGTGCCCAAACTTTCCATCCCCACTGTATATATATATATATATATATATATATATATAAATAATTTATTTTTTTATTTTTTTTAAATCAATGGAATATGGCCAAAAATGTAGTATTTCAAATATATGTTAATATATTTGGAAGAATATTTTTAAAATATATTTAAAATATATTTTTCTTCCACGTGGGTCAGAGTAATCTCTTTCATCAGGGGTAAGTTGTGGAGGAAGATGGTATGTTCTATAACATGAATATATTGTGGTAATCACAAGCGGGTTGCCTGCAGGTGATGACAGATGTTTTTAACATGGATATGGCTGCTGTTGTTCTACATGTATGTATCATGGATGTTTTTGTCATTTGTGTCTTTATTTTATCTATCCGGCTGAGCTAGTATTTTTTCTGATTGTGATTACCACAATATATTCGTGTTATAGAATACCTTCTTCCTCCTCATCTTACCCCTGATGATGGAGATTACTCTGAATCACGTTGGATTCTCCGTTGGTGACTCTCCAAAAGGAGGATATTTCATCTTGGGCTCGTTGACCATTTTTGATGTTTCTATTGTTGCAGCCATGGAATACTCAATATATTATGCGTTGTCTTGGGACAATGACAATATTGTGCTTTTTAGCCATTGTAAAGAAAATGTTGCTATTTTACCTCAGCACTTTTGAGTTGCCCTTAAAGTCCTACATTTCCAATCTCTCTGGGGGTCCCCTACTTACCATAGTGTTTTGGGATGTAGGCAACCTGTTTGGGGTTTTTTTGATGGTGGATTCATTTTTTGGTCAGTTATGACACCAGCCGTTTGATGGTTTGACAGTTGGGAAACAGTTAAAAAAATGGGTTTATTTCTGCTTTAAGGAAAATACAGTTGGAATACGGGAGGGCAGAGAAAGAGAGAGAGAAGGGCAGAGGAAGAAAGAGGGGAGTGTGACGCCTATGGTAGTGAGCTCTATAGATCCACAGCTTGGGGTTCCCCATGGAGCAGAGTCTAATCCCCAGCCTGTGACCAGGTCGCGGCCCCTGGGTACACCCAGATGAGGTGGAGGAGACCGCTAGCGGGAGCAGGGTACAACGGGAGAAGACACAGGGAATCCAATGGGCAAGCTGAGGTCAGGGCAGGCAGAAAACAAGCAGGGTCAGGAACGAAGCCGAGGTCAGTACACAGATAGACAACACAGGATTCACAGAGGAAACACACGGGAGCTCCAACAACACGAAGTTGCTCAGGCAATGTGGCCTAGTCTGAGCACATCTTATATAGACAGCAGACAAGGAGGCGGGACAGGAAGTGATGGAAGGGAAGGAAATAAAACCCAGAAGATAGCAGACGACGCCCATAGAAGAGCACAGACAAACATACATGTGAAGGAATCAAGAGCAGAAAGGAGGTAAGAATAAACACACAAGAGGCTGCAGGCTAACTTGTGACAGGGAGAAAGAAAGTAAGAGTCCGGCTTAAAATCTTTGATAGCGTCATCACCCCAATCTTTCTTTATGGCAGTGAAGTTTGGTGTCCTGTCACCTACCCAGACCAATCCAAATGGGACTCCAGATCAACAGAAATATTTTATCTGGAATACTGCAAGCACTGCCCCCAAGTCCATTGGAGCACCTCCAAAAGTGCTTGCAAGTCAGTGCTGGGCAGATTTCCCTTACTACAGTACAGAAGAGGGGCTATCATACTGGGACCACCTACAAAACAGCAGTCCCAAATCATACGACCATAAAGCTTTACTGACCAACACATCAGCGCCTTGTCCATCCCAAACTCCCAATGTAGCAGAGTGCTGGGTGCTTGAAATCTTAACCAGCAGCTTCAAGGCATTTTTTTTTCTCTCAGTCTTATGTGAAAGGAGATTGGTGAAAAGCTCCCCTGCCTGAATGTTGTGATCGAAGGTGTCACAAAATGAATCTGCTCAACCCACCAGACAGGGTAAACTTGTGAAACTGTAGTCTGCTTTACTGTAATCTTATGCACTGTTCAGTTAAAGTCCGTGTGCTAACATTTTATCTTTGGAGGACCAAAGATTATTTGGTGGGGGGAGAGTGTAGCAGAGTGCTGGGTGCTTTAAATCTTAAACAGCAGCTGCGAGGCATTTTTTTTTCTCTTTTCTCTCTTTGTGAGGGACAGACAGAAAAAAAAAACAGGACGGTGCTCTGATTGGCTGTTGCTATAGCTGAGTAGGATTCACCCATAGCAGCACTGCTGTAGCTGGACTTATGATTGTCTGTTGAGGAAGCAGGAGAAGAGGAAGGGGGCTAAGAAAGACACACATAGGGAAGGAGACATTTTGGGTTGAGACCGCATAGAGCGAGAGCTCTTCCATTAATTAAAGGGCCCCAACATTGAGAGACTTTAAGCTTCATCCCAATGGCCAGTGGTTAGGTAGGACATTTCTGCTCTAGATATCACTGTTACAGCCAATGTCAATCAGCTGATATACCTCATGTCACAAAATAAGCCTGCTCCCACCCCCAGACAGGGTAAACTTGTGAAACTGTAGTCTGCTTTACTGTAATGTTATGTATTGTTCAGTTAAAATCTGTGTGCTAACATTTTATCTTTGGAGGACCAAAGATTCTTTGGTGGGGGGAGAGTGTAGCAGAGTGCTGGGTGCTTTAAATCTTTATCTGCTTTAGATATCACTGTGACGGCCAATGTCAATCAGCTGACATACCTCAGTAACAGTTATTGTTCTTTCATATGTCAGTGTCACCCTCATATGCCATCCTAGTATGTGTGACACCAGTCATTTCCTGGAGGCTTTGGAGAGTGAATAGCGACTTCTTACTAATTGTGTTATGCGAAGTGGTATCTGTATTTTATGTACATTCCTGGAGTTAATTCAGCTAATTCTCTTGCAGGGTTTGTCTTCTGCAATAAAATCCATAAAAAATATTCTCAGAGTGTCGAAGTGTTCTGGGTATAATCGGAGGTGTCTCCAGATTCGGGTGGGAGCTGAACCTCTATGTCTAGCCAAGTAATACCCAAGGGGGTGTTACACCAACAATTCAGCCTGACAAAATCTCAAATAAAAAACATAATGAACGATTACAAAGAAAAATATGTTGGGGAGAAATGAAAAAACTAAATCCAAGAAACAAACTGTTTACCAGTCACTGCAGAGACTGCAGAGACTGCAAACTGGCTCCATACCTGGAGGTGCTACAAGGCCTCAAAGATAGGAAGACCCTGAGCCGGTACAGACTGAGAGCCCACAGCCTGGAACCAGGACAGCACAGACAGACCTACAAGCTCAGGGAGAGGAGACTGTGCCAGCAATGTGACCATGGGGTCCTGGAGGACAAGGACCACTTCCTGCTACAGTATAACAAGGGGGTCCTGGAGGATAAGAAACACTTCCTGCTACAGTGTGACCAGGGGGTCCTGGAGGATGAGGACCACTTCCTGCTACAGTGTAACCAGGGGGTCCTGGAGGATGTGGACTACTTCCTGCTACAGTATGACCAGGGGGTCCTGGAGGATGAGGATCACTTCCTTCTACAATGTGACCAGGGGGTCCTGGAGGATGATCACCACTTTCTGCTACAATGTGACTAGGGGGTCCTAGATGCTGAGGGCCACTTCCTAATACAATGTGATCAGGGGGTCCTGGAAGAGGAGGACCACTTCCTGCTACAATGTGACCAGGGGGTCCTAGAGGATGAGAACCACTTCCTGCTACAATGTGACCAGGGGGTCCTGGAGGATGAGAACCACTTCCTGCTACAATCTGACTAGGGGGTCCTAGAGGATGAGGGCCACTTCATGCTACAGTGTGACCAGGGGGTCCTAGAGGATGAGAACCATGTCCTGCTACAGTTTGACTAGGGGGTCCTGGAGGATGAGGACCACTTCCTACTACAGTGTGACCAGGGGGTTCTGGAAGATGAGGACCACTTCCTGCTACAATGTGACAAGGGGGTCCTGGAGGATGAGGACCACTTCCTGCTACAGTGTGACCAGGGAGTCCTGGAGGATGAGGACCACTTCCTGCTACAATGTGACCAGGGGGTCCTGGAAGATGAGGACCACTTCCTTCTACAATGTGACCAGGGGGTCCTAGAGGGCGAGGACAACTTCCTGTTACAATGTAACTAGAGGGTCCTGGAGGGCGAGGACCACTCCCTGCTACAGTGTGACAAGGGGGTCCTGGAGGATGAGGACCACTTCCTGCTTTGGAGCCCCAAGTCCTCATCAGTGAGGGGCACTCACTTCCAGAGACTTTCCGCTCTCATCCCAGATTTCACTTCTATAGAAGAGAAGAGGAAACTCCAAATCCTACTGGGAGAAGAGGAGCCAATGGTGAACATAGCTGAAAAACTGAGGACTTATATTGTTTACATGGACTCTCCCCCTCTATATTAGTCCCTAATCCCCCATAGACTACCCTAGAGCTTTCCACCTATATAAACAGAACTGCTTTGGCAATGTTGAAATGTATTTGTTACCACCAATAAAGCTTATTTGAATTTGAGAGCCGGGGGGGGGGAGGGAAGGAGAGCAGATAGGAGAAAGAAACAGAAGGAGGGGCAAGAGAGAGAGACGGGGGGGGGGGGGAGATAGAGGAAGAGAGTGAGAAAGGGGGAGGAGAGGAGAGAAAGGGGGAGGGGAGGAGAGAGAGAGAGGAGAGAGAAGGGAAAAAGAGAGAGGGGCAAGAGCAGGAAAGGGAGACAATGAGGTAGGGGAGAGAAATGGGGGGAAGAGGGGAGGAGAGCGAGAAAGAGAGAGAGGTGTGGGGGAGAGAGGGAGAAGGACAGAGGAGAGAGGAGAGGAGAGAGGGGAAGAGAGAGAGAAGGGAAAAAAGAGAGAGGGGCGAGAGCGAGAAAGGGGGAGGAAGAGAGGGTTGAGAGGGAAGGGGGAAAGGGAGAGAGTGAGATGGGGAGAGAAATGGGGGGAGAGCAGTGAGAAAGGGAGAGAGGTGGGGTAGAGAGAGCGGAGGAGGAAGAAAGGAGAGAAAGAGGGGGAGGAGAGTGAGAGAGAGGTGGGGGTAGAGAAAGATTGGAGAGAGAGAAGAGGAGAGTGAGAGGTGTGGGGGAGAGAGGGAGGACAGAGGAGAGAGAGAGGGGGAGAGGGGAAGACAAAGAGAGAAGGGAAAAAGAGAGAGGGTCGAGAGCGAGAAAGGGGGGGGGAGAGGGAAGGGGGGGGAAAGGGAGAGAGTGAGATGGGGAGAGAAAGGGGGGGGGAGAAATTGGGGGGAGAGGGAGAAGAGCGAGAAAGGGAGATTGAGAGGTAGAGGAGAGAGAGGGGAGGAGGAAGAAAGGAGAGAAAAAGGGGGAAGAGAGAGAGAGAGGTGGGGGAGAGAGGAAAGAGAGAGAGGTGGGGAGAGAGGTGGGGGAGAGAGAGAGGGGAGAGAGAGGTGGGGGAGAGAGAGAGAGGGGGAGAGAGAGGAGAGTGAGAGGTTGGGGGTGGAGAGAGAGAGAGGTGGGAGGAGAGAGAGTGAAAGGTGTGGGGGAGAGAGGGAGAAGGACAGAGAAGAGAGACAGAGAAGAGAGGGTCGAAAGCAAGAAAGGGAGGGGGAAAGAGGGGGGAGAGGGAAGGGGGGAAAGGGAGAGAGTGAGATGGGGAGAGAAAGGGGGGAGAGAGAGAGATGGGGAGAGAGAGAGATGGGGAGAGAGAGAGGAGGAGAGTGAGAGGTGGGGGGAGAGAGAGAGGAGAGAGAGAGGTGGGGGTGAGAGAGGGGAGAGAGAGGGGGGTGAGAGGTGGGGGAGAGAGAGGGGGAGAGAGAGAGAGAAGGAAAGTGAGAGGTAGGGTAGAGGGAGAGAGAGGGGGGAGGAGGAGGGAGAGAGGACAAAGAGGGGGAAGACAGAGAAAAATACAGATAGAGAGGGGAGAGAGCGAAGAGAGACAGGGGTAAGGGGGGGACATCCTTTTCCAGCCTCCATCGGTGCCCATGGAACTCACATACACGTCTACCTGGGAACAAGGTTATCCATTGATAAGGTCACTTACGGTAAGCCGATTACTTGTATGTCTGGAATAAAATATCGATCTCCTGTACAGGATAAGTGCACTTGCAAAGCACTTTCTGCGTAAACTATTTAGTGCCTTCGGGGCAAACACAAGAAAACATCAACTACAGCAATAATCCTTCTCCGTCACATTCATCCTGGCGCCCCAAGGTCGTGGTTTCCATACGGAAGCTCCATTCTCCTCGCTCCTTGGCCTCAGGATACAGGGAGCCGGAGTCTGTGGGGTGGGTGACGATGAGGGGAGAAGAGGCGCGGTAACAGCGACCTCGCGATCTCATCGCCTGTCCAATGTAAAATTGCCAATTCCACGACTGATGGTATTTTTACATATCTGAGGACACTCAACACTTTAACTGCTTCAGCCCTGAGAATGTCCGCTTGTCCACTGATGAGATGACACCGGGGCTTGCCCGATGAAAAGTGATTGCCAGGCGAAAGTCAAAAGCTGGCCGTAGTGCCACCCGCTGCCTGCAAAGCTCAGAAGAGCAGCGGAATACTCGGGGGCTTCTCCTTCTGGGTCCCTCCAAATACAATCGCAATCATTTCCAGCAAACCTTCGTTAAACCCATTTCTACTTTTATTTTGTTTCCCACTTCTGGGAACATTAGTATCCAGATAATGAACGGCAAAGGGAAAGGGGTGCAGGAGATGTTGAGAGGAGTCATGAAGTTCCTCAAAACTGATCTTCGGCTAAACAATAGTTGAAAAAAAATTACTCCCCCCCCCCCACACACCGTTACTAATGTTCGTCCACCTAAGAGCCCCATTTCCTTATCCTGGGGAGGGGACAAGGGGTGGGCAGAAGGGGCGACTCCCCTGGGCACAATGCAATGATGGGGGCACTGCTGGGCATAGGATGAGCTTGGACATCATGATGGGGGGGGAGCAGTTTGGCATCTTTGCCTTGGGCACTTGATGACCTTAGGCACTGCCTATTCCGAATCCGTGGTCATGTGATGTGCCTGTAGGCAGGTAGAATTCGGGGTGAGTATCACCGGACGCACGGGGGCATGCGGTTCCTGGCACTGGGCAGGTGGGGTTTTTTTTCTACTTTTAGACCTGCTGCAGGCAAGCAGTGGGGTTTACTTCATGAGGTGCGATTTTAATGCCGGTTTTCAGTGCGATTGTCAGAGGTAGTTGTTCAGCATTTCCATCGCGATTCAAATCCGTCTTCCAGCCACTTCGATCAGCGGTGCATTTAGGTGTCATGCTGCCCTAGGCAACACAAAAATAGTCTCTCCCCCGACGGAGAGACCCTGACACCGACCAACACCCTCAACCCCCTTGAAGAGAGCCTGACATTGACGAAAAAGACCCCAACTCCCCCCCCCCTTCTCCGAGAGAGACTTCCACTTCCACCACCCCCCATACACTGGTAACCCCCCTCCCCACCCTGGTGAGAGAGAAGACTTTCCCGGGAACGAGAGTCAGGTTCTACATCAGTGGCGTCCCTAGGCAGATGCGGGGGGTGTGCGCCGCACCAAGTGACACTGGACCCGCTCCACGAAAAGGTAAGTTGTAAACAGGGGCGGACTGACAACTCATGGGGCCCCCGGGCAATAGGGGATCATGGGGCCCCTGTGTCCTTGCCCACACTCAAAAATGACTATGAAAAAGGTACCAGGGGCATCTCATGGGGCCCCCTACCGACCCTGAGCCCTCGGGCAGTGCCCGAGTTTCCAAATGGTCAGTCCGCCCCTGGTTGTAAAATAAGCCGATGATCCCCACAGGATGGATCGGATCTGCGGATTGAGCATAACGGATCGGAGTCCAATCCATTATCCTCCCCAATACACAGATCCGATCCATCCTGCGGGGATCGTCAGCTTGCTTTACAACTTACCTTTTTGTGAAGCCGGTGTCACCCCGTATAGGTTGCATGCCAATGATCCCCACAGAATGGAACGGATTTTCGGATTGGGGAGGATAATGGATCGGAGTCCTATCCATTATGCTCAATCCGCAGATCCGATCCATTCTGCGGGGATCGTCGTAGGGGTGACACCGAGTGTTATCGCACCGGGTGACACCAACATTAGGGACGCCCCTGCTCTACAACCACCATCAAGCAGCCCGCAGCCTCTCTCAGATCCCACCTGGTCCCCATGCTGAGTGTGTACCTTCTTCCATCCATTCTTTTGGGGGGCAGTGCTGCCCCCCTGAAAAATGCCGCCCTAGGCAAATGCCTTGTGGTAAATACGCCCCTGACCTCAATGCAAAGCCGGCTTTGAATGGCATCCTATGTGGACAGTTATCTCAGAATGCCGCTATACTCTATGCTGTGCGACTTTGGAACCCAACGCTTCAAACTCTCACAGGACCCTTTCTTTATCTGGTCGAAAATCTGCATAGATGTAATCGTCCTTCATAGAATACAATGTATTTTCAGATGCCGTGCGAATCTTTGCCTTCCGGGATGCATCTGATCCGCATACGATTCGGGAACTAGGGCTCCATCCACGCCTGGGCGTTTTGGGATTGCGGCAGTATCGTTGCGGTTCTGCCTGCGAACTCAAAGCGCACTACAATCGCAATTTGCAGGTTCAGTGGCCGCTATTTTCAAAGGCACCGAAAACGTAGTGCGGTTTTGTTGCGTAATTTATCGCAGCAAATTACATCGCGTGAAGCTTGTCAATGAAAAAGGAACAGGAGCTTCTTTATGGGTGAAAAGCTTCACACGATGCGATTGCTGCACAATAAATCGCGCGACAATCACGGCAAAACCGCACCACGTAATTTAAAATAATGGCACCTGAACTTGCGTTTTGCGATTGTAGTGCGTTTTGAGATCGTTGGCAGAAGAATCTCAATGATATTGCCGCAATCCCAAACCGCGCCGGTGTGAACGGAGTCTCCCGGAGCCGACATCAGAGCTTGATTTGGCTGCTCAGCATCCACTTGTACTTGAGCATCCAAGCTCCTCTGCGTACGAGGGCAACCTGAAGGAATAAAGTTTTGTTTCTTTTTTGTCATCGGAGCCGGCGCTGCATTTACTCGCTCAGCAGACGCGCTTCTGCTGGGCGTTAAGAAAGCCGGACACTCCTCTTTCCTGAGGAGCACCCAATCAGTGCTCGTCATACTGCAAGATCTCTCCGCTCCCTGCTAGTCCTCGGGGGCGGTGCTGGAGACAGGCAGGGAGATGAGGAGGAGATAAAAAGCGCAAAGTTAAAACCTTATTTAAGCACTTCCTGCCCAGGCCACACCCCCAAACGCTATTTTTTTTTTTGCAGAGTTCCTAGAGAAGAAAATGGTGGTCACATGGTATTTGCGCAAACACAATATAATAACTCATTGTTTGTTAAAATATAAAAGATGATGTCACGCCAAGTACATAGATCCTAATGATGATGTCACGCCAAGTACATAGATCCTAATGATGATGTCACGCCAAGTACATAGATCCTAATGATGATGTCACGCCAAGTACATAGATCCTAATGATGATGTCACGCCAAGTACATAGATCCTAATGATGATGTCACGCCAAGTACATAGATCCTAATGATGATGTCACGCCAAGTACATAGATCCTAATGATGATGTCACGCCAAGTACATAGATCCTAATGATGATGTCACGCCAAGTACATAGATCCTAATGATGATGTCACGCCAAGTACATAGATCCTAATGATGATGTCACGCCAAGTACATAGATCCTAATGATGATGTCACGCCAAGTACATAGATCCTAATGATGATGTCACGCCAAGTACATAGATCCTAATGATGATGTCACGCCAAGTACATAGATCCTAATGATGATGTCACGCTGCAAAATTGCGTAGGCTCGTGGAATGGCGCAAACTACGGTACCTAAAAATCTCCATGGGTGACGCTTTACAGGGTACCAGTTTGGAGTTACACAGGAGTTCCGGAGCTAAACTTTTTGCTCTCGCTCTGACGTTCACGACGATACTTCGCGATCACCGAAGTGGGAATTACGTATGCGTTTGCATTTGTGCGTAAGCATGGTGGGGGGGGGGGGGGGGTGCGCCTTAAATTTAAAAAAAATGTCTTATTATTTATTTTATGTGAGACTTGAATTTTTTTTACTGTCACTTTTTTTTCATGAACCTTATTGCTTTCACAAGGCATGAATAACATCCCTTGTGAAAGCATGGGCTGTGATAGGTCCTCTTTATGGAAAGATTAGGGGTCTATTAGACCCCAAATCTCTCTTATGGGTTCCACAGCAACCGATCAGACAACAATCAGTCTGATTGGCTGCTTTCCTGGCCTTTTAATGGTCAAAACCGGAAGTGAAGAAATCTCATCGCTTCCGGGTCACAGAGGAGGAACAATGTCAGTTCCTCTCTCTCTCGACAGGTGACGGTGGTGGGGGTGGGGAAGCCCACTTGTGCTGCCTGCCGATATGATCGAGTGTCTGTGTAACCATTGGAATCACTTAAAATACGGGTGTCAAATTGGCGGCCCTCCAGCTGTTGCCAAACTACAAGTCCCATGAGGCATTGCAGAATTGACAGTTACAAGCACAGGGGCGGACTGACAACTCATGGGGCCCCCGGGCAATAGGGGATCATGGGGCCCCTGTGTCCTTGCCCAAACTAAAAAAAGCCTATGAAAAAGGTACCAGGGGCATCTCATGGGGCCCCCTACTGACCCCGGGCCCTTGTGCAGTGCCCGAGTTTCCAAATGGTCAGTCCGCCCCTGTACAAGCATGACTCCCAAAGGCAGAGGCATGATGGGACTTGTAGTTTCGCAACAGCTGCCAGTTTGACACCCCCTGCGTGTAACCTCTGGCATTAGTGTGAGATCACGTAGTGGGTCTGGATTATGAACATTCATATCTCTTCTTGAACCACCACTAACAGTTTCCTGTGCCAGTGATGCATCATGGGAAAGGGTATAAATATTTGGGGCTGGCTGATGCAAGCTCTCTTTTCCCCAGGATCTGGTCTGGGGAGGGTTCATGCGAAGGAGTAGTTTCTTAGGCCTGTCTGCCTGTCTGAAGAGACTTGGATGTGTTTAAGGCCTGGAGCTTAGGCCTGTTGCTTCCGACCCTGTCTGGAGGCAGGATGGAGTCTAATGGAGGTTGGTTGACACTTATGCAGAAGATTGGGAACAGAACGGAGTCCCATGGACCAAGCCTTCTGTTAGAGATTATGGGGCCCCACGTACAGCCAGCCTGACAGCCCACCCCACCCCACCATCCCCCCCGCAAAAAAAAAAAAATACAGTTTACTATGGTTCAATTATGAATGAACACAGTGAGTGATCAGTACCAATCACTCATTGAGTTCATTCAGGAAAGAAAGGGGCTGGTAAATGTGACAAATTACCGGACTCTTCTCCATCCTGAAGGATCCTATTGCGTGCTTGCAGCTGCTGGTGGGAAGGAGAGAAGGTAAGCAAGCAGTACTGCAGGGGTGGGGTGGGGGGGTACACTGGAGGCTTAGGCAGCAGGGGGAAACGTATGGTGCACAGGGAGGGTGATTGGTGCACTTACTGGAACCGATCCCCTGTACGGCTCTCTCTGTAGCAGCTGAAAGACCAATTCTATGCCAATCACCCTAGCTACCCACCTCCGATTCTCCACAGGAGAACTGGTGGTGCAACCTTATCCATGGCCCTGCATGTATGTCCTGAAATCTGTGGAGACCACCAGGCTGCTTGTGACGGCCATGCATGAGGCAGACTGGGCCTCGCATACGTGCCAAGTAGTAGTCTTTTATCTTCTAGCCTTCAAAATGACAACATCTTCTAGGGGTGCCCACATCACACACTTACAACATGGACTCTTCCCATTGCATGTCCATTGACGGTGTCCTCAAAGGGTCCAGAAGACTCCATCAGTGTAATAACTTCACAACAAGGCATCATAGCAAGAACAGTTAGTGGTGGCCAAATCCCAGTCTTCACTGGAGAAAGAGATGCTGCAGAGGGTCACATAATAGCAGTCTCTAGAAAGTAAAACAAGATCTTTTTTTTTTTAATTTGTGTGAACAGGTGGGGTGAGAGGGATGGGGGTGTTGGTTTTCCCAGTGATGGGCTTTAATGCTCAGACCAGCAACTTACACTATACACTTCTGCTTTAATATCCAGCTTGATGGATGGGCCATCATTGGTTTACTAATTCTCTGACAAAATGTATTGACATGAAATAAATCAGGGTCGTTGTTTTTCTTTTCCTCTGGGGCTTTTTAATGAAGAAATTTTCCCAACAACCATATTTTAATACCATGACGGCCCATTTTGCTAGAGGAATATTAAATATTGCATTGGGAGTACTTGGTTCTATCACTTTGACCGCATTAGCTGCCATTTTTCCATCCCGATGCATACAGGAAGCAAATAAACAGATGCCAAGCCTTACTCTTGGGTACACTAATCTCCTTTTTTCTGTATCACTCAGGAAAGACGAGACCGTCTTCTCTTTTTTGACGGTCTAGCTTTAATTTATACAGAAATAATCACTTGACAAGAGGGGGAGAGAATTTACAAAAGGGTCCTCGGGGTAGAATGGAGCCTAAATACAGTTCACCTTGAATTTTGGACAGCTTTAGATTTTAAATGAAGTTCACAAATTTGGGCCATCAAATCCAAATAACAAATTTTAGATATTTTTTTTTTTTTTTAAGTTTGAAATTTCAGAAAGCTGGGAGAAAGGGATTTAAGGCTACTCCAAAGGCTATTTCTTCCTTTTATCTGCTTCTGTTGTTGCTTGACTTCTGGTGCCACCACAACCCTCTTCTACATAGGTAACCCTGGTTACTTTTGTTTTAAATGTTTAAAAATCTTCTGGGTGATGATCCTTATGCCCCAACTCCTATGCCTCCTGCATAACTCCCGGTAGTGCTTCCTCTTGCAGTATTTCGCCATGTTAATTCTCACTTTTGCTCCCTCATCTTGAATGACCGTCCTCCCAGGCTCCGTCTGGAGCAGCTCCAGCATTCTAAGGCCAACAAAGGTCTTGCTCTTCCCAACCCCTGGCTATACTACTTAGAGGCACAATCCCAACACCTCGTAGGCTGCATGTCTCCTATCACGACCCCATGTCTGGTGGCTACAAACCCCTCTGCCCAATCCGCTCTTGCATACACAGGAAAGACCTCTATCCCTGAGGCACTTGGATCGCGAGCGTTTAGCAAAACCAATAGACGTTTCCCCACGTATAACTCAATGCAGAAAGTTTGGAATGAAACTAGGTACCTGCAAGGAATACAGGGTTTCACCAGGTACAGTGCGATTTGGTGCAATGCCTCCTATGTTGAGCTGGTCAAGCTTCAACAGAACCCCAGATGGAAGAGCTATGGAATTGCTCAACTGTTCCAAATTTTTAGTGCTTTGGTACCCTTCCCAGATTTACAAAGACAATTTGCCCTGCCTTCATCTATGCACTTTTACTATCTACAACTCCAACATTCCATTAGAGCCCAGGACCCTTCTTGTGACTGGCATCTATCCCTTCCCTGTTCCTTAACCTAATCACTTTTGTTGAAACCTCTAAAGGGTTTATATCGCAGGGATACTCTATGCTACTGACTAGATTCCTTAGGCAATACCCCATATGAGTCCTTTCACATTGGGAGAAGGATTTACAGTTGCAAGAAAAAGTATGTGAACCCCTTGGGATTCCGTGGAGTTTTGCATGAATTTAGCATAAAATGTGCTCTGAACATCATCTAAGTCACAACAATAGAAGAACACAGTCTGCTGAACATAATACTACACAAACATTAGATGTTGCCATGGTTTAATTGCACATAACATGTAAACATTCACAGTGCAGGGAGGAAAAAGTATGTGAGGCCCTAGCTTAATGACTTCTCCCAGAGCTAATTGGAGCCAGGAGTGAGCCAACCTTGACTCCAATCAGTGTGATGATATTGGATGTGTTGCTGACAACTGTCCTGCCCTTAAAAAACACACACCTGTTTGGGGTTTACTGGTTTCAAGAAGCACTGTCTGATGTGAACCATGCCTCGCTGAAAAGAGCTCTCAGAAGACCTACGATCAAGAATTGTTGACTTGCATGAAGCTGGAAAGGGTTACAAAAGTATCTCCTTGAGCCTTGATGTTCATGTGTCCACGGTAAGACAGACTGTCTACAAATGGAGAAAGTTTAGCACTGTTGCTGCTCTCCCTAGGTGTGGTCCTCCTGTAAAAATGACTGCAAGAGCACAGCGCAGAATGCTGCATGAGATAAAGAAGAATCCCAGAGTGTCAGCTAAAGACCTACAGAAATCTCTGGCACATGCTAACATTTTTAGTGACACATCTACAATAAGGAAAACATGAAACAAGAATGGAGTACATGGGAGGACACCACGGAGGAAGCCATTGCTGTCCAAAAAGAATATTGCACCACGTTTGAAGTTTGTAAAAGAGCACCTGGATGTTCCACAGCACTACTGGCAGAATATACTGTGGACAGATGAAACCAAGATTGAGTTGTTTGGGAAGAACACACAACACTATGTGTGGAGAAAAAAAAGGCACAGCACACCAACATCAAAACCTCATCCCCACTGTGAAACATGGCGGAGGGAGCATCATGGTTTGGGGCTGCTTTGCTGCCTCAGGGCCTGGACGGATTGTTGTCATTGATGGGAAAATGAATTCCAGAGTTTATCAAGACATTTTGCAGGAAAACGTACGACCATCTGTCCGCCAACTGAAGCTCCGCAGAGGATGGGTGATGCAACAGGACAATGACCCAAAGCATACAAGTCATTCAACAAAACAATGGCTACAACAGCACAGAATACTCCTTCTGGAGTGGCCCAGTCAGAGTCCTGACCTCAACCCCATTGAAATGCTGTGGCATGACCTTAAGAGAGCAATTCACACCAGACACCCCAAGAATATTGCTACACTGAAACAGTTTTGTGAAGAGGAGTGGTCCAAAATGACTCCAGATCGTTGTGCAGGTCTGATCTGCAACTACAGGAAACGTTTGGTTGAGGTTATTGCTGCCAAAGGAGGGTCAACCAGTTATTAAGTCCAAAAGTTCACATACTTTTTCCTCCCTGCACTGTGAATGTTTACATTTTATGTGCAATTAAACCATGGCAACATCTAATGTTTGTGTAGTATTATGTTCAGCAGACTGTGTTCTTCTATTGTTGTGACTTAGATGACGTTCAGAGCACATTTTATGCCCAATTCATGCAAAACTCCACGTAATCGCAAGGGGTTCACATACTTTTTCTTGCAACTGTAGGCCTGATCTCAGGTGACCAATGGGAGGAAGTATTTGCAGCTATTACAACCTGTTCGCTCAATATGGCTCAGAGGCTTTCCCAGTTGTACAGTGAAGGAAATGCGTATCTGATAACCCGCTGATTTTGAAGGTTCGCCCACTCACAAAGAAATGATCGATCTAAAAATCGAATGTTCGGTGTAACACTGAGAGACAGAATAGCAACAAAAAATTCAGCAGAAATGCGTCTAACAAGTGATGACTGATTTGCATATTCATGAGGGAAATACGTATTTGATCCCCTTCACAAAACATGACTTAGTACTTGGTGGCCAATCCCTTGTTGGCAATCACAGAGGTCAGATGTTTCCTGGAGTTGGCCCCCAGGTTTGCACACATCTCAGGAGGGATTTTGGCCTACTCCTCTTGGCAGATCCTCTCCAAGTCATTAAGGTTTGGTGGCTGACGTTTGGCAACTCGAACTTTCAGCTCCCTCCACAGATTTTCAATCGGATGAAGGTCTGGAGACTGGCTAGGCCACTCCAGGGCCTTAATGTGCTTCTTCTTGAGCCGCTCCTTTGTTGCCTTGGCCATGTGTTTTGGGTCATTGTCATGCTGGAACACCCATCCACCACCCATTTTCAATGCCCTGGCTGAGGGAAGAAGGTTCTCACCCAAGATTTGAGGGTACATTTCCCCGTCCATCGTCCCTTTGATGCGGTGCAGTTGTCTTGTCCCCTTAGCAGAAAAACCCCCCCAAAGCAGAATGTTTCCACCACCATGTTTGACAGTTGGGATGGTGTTCTTGGGGTCATAGGCAGCATTCCTCCTCCTCCAAACACGGCCAGTTGAGTTGATGCCAAAGAGCTGGATTTTGGTCTCCTCTGACCACAACACTTCCCACCAGTCCTCCTCTGCATCATTCAGATGTTCAGTGGCAGACTTCAGACGGGCCTGGACATGTGCTTTCTTGAGCAGAGGGACCTTGCGGGCACTGCAGGATTTCAGTCCTTGTCGGCGTAGTGTGTTACCAATTGTTTTCTTGGTGACTGTGGTCCCAGCTGCCTGGAGATCATTGACAAGATCCTCACGTGTAGTTCTGGGATGATTCCTCACTGTTCTCATGATCATTGACACTCCACGAGGTGAGATCTTGCATGGTGCACCAGACCTAGGGAGACTGACACTTGTTTTGTGTTTCTTCCATTTGTGAATGATTGCACCAACTGTTGTCACCTTCTCACCAAGCTGCTTGGCCATAGTTTGGTAGCCCAGTCCAGCCTTGTGTAGGTCTACCATCTTGTCCCTGACATCCTTGGACAGCTCTTTAGTCTTTGCTATGGTGGAGAGTTTGGAATCTGATGGTTTGATTGCTCCTGTGGACAGGTGTCTTTTATACAGGTAACACAATGAGATTAGCAGCACTCCCTTTAAGAGACTGCTTCTAATCTCAGCATGTTACCTGTATGAAAGACACCTGGGAGCCAGAAATCCTGCTGAATGATAGGGGATCAAATCCTTCTTTCCCTCATGAACATGCAGATCAGTCATCATTTGTTAGACATGCATTTCTGCTGAATTTTATGTTGCTTTTCTGTCTTTCAGTTTTACAATACACCGAACATTCGATTTTTAGACCAATCATTTCTTTGTGAGGGGCGAACATTCAACATCAGCCGGGGAGCAAATACGCATTTCCTTCAGTGTATATTTTGTATCGGGTTCATTATACACTGCAGACACTGCATAAAATGGGTATCCAGCCCGATCCCTGATGTATTAAGTGTTTACGTGACCATGGAGATCTTCTCCACCTACTTTGGAGATGCCCCAAGCTTCACCCATATTGGAAAGGGGTGCTTGATATTAGGAATTCATTTTTTTCAATCCTCTGTCCCTCTAGATCTCATGTGCTGCCTGCTTAATGTTTTTGGTGAAACCATCACCTGCGATTTCACTCGAGAAGCTATTTCCAGGGCCTTATTTGTGGCCCGCAAGTTCATTTTAACTTATTGGAAGTCAGTCTCGCCTCCCTTTGTGAAGGTGTGAATACAGGCTGTAGCCGACTCTCTGAGATTGGAGAAAATGATTTACCAACATAGAGGGCATCGCGACCAATAACGCCACCATCAGTCCCACCCCGCAAGCCAAAGTCTTGGGTGTCACTCTTGACTCCAATGTGTCCTTCCAACCCCATGTCCAATCACTGGCAAATTCATGCAGACTCCACCTCCACAACATCTCCAAAATACGTTCGTTCCTAACCCCAGACACTACCAAACTACTCATCCACTCCCTTATCTCATGACTCGACTACTGCAACTCCCTCCTCACCGGCCTACCTCGTCACAGACTATCCCCGCTTCAGTCTATCCTGAACTCAGCGGCCAGACTCATCCACCTCACCAACCGCTCCGTATCCGCCACCCCCCTCTGTCATTCCCTCCACTGTCCTCCACTCAGTGTCCTCCACCCCCCTCTGCCAATCCCTCCACTGGCCTCCACTCAGTGTCCTCCACCCCCCTCTGCCAATCCCTCCACTGGCCTCCACTCAGTGTCCTCCACCCCCCTCTGCCAATCCCTCCACTGGCTTCCGATTGCCCAACGCATAAAATTCAAACTACTAACATTGACGTACAAAGCCATTCATAATACTGCCCCAAACTACCTCACCGACCTGATACCCAAATACCACCCAACCCGTACTCTTCACTCCTCACAAGACCTCCTACTCTCTAGTTCCCTGGTCTCCTCCTCCCACGCCTGAATTTCCCCCATCCTCTGGAACTCACTACCCCAATCCATCAGACTGTCACCTACCCTCCTCACCTTTAGGCGCACCCTGAAAACTCATCTCTTCAGGGAAGCCTACCCCGCCCTCACCTAACAGCCGATCTCCTCCTACCACTCCATCCCCCACAGCTATTTCCTCCTGTACCTCTACCCCCTCCCTCCTAGATTGTAAGCTCCAAAGAGCAGGGCCCTCGAACCCCTCGTGTATTGTATTGTTACTGTATTGTCTCATGTACTGTCCCCACTACAATGTACAGCACTGAGCAAACTGTTGGCGCTATATAAATCCTGTATAATAATAATAATAGAGGACGCCCGAACAAGTTTGACAAGCTATGGGCTCTATGGCTGAATACCCCTGGCCTTGGCCCGCTGGAGTTGGTCCAGATGCTCATGTTGTGAGGCCCTTTGGGTTATAACCCCCCTAAGCTACTCTCATATAATGAATGGTCTGTTTGCTCCCCCGCCTGCAGGGACTTATAAATAGGCATTGTAACGCCTTTAACCTTGTATCACTGTGGAGATGGAAGAGCTGTGTCTGTAATTGTTGTATTCATCTTTTTCTTCATTGTTCAAATGCTGTACAATTTGTCTCCTGTACCTGCCGGAGACTATTTTCAATAAACCTCTTCTGATTTCAAAAAAAAATCTTCTAGGTGAAGGGGATCTGAGGCTACTCCAAAGGCTATTTCTTCCTTGGGGGTGCAGAGCCCCAAAAGGGCCTGCTGATTTGTCTCAGGCTCTCTCCCCCAGCTAGTGTAATGGCAGTTAGGTACACAATGACAGATACCCCTCTGAACAGTCTAGTGATATATTTTGATTCTTTATTGTCAGTTGAATTTGGATAGGGTGCAGGGAGCCGTGCGATACCCAAGTGGTAAATGGTAGGAGTATGTGAGCGCACTAAGAAGGGGGGGAAGCAGCTATGCACAAAGGTAACCAAGATAAAACCTCAATAAAACAGTTCAATAATGGTGCAGCGCTAAATATTATTAAAATAAAGACCATGAATCTGATAAAAGGGTACTGAATAAAAGTTCATAAACGAGCATAGAGTAAATAGTAAACAGTTCAAAGGTGACTTTCAGTGCTTTTAAGGTGCTTGTTTTCCTGGTGGGCCGGTGCTTGTGCAATAGTTGTGGAAGAATTGCGCACTCACCAGACGCGCAATGTAAATGCTCCCGTAAACATAAATCCAAATGTCATCAGGGTAAGTCAGGTGATGGGGTAACTTCCCTCTGAAGGGTAGAATGGTACATCAAATAGATCCTGGGGCTTTACTGGTGATCCAAAACAGCCAGAGCTCCCCTTAAGGGATGAGTGGGTGCTGCACCAGTCTTTATTTCCAGTGGCTGCCACCAGGAGCCGGATCCTCCGGCAAAGCCAAACTCTACTAGATGGACCACAGCCCCGTCTCCTGGCCGGCCAGTCACACACAACTACCGCTACAACCACCTCAAGCTGGGAACCCAAGTGGTACACAACAGTAGCACAAGGACACTTCCTTTCCGAGTCCAATAATGGACTGAGCTACACAGGGACACCATAAAAGAAAATGTCCACCTTTAGGCACAGGCTGACACTGATGCAAGAGGGACAGTAGCAGCACATGGTCACTGGGCTCTCACACACCGATCTGTACTCACAAATGTCCCTGGATACTTAGATGCCTCCTTCCAGTATCAGACAGACTTACCTCCTGTGAACTCTCCAGACCAGATCCTCAGATAAATCCCTCAGTCAGTTCCTGAAAGGTTCAGAAGAATAGGTCCCTGGCTTTAGCACAGCTGAGACCTCAATGAGCAAAAAGGGAAAGCACAGCTGAACTGCCCAGAAGAGCAGCAGCCCTTCAGGCTGGGAGGTCCTCTTTCTGGACAGGAACCTAGTGGCCTCAAGTCCCAGATTATATATGCACTCCTCAATCACTGTAAGAGAAACCGAATTCCTAGCACCAGAGAACCAGTAAAGTCTTAAGCTCATTTTCGTATGCATTGCTCTCGTGCTCATATTTATGAGTGAAGAAGCAAAAGATGTGGTTTTCCAGTTCATTGCGCACACATGCAAACGGGCTCATGCGCATTCCAATTAGCGTGCACACTTGGTGCCCAATGGCCGATTTAAACTGGTCTGTCATGAGCAGTTGCTGAATGGTCTTCAGCTTGTTCCTGTGATCTGCTGTACCTGCTTACCTGTGTATGACCCGGCTTGCCTTTGGACTTCACTTCGGCTTCTGCTTAAACTCTGTTCCCCTGATTACGTTGACCTTGGCCTGCTTCCTGGACTTGCACTGCCTGCCTGTCGGGGATCGCCGCGGCGCTGGGCTCGGCAGGGACGCGGGCAGCGGGACCTGGCCGACCGCGGCAATCAAGTTCGCGCATGCGCAGTAGAGACCGCGGGCACGCGCCTGGCACCAATGACAGCGCAGGGCGGGATATTTAAACGGCCCTGAGCTGTCATTCAGTGCCTTCTGGTCTCCTTGTTTCCTGTGAACCTGTTATAGTAAGTTGCTGACCCGGATTGTGCCTTGACCTTGCTGCTTTCTCCTGTTCTTGACCCTTGCTTGCCTGACCTCTCCTGAATGCCCCCTATTGGATCTGACCCGCTGTTGCTGACCTGGCGTGTGACCCGACTATTCTTTGCCCGCTGCTCTGTACCGCACCGTCCCAATAGTTACCGACCCGGCTTGTCTGACCTTGCACTTGCTC
The DNA here is from genome assembly GCF_062004578.1 of Staurois parvus. Taxonomy (NCBI): domain Eukaryota; kingdom Metazoa; phylum Chordata; class Amphibia; order Anura; family Ranidae; genus Staurois; species Staurois parvus. The sequence goes on from NW_028318419.1 coordinate 183,878, forward strand.
AGCCATCCATCCATCCATCCCTCTCAACGGGGTCTCCAGACCTCCTCATACCTGGCTCTCTCCCGTGGGAGCCCCTGGCGAATACCCCTACCACTGATGGGTGTCCTCAGTAGTCACGACCTGGTCCCGGGGTACTCCAAGTCCATCCCCACCATCAGGGGCTCTGGTGAACAAGTACTCTGGGGCTTAGACTCCGTACGCTGGGGACGACCGATCAGTGGAGTGCTAGTGGTACCGCCGGGCGGTCCCTTACACTGCCGATTCGGTTCCTCATTGCCCGGTCACTGCTGACCGCTGTATGCTGCCTGTCTCCTGGTCCTGCTTCATCTTCTGCTCAGGTGCCAAGCTGCTCCTGCGCTCCATTCCGAGGACAGTGACTACCAGCTCTACCCTCTTACAGAGTGGACACTACCAGCCAGCTACTCCAGCACTCGTGCCACTCTTTGCCCTCACACACTCTGTCTCTACCTTCAGGAGTGTTGGGCAGGAGGTGCGGGAGAGGCCTCCAAAACATTCCAGTCTTCACCTGGTATAATCACCTTTTGGGCAACCCCCCTAAATTGAATGGCTGAGACCACATAAATATTCTTTCAGCCCACTACATTCTAGAATCCTCCAGAAGGCAGGGAGAAGCAGCCGAGCCTGCAGCCAGTGAAGCCTAGAACAGACCAAAGCAATCACAAACTGCTCCACTAATTACAGGGGAGCCAAAAAGAACTTAAATTTACCTAACAGCCTATCTAGGAGGGCGCTACACTAATATCTGTCTTTGCTGTTGCTTGAGCACCCTTAATTTGACAGCTAATGCCACCCCTACCTCTTCTATCTATGTATCCCTGGTAGAATTTTTAAAGAAAGTAATTTAGTCTGTTTTTTGGCTCCATCACATCACCGGGAAGGGCATCAGGAACTTTCCAAACTACTCCATTTACTGCTCTATATACAACTTTTTGGGAGCTTGGTTGATGTCGATGGGGCTTCCAGTTCGGATTTCTATGGTATGTATATTTTTTTAACCTTTTTCCAAGCCACAAACGTTTAAACATTTCAGACGTTCTCTTGTGTAAGAAGGAGCTTACAGAGGTTGCTGCTAATTTGCATACGTTTTTTAGGGTGCTCAGGAAGGAAGGGGGTAACTCAGTTTCTGCATTTTTCCCAGGCTTTTTCTGGGCTCTTCCCTCCACCCTGTGCTACCAATAAATAAGGGGCAGCCTCTGCTCAGGGGGTCCGCCGTGGCCGCATGGGAAGAAGATAAAGAGGCCCACCATGAAGATGTAAGCGTGAGCAACCCACATAGCACCCAGTAAGGGAATCCACCTGACTAGGACCCCTCCAGACCATGGACTATTACCTGGGAAGGTATGCTCTCGGAAGCCTGAAACTAGTTAGTTGGGGTGGGACCCTTGTTACACCTTGGACTGTAATGTCCATTAAAGTTGTTAACAAAGGCCTGGCCTAAAGCAGGGGTGGACTGACCATTTGGAAACTCGGGCACTGCCCGAGGGCCTGGGGTCAGTAGGGGGCCCCATGAGATGCCCCTGGTACCTTTTGTTTCATAGGCTTTTTTGAGTTTGGGCAAGGACACAGGGGCCCCATGATTCATTATTGCCCGGGGGCCCCATGAGTTGTCAGTCCGCCCCTGGTCTGAAGTTACTACAAAGGGGTGCATGGTGGTACATGGCATGTAGCAAACAGGGCCTGCAACACACACCGGGTGGAGAGATGAGTAAGCCCTTACTAGGGGCAACCAGCAAAAGGGAATGTTATGGCAACCGGACAGCAGAAGTATAGTACAGGGTGACGGGTCCTGGGGAGCGGTTCACTTTTTCCCTCCCGAGTGGTCGGTTCCCCAGCTATGGTGAAATCCGTGTAGTGGAGACCTCAGGAACCTAGCTGTAGGTACAGGAAAAGTTAACTAAGCCATAATGTGCTGTAGTATGGAGGAACCTTTACTCCATCACTAGAAGCCAGATGATAGGAGGGATGGACTTGAAGAACGGAAACAAGCTCCGCAGTGACCCCTTCAAAATGTCATATTCCACAGAGGCAGGGCTTTATTCAGCCGGAGCGTGGGGGAACACAGCTCCAGCGCTGAATGTATGCAATGGCAAGGGGTGCTGGGGTGTGCTAGAGGGTCTATTACATAGTTAGTCTGGCTGGGGCTATTAATGCTGGATGCTGGGGAATCTATTGTTGCTGGAGGGAAAATCTATTTTTGCATTGGGTCTGTTGTTTCTGCAGAATACTATTGTTGCTGGGGGGGGGGAGGGGGTCAGCTGGTGCTAGGAGAGATCTACTGTTGAGGGAGAGATCTATAGATGCTGGATCCCGGAGGGTCTATTGGTTCTAGCTGCTGGGAGATCTGTTGTGCTGCTGGGGGTCTATTTTTGCTGGGGTAGTTCTATTTTGGCCAGGGTGGTATTTTGTTGTGGGAGGTCTATTGATTCTGGCTGGGGGTGGGGCTATTGCTGTGGGAGGATCTATTGTTGCTGATGGGTCTGTTGTTGCTGGGGAGGTCTACTGTTCCTGGCTGCAAGAGATCTATTTTACTGCTTTTCTTGTTATCCTTAAAACATTTCAAACAAACTACTTAAAAGGAGCCGTACTGGGAGGTGGGTAGGGGGAGGAACCAAGGGATGGTGCTCGGAGGTGGGCAGGGGGTGGAGATATACAATGACTTAAAGGGGGGCAGTTCCTACACCTATTCTCTGAGAAAAAAGACACCAGAGGTGTATGTAACATAGGACAGTGTGGCTCGCGCAGCAAAGCCTCCGATGGTGATACAGTTGCACCGGGTGTACGGCTCACTTCTAATCTGGGGTGCTGCCTGTGACGGGAGTCACTGTAGGTGGGGAGCCCATGGAACACAGCTCACTATGGGTGGGGGGCCCATGGAACACAGCTCACTTTGGAGAGGTGGGGAGACCCTGTCTCAGCTCCCCATATCCCTCTTATGTGTAAGTCACCCTGTGCCTGTTAGGGGTACAGGGCGATCTGTCCTAATATTGGGGGGGGGGTTGTTGATTGTTTAATGCCATGTGGTTGCATCCCATTGTTCTTTTGTGTGTCTGGCTTGGGAGCAAACTATTATGGGATGTATGTGTTTGTGTATTAGCTCAGTGGGGGGGGGGGGGAGTGTCTCCAGCAGCCCTCCCTCCTGATGGGACTGTGTGCTGGTGTGAAGTTTGAATACCTGTGTGTCTCTTGTTGCTAAATGTAGATTGCTCCACCCTGTGACATTATACAGGGAGGGGGGATTTGTCCCCTAAGTGTATATATCTTGTATCTGTGTTCAAATAAACTAGTCTTGTATGGTCGGCTGTGGTGTCTGTGGTCGGTGTTCGGACGGGGAAGCGGTATTCTAATGGAAGTACCCAAGTGCAGACTGGGTCGGTTCCGTTACACCGCCCTAATGTTGAATTCACATGAATGCGGCCCCACTTGGTCCTGGGCCTTGGAAGTGAGAGAGAGAGGCCCTGTGTGCACGGGTGAGATGGCCCCGTCCATCTAAGTACAACCCCTATAAACAGGAAGGGAGATATCTGAGACTCTGAATACAGATTCCCAACAATGAAAATATCCTCAGTGTGATATCTCCCTCCATCTCTGCATACAAGAGTGAAGTATCACTTGCTTGGGAAAGGAGCACGGGGGTCTACGCCGAGCCCGATGGATGCTCAGAAACGCGTTGTACTCAGATGACATCAGACACCAACGCTGCTGTCCTGGACTGCGCTAGACAGCGGGCCTCAGGGACCGGAGGAAGTCCTGGTGGATCCATCAATCCATGCTGACTCCTACCATCCTACAACAGAAGATCACCATGGCGATGTGGTGTATGGCCCATCTATCTTACTGAGGAGCCTGTTTTTATCACCAAAATGTGAGTTGCCAACCTACTTTTTAATACAAAGTTGTGTCACAGTCTGCACTGGGGGCGCTGTTTCTCTCTCTTGGTTTATCCCATTTCTAGAGCCTGCTTCTGCTCTACCACAGCCTGGTGCTCAGGCTGCCCTACCTCCTTTCTTGTATCTGGACTAATTTAGGGACTTGTGGTGGACTTATGGTTTGCAAGTTCCATGTACAGTGGGGATCGAAAGTTTGGGCACCCCAGCTAAAAATGTGTATTAATGTGCATAAAGAAGCCAAGGAAAGATGGAAAAATCTCCAAAAGGCATCAAATTACAGATTAGACATTCTTATAATATGTCAACAAAAGTTAGATTTTATTTCCATCATTTACACTTTCAAAATAACAGAAAACAAAAAAATGGAGTCTGCAAAAGTTTGGGCACCCTGCAGAATTTATAGCATGCACTGCCCCCTTTGCAAGACTGAGACCTGCCAGTGTCATGGATTGTTCTCAATCATCGTCTGGGAAGACCAGGTGATGTCAAGCTCAAAGGTTTTAAATGCCCAGACTCATCTGACCTTGCCCCAACAATCAGCACCATGGGTTCTTCTAAGCAGTTGTCTAGAAAACTGAAACTGAAAATAGTTGACGCTCACAAAGCTGGAGAAGGCTATAAGAAGATAGCAAAGCATTTTCAGATGTCAATATCCTCTGTTCGGAATGTAATTAAGAAATGGCAGTCATCAGGAACAGTGGAAGTTTAAGCAAGATCTGGAAGACCAAGAAAAATATCAGACAGAACAGCTCGCAGGATTGTGAGAAAAACAATTCAAAACCCACGTTTGACTGCACGATCCCTCCAGAAAGATCTGGAAGACACTGGAGTTGTGGTACACTATTCCACTATAAAGAGATACTTGTACAAATATGGTCTTCATGGAAGAGTCATCAGAAGAAAACCTCTTCTACGTCCTCACCACAAAAATCATCGTTTGAACTTTGCAAATGAACATATAGACAAGCCTGATGCATTTTGGAAACAAGTTCTGTGGACCGATGAGGTTAAAATTGAACTTTTTGGCCGGAATGAGCAAAGGTACGTTTGGAGAAGGAGCACAGAATTGAATGAAAAGAACCTCTGTCCAACTGTGAAGCATGGGGTTGGATCAATCATGCTTTGAGGTTGTGTTGCAGCTAGTGGCACAGGGAACATCTCACGAGTAGAAGGAAAAATGGATTCAATAAAATTTCAGCAAATTTTGGATGGTAACTTGATGCCATCTGTGAAAAAGCTGAAGTTAAAGAGAGGATGGCTTCTACAAATGGATAATGATCCTAAACACACCTCGAAATCCACGGGGGATTACATCAAGAGGCGTAAACTGAAGGTTTTGCCATGGCCTTCACAATCTCCTGACCTCAACATCATTGAAAATCTATGGATAGACCTTAAAAGAGCCGTGCGTGACAGACAGCCCAGAAATCTCAAAGAACTGGAAGACTTTTGTAAGGAAGAATGGGCAAAGATACCTCAAACAAGAATTAAAAGACTCTTGGCTGGCTACAAAAAGCGTTTACAAGCCGTGATACTTGCCAAAGGGGGCAGTACAAGATATTAACTCTGCAGGGGGCCCAAACTTTCGCAGACGCCATTTTTTTGTTTTCTGTTATTTTGAAAGTGTAAATGATGGAAATAAAATCTAACTTTTGTTGACATATTATAAGAATGTCTAATCTGTAATTTGATGCCTTTTGGAGATTTTTCCATATTTCCTTGGCTTCTTTATGCACATTAATACACATTTTTAGCTGGGGTGCCCAAACTTTCCATCCCCACTGTACCTATAATTCTCTCTGAAGAGTGAAGGATCAGACCCCTCAAAAGAAGATATTCAAGAAACGTTGTAAATGTTCCCTGAGCCCTAACAAGACCCTCCAAAGTCTTGGAGGCACGCATTAACACCCTGCAGGAGCTCAATTGCTGCAAGCGATGGCAAGGGCACCACTTGCTGATCTCCGGCTCCTATTTCTAAATTTTAAAATTGAAATGCTGTCTTGCCCTTCTGTGCAAATCTAGAACGTAAGGATCAATATCATTTGCATAATATTCTTCTTAGAACAAAGAGAGTTATGGCCTATCTTTTTCAGAATTTAGATTTTCCCCATTAGGTGAATCCCCGACTTAAATTCCAGGTCTTAATTATGCATTGTTAATGAGGCTATGGCTCCATAATGTTCTAAGCCTTCGCTCTTCAAGCAGTTAAGCAGTAGGCCCTGGCAGGTGGTGTTTATGTAGATTCTATTAGAAAACGGACTTTTATTTCAATCCTCCCATTAAAAAAAAAAAAAAAAGCTGAAATAATAATGAAATTGTCTGTAGTCTACGCGAGATAATTATCCGGCAGTGTCGCCAGGGAGGTTAATTAGCAGAATTGTCAAAACTATTTTGGCAACTGGATCAGCTCCACCTGCGTGGTGGTTTTGTTGGATGTTCCAATGGCACATTATAGGCGGAGGGGGTTTCTGGGGGAAAGGGAATTTGGGAAAATGTATTTCAGGTTCCGAAGAACGTTTGTAATGCTGAAGGTGGCCAATATGCAAGATGAGATTGTTGCACCATCAATTTTTTTTTTTCTTTTTGAGGAATTATCTAACGTCCCTTTAGGCACTGGAACTTTTGCAGTCCAGGGGGGTTGGAAAAGACCATCCAGATCCCGATAGAGAAGAAGGAGGAAAAAAAAGGAGTATGCCAAAGACATTCAGAAACCAACAATCTCTTGGACATGTTCCCTCCATGCACATCTGTGTCCCAGCAAAACTACTCTGTTTATCTCTGCTTTACCTGCTGAGATGAATAGAAGGAACCAAAAAGCTTTCCAACACAAAAGATCTGATGACTTTCTCCTGTGGTCAGAAAATATACAGATGTGCTCAAACGCTTGCACCTCCTGGCAGAAATGGTGACATTTTGATATTGAAAATATTACTGATCCTGCCAAACAACTGTCTTTTATTTAAGGATGGAGATCATGTGAAGCCATTTATTATCATGTAGTTGTTTGGCTCATCAAAAGTTTCCCTCCCCTGGAATGTTCAGCCTTGGTACAGACACACAAGGGGACACACACACGGGTTAAAATGCCAATTAAAAGGTTCATATCCCACATCTGTGGACTTTTACATTGCAGTTAGTGTCTGTGTATAAATGAGTTTGTTAGCTCTCATGTGGATGCATTGAGTAGGTTAGATACTGAGACATGAGGAGCAGAAAAGAACTGTCAAAAGACCTGCGTAACAAGGTAATGGAACTTTATAAAGATACAAAGGCTTATAAAAAGATATCCGAAGCCCTGAATTTATCAGTCAGTGCTGTTCAATCACTTATTAAAGCGGTTGTAAAGACTTAAGGTTTTTTACCTTCATGCATAGACTTCTGTGTGCAGCACTTCCCCCCGCAGCCCCCCCCCCTAATACTTAGTTGAGCCCCATTGAGATCCAGCGATGTACATGACAGCCTCGACTGTCCCGGGTCTCTGCCTCCTCATTGGCTGAGACAGCAAAGTGGGAGCCATTGGCTTCTGCCACTATCAATTACAGCCAGTCAGCCAATGAGAGGGGGAAAAGCCACAGCCCCGTGTCTGAATGGGGACACGGAACAGCGGATACCTCCATAGCGAGCAGCTTTGTATGGGGGCACCCGACAGAAAGGAGGAACCAGGAGAACCTGCGGGGGACCCGAAAAGAGGAGAATCCAGGCTGCTGTATGTAGAACCACTACACAGAGCATGTAAGTATAACAAATTTGTTCTTTTACACCAAAAATGGAACCTTTAGCATTGCTTTAAGAAGTGCAAAATTCGGGGATCTCTTGATACCAAGCCAAGGTCAGGTAGACCAAGACTGCAGCCACAACTGCCAGAAGCATTGTTTGCAATACAAAAACCCATAGGTAACCTTAGGAGAAATACAATGGAAAAGACAGTGCGGTTGTTTCAAGGATGATACTTGAACAAAAATAAGCTGCATGGCCGAGTTGCCAGTAAAAGGCTTTTACTGCGCCAATGCCACAAAAAGCCCTGAGAAGCATGTCGTGGTGTTGTCAGGCATTTTGTAACCAGGTTGTTTTGTGGCATTGGTGCAGTAATGGCTCTTTTTATGGCATCTTGACCATGCAGGTTATTTTTGTTCAAGTATCGTCGTATTATTCTCCTTTGTACTCCATCTTTCTTGGTCTACCTGACCTTGGCTTGGTATAAAGAGATCCCCAAAATTTCCACTTCCTAATAAGTGATTGAACAGTACTGACTGGCATATTCAAGGCGTTGGATATATTTTTATATCCTCTTCCATCTTTATAAAGTTCAATGACCTTGTTATGCAGGTCTTTTGACAGTTCTTTTCTGCTCCCCATGCCTGTTAGTGAGAGCTAACAAACGCATTGACTGTTTATACACAGACATTACCCTCTGTCTGACTTTTTTTTAAAGGGGGGCACAGCTTTCAGAGTTCAGTTTCATCTATATTTCACAATGTGTGTGTATATGTATATGTGTGTATGTGTATGTATGTGTATGTATGTGTATGTGTGTGTATGTATATGTATATGTATATATATATATATATATATACAGTTGCAAGAAAAAGTATGTGAACCCCTTGGGATTACGTGGAGTTTTGCATGAATTGGGCATAAAATGTGCTCTGAACGTCATCTAAGTCACAACAATAGAAGAACACAGTCTGCTGAACATAATACTACACAAACATTAGATGTTGCCATGGTTTAATTGCACATAACATGTAAACATTCACAGTGCAGGGAGGAAAAAGTATGTGAACCTTTGATTTAATAACTGATTGACCCTCCTTTGGCAGGAATAACCTCAACCAAACGTTTCCTGTAGTTGCAGATCAGACCTGCACAACGATCTGGAGTAATTTTGGACCACTCCTCTTCACAAAATTGTTTCAGTGTAGAAATATTCTTGGGATGTCTGGTGTGAATCGCTCTCTTAAGGTCATGCCACAGCATTTCAATCGGGTTGAGGTCAGGACTCTGACTGGGCCACTCCAGAAGGCGTATTCTGTGCTGTGGCAGCCATTGTTTTGAAGAATTACTTGTATGCTTTGGGTCATTGTCCTGTTGCATCACCCATCCTCTGCGGTGCTTCAGTTGGCGGACAGATGGTCGTACGTTTTCCTGCAAAATGTCTTGATAAACTCTGGAATTCATTTTCCCATCAATGACAACAATCCGTCCAGGCCCTGAGGCAGCAAAGCAGCCCCAAACCATGATGCTCCCTCCGCCATGTTTTACAGTGGGGATGAGGTTTTGATGTTGGTGTGCTGTGCCTTTTTTTCTCCTCACATAGTGTTGTGTGTTCTTCCCAAACAACTCAATCTTGGTTTCATCTGTCCACAGTATATTCTGCCAGTAGTGCTGTGGAACATCCAGGTGCTCTTTTGCAAACTTCAAACGTGCTACAATATTCTTTTTGGACAGCAATGGCTTCCTCCGTGGTGTCCTCCCATGTACTCCATTCTTGTTTCATGTTTTCCTTATTGTAGATGTGTCAACAAAAATGTTAGCATGTGCCAGAGATTTCTGTAGGTCTTTAGCTGACACTCTGGGATTCTTCTTTACCTCATGCAGCATTCTGCGCTGTGCTCTTGCAGTCATTTTTACAGGACGACCACGCCTAGGGAGAGTAGCAACAGTGCTAAACTTTCTCCATTTGTAGACAGTCTGTCTTACCGTGGACACATGAACATCAAGGCTTTTGGAGATACTTTTGTAACCCTTTCCAGCTTCATGCAAGTCAACAATTCTTGATCATAGGTCTTCTGAGAGCTCTTTTCTGCGAGGCATGGTTCACATCAGACAGTGCTTCTTGAAACCAGTAAACCCAAAACAGGTGTGTGTTTTTTAAGGGCAGGACAGCTGTCAGCAACACATCCAATATCATCACACTGATTGGAGTCAAGGTTGGCTCACTCCTGGCTCCAATTAGCTCTGGGAGAAGTCATTAAGCTAGGGACTCACATACTTTTTCCTCCCTGCACTGTGAATGTTTACATGTTATGTGCAATTAAACCATGGGAACATCTAATGTTTGTGTAGTATTATGTTCAGCAGACTGTGTTCTTCTATTGTTGTGACTTAGATGACGTTCAGAGCACATTTTATGCCCAATTCATGCAAAACTCCACGTAATCCCAAGGGGTTCACATACTTTTTCTTGCAACTGTATACAGTGTGTGTATGTATATAGTGAGGGGTTTTAGGATTTGCACTACCCCTCGCTCCTTATTTGTACCCCTCACTCCTTATTTTTAAGGGAGTTTTCAGATTCTGATAATCTCCTGATCCACAGACCCCTCAACCATTGGGCCAGGGTTGTGGGGAAAAGGCCCTTGTTCTGATCAACATGGGGACAAGGTACTTTGTCAGGAGCTCCCCTCTGGGAGGGCATGTGGCCCTGGTATAGTTCAGGGGGTTGCACGCTTATGACCCCTTTCCTGGCCACCCAGGCTGCATGCTCAGATAGGGGTTTAGTGCTGATTTTGGGGGGATCTTTTTCTGTCATTTTTCATGGGGGTTCCCTCTTAAAATTCACACCAGAATTGAAGATATATGTTTAAAAGACCCTTGAGGTGATTGTAGCCGTATTAGTGCATTTGTGACAGAAACAATTGAGTCCTGTCCGTGATAGTTTTTTTATTTGCACTAACAAACAATTTTGAGGACACGTTTTCGGGGAGTGTCCCCTTCTTCAGGTCAAAGCAGTACCGATCACAAAGTTTTAGCAGAACGTAAGAAGAGATGTAGAGGATGGGGGAAAAAAAAAAGAGAACAGAGATAAGACACAGCAAAAGCAAAGTCTGGGGGGGGGGGGGGGGGAGACAACACTCACAGAGGCAGTCATGCTTGAGGTGATAGTCATAAAACTGTTGGATAATGATTGAGGAATCCCATGTCCACATTCAGGCCCTTATCTCTTGTGTCAAAGAATTATCACTCTTAGTTCAAAAGTTTTTTTCTTTCCTGAATGGATTTGAAATTTCCTTTTAAGAACTAAAATATTGAGGTCTCCCAAAGTGTGGTCTGGTTGTGCAAAATGGTGTCCCTCAGGTGTGCAAAAGTCATCTTCTTTATGTTCCTTGATGGTATGTCTGTGCAGATTCATCCTTGTTTGCAACTTCTGTCCTGTTTCACCAACATAAGATCCTTTGCTACATTTTCTGCACTGGATAAGGTACACAACATTCCTGGAGGTGCAGATGTATGAGCCAGAAGATCCCTTTTGAGTGTCGGACACTTTTTGATGGATTGATTTGGTTGCACAGTTTGCAGTGTTTTCTGTTGCAGGGTTTGCTTCCATTATTTGTGACCTCATAATCAGAAGGAAATTTCCTACTTATTAGTTTATTCCTGAGGTTGGGGGGGTTGTCTGAAAGCTAGTATTGGGGGGTTGTCTGAAGGCCAGTATTGGGGGGTTGTCTAAAGGCCAGTATTGGGGGGTTGTCTGAAGGCCAGTATTGGGGGGTTGTCTGAAGGCCAGTATTGGGGGTTGTCTGAAGGCCAGTATTGGGGGGTTGTCTGAAGGCCAGTATTGGGGGGTTGTCTGAAGGCCAGTATTGGGGGATTGTCTGAAGGCCAGTATTGGGGGATGGTCTGAAGGCCAGTATTGGGGGGTTGTCTGAAGGCCAGTATTGGGGGATTGTCTGAAGGCCAGTATTGGGGGATGGTCTGAAGGCCAGTATTGGGGGGTTGTCTGAAGGCCAGTATTGGGGGTTGCTGGAATATTTCTTTCAGAGTTCTATCCTTTGTTATGATGGGTTGTAAATCTTTGATTATTTTTCTTCTTCCTTCTAGTGCCGGGTTGTATGTGGTTACTAGAGGTACACGGTTGTTTGTTTGTTTTTCTCATTGTACTGAAGTAGATTTTCCCTTCGGGTTCTCAAGGCTGTGTTTATGCTGGTGTTGATAGTTTTGTCCTTGTAACCTTTCTTATGGAAGGTTAAACATTTACATTTAACATATTTTATTATTTGCTATGCACCTGTAAAAGCCTTCCTTGTATAGACAGCCTGAGACTGCTGCTTGGTGCCGCCATCTTGGATGTGATTCAGCAGCCCCCGCAGACTCAGAGCTGTCACTCAAGTGAGCAGCCTTTTTCAACCAGGACAATTTCTGTCTCTGAGATAAGTCACCACTGATACTAACGTTATTTTTGACTATCTGTGTGTGTGTGGGGGGGGGGGGGGGCATTTGTTACTACTGACCACCAATGCAAGGGGCATAAATCCCATTGAGTATGAATGTTGGAGTGTTCTCCCCACTGAGCACCAATGTAAGGGGCATAGTTCCCATTGAGTATGAATGTTGGAGTGTTCTCCCCACTGAACACCAATGTAAGGGTCATAGTTCTTATTCAGCATGAATGTTGGAGCGTTCTCCCCACCGAGCTCCAATGTAAGGGGCATAGTTCCCATTGAGTATGAATGTTGGAGTGTTCTCCTCACTGAGCACCAATGTAACGGGCATAGTTCCCATTGAGTATGAATGTTGGAGTGTTCTCCTCACTGAGCACCAATGTAACGGGCATAGTTCCCATTGAGCATGAATGCTGGAGTATTCTCCCCACTGAGCACCAATGTAAGGGGCATAAATCCCATTGAGCATGAATGTTGGAGCGTTCTCCCCACTGAGCACCAATGTAAGGGGCATAGTTCCCATTGAGTATGAATGTTGGAGTGTTCACCTCACTGAGCACCAATGTAAGGGGCATAGTTCTTATTCAGCATGAATGTTGGAGTGTTCTCCCCACTGAGCTCCAATGAAAGGGGCATAGTTCCCATTGAGCATTAATGCTGGAGTATTCTCCCCACTGAGCACCAATGTAAGGGGCATAAATCCCATTGAGCATGAATGTTGGAGTGTTCTCCCCACTGAGCACCAATATAAGGGGCATATTTCCCATTGAGCATGAATGTTGGAGTGTTCTCCCCACTGAGCTCCAATGTAAGGGGCATATTTCCCATTGAGCATGAATGTTGGAGTGTTCTCCCCACTGAGCACCAATGTAAGGGGCATAGTTCTTATTGAGCATGAATGTTGGAGTTTTCTCCCCACTGAGCACCAATGTAAGGGGCATAGTTCCCATTGAGCATGAATGGTGGTGTTCTCCCCACTGAGCACCAATGTAACGGGCATAGTTCCCACTGAGCATGAATGTTGGAGTGTTCTCCCCACTGAGCACCAATGTAAGGGGCAACATTCCCATTGAGCACAAATGTTGTAGTGTTCTCCCCACTGAGCACCAATGTAAGGGGCATAGTTCCCATTGAGCATGAATGGTGGTGTTCTCCCCACTGAGCACCAATGTAAGGGCATAGTTCCCATTGAGCATGAATGGTGGTGTTCTCCCCACTAAGCACTAATGTAAGGGACATAGTTCCCATTGAGTATGAATATACTCACCAAGAACCAATGTAAGGGACATAGATCCCATTGAGCATGACAGTTGGAATGTCCTCCTCATTGAACACCAATGTAAAGAGCATTCATCCCTGTGACCACCAGTGTAAAGGGGACCTTCTCCCAATGACCAGCAGTTTAGGAGGATCCTTTTCCCACACTGGTCCAGTAATTAGACTAGAGTAAATAGGAAAGGACTACAACCTGCATGAGGGGGAAGGGCATGTGCTAGGGAATTAACCTTTCCCAGAATAGGCTCATTTTCTAGCAAGTTCAAAGGTACGTTGCAGAACAACATCCATGTATTCTGTGCTTTTACCTGCAGATTTCCAAGTTGGTGACAGGGTCTCTTTAAATACTACATATATTTGCTAACACAGGTTTTACCAAAAGAAAAAGGCCAAAGGCCCCCAAGAATGTTCACTGCCCTTAAGAATTTTGTACGGATTCCCAGAAACTGCCAAGCCGCCCAGATGTCAGCGGTATTCACCATCCAGTTGTTCCATCTCCGGATGTGCTCTCCCATATCACCTTGGGGCCAACGACCATCTGCTCGTCTTCAAAGCCATATTGGAAATCGTGTAACGCTTCTTTCAAGTGGAAAGTTAGTGATATTTGAATCTTATAAGTTGTTACATCGATGCGTGCCTATACTGAGCCACATCAATCTGTTCCATCGAAGTAAAATGTGTTCTTTATGGTTGGAAGACGCCGAGTATACGGTATTAACTTGTGTTGTTGTCTCACGAGGATGTCATTGTTATACCAGCAGAGAACTGGGGGCACGGAGAAGCCTCGGGTGACACGGATTACTTTTTAAGCTTTTTATTTGTTTTCTATGCAGAATTGGAGTGCATTCTGCTGATGTGAGGAAAAAAAACCCAGAGTGAACAGGCTGCATGCAGTTTGAATTTAAAATGGCTCACTGCCTAATTATATTGTCTGTCTTCAACCCACTCACTTCCCGACCTTGATTGTTACAACATTTCATTGCACATTAACAAGAATGTAAAGGTAATACAGGTGAAAATGTATTCTATGGATAGACCGATAGATGCATGGACTTAATTGTGACATGCTGGTAGTGAATTATTGTGCAGTGTTGGGGGTTAATTATTTTACAATATTGAGTGTTAATGTCAGGGTCTGGACTTGAACCTGGAACCTCTACTGTGTTTGGCAATAACTCTTCTCACTGAGCTGCCTGGGATGCTGGACAACACTCTTCCTGATCTATTGGACAATCCTGCCTTGTTTTCTGATGAACCTTGAACTCCTTGCTCCTCCCATGAACTTCCTGATTTAAGCCATGTCTCTGCATGTCCTGTTTGCCTGATTATTTTGCCTTCTGCAGCCAATATCTCGCTCTTGTCTCTCCTGCTGCCGTCCATACCTTTGGCTTGTTCCTTGACCACAATTCTGCCTCATCCCAACCTGCTACCGCTTGCTACCGACCCTTGGCTTGGTTACTGACTACACTTCTGCTAGATCCCTACCTGCCATATCAGTTACTGAATTCTGGCTTGTTCATTTCCTGGTGGGGCGATCCTGAGGACCGCAACCTGGTGCTAACACGCAGCAAAATCCATCTCCACCATCAGGAGCTCTGGTGAATAACAGTTAGTGCTTAGACCCCGCACCTCAGAAGAGCCCATGTCATCCACCAGGGTGACCTTCTTGTTTACCTATCCTGTTGGTTGGTCTGCTGCTATAGCTACTGGTCTCTAAACCTGACCCCACACCATGACAGTTAATTGTGCAATGTTGGAGATTAATTATTTTGCAACATTGAGTGTTAATTGTGCTGTGCTGAGGGTTAATTGATGTGCAATGTTGGGGGTTAATTGCTGTGTTGTGCTGAGGGTTAAAGTATAACTAAAGGCAACACTTTTTTAGTTTTTGGATGGAGTGGAGATGGATTAGAACCCCTGTCAGTTTTTATTGCTGTCTTCACCCACTCTATTTGTCCTGTTTACTGTTATTGAAAGTGAAAGCATAGAAAATCTCAAACTTTGGGTTGTCCCCAGAAAAGTAATAGAGGGGAACTCTTCCAATGAGGACACTAGTTCTGGTTACTTGGGGGTCCCCATGGGATTTCTTTAATTTTCAGGGATCTCCTCCTACTTCCCATTTGGCTATGGGGCAGATTATGAAGGGAAATCTCACAGATGGTGAAAAAATTCATTATAACCCTCCCTTGCTCTATCCAAAATTTAAAAAAATGTTTGCCTGTAAATTTGTATTAAGTAATGAACCATGCCCTGCTTAATTACTGTGCTGTGTCATACCATGGGTTAATTATTGTGGTGTCATGGGAGGTAATTATTTTGCTGTGACATAAGCTGGAAGGTTATGATTTCTACCCGCAACTGAGCCTATTTTATTCCCATTGTCTCTTCAGGTCACCTCCAGGTCTTATTTGGTCTATACAAAGGGAGAAAAATGTCACACTACAAGCCATAAACCATGCAGAAACGCCCACATCATGACCACACCTACTTGCAGGCCACAACCAATTTTGACCACGTCAACAATCCAGGAATCAATTGACAAAGAAAGGCCAGAGGAACCAGGACAAAAGGTGGCCTATGGATAGCGTTTCAGAGATGCCCTCCTCAGATAGGGAAATCAACAACTGGAAAAGGGCAAACAGGTGGCGCAAACGCCTAGTGCATTATCCAAGGTTTATTGAAATGCAAGAAAGACGAAAACACTCACAGACATAGCATGTATAT
This sequence comes from Staurois parvus, assembly GCF_062004578.1. Lineage (NCBI taxonomy): Eukaryota > Metazoa > Chordata > Amphibia > Anura > Ranidae > Staurois > Staurois parvus. The sequence goes on from NW_028318419.1 coordinate 199,947, forward strand.
AAAGCTTTGTACGATAATGGAGAAGGCCACAACATTAGGCAGGGTGTCCGACTGTCAGTGTGGCCGGCTTTCTGATGCGTTTCGGGGACTAATCCCTTTCCTCAGACCTGATTAGCAAGCCAACCACACTGACAGTCGGACACCCTGCCCAATGTTGTGGCCTTCTCCATTATCTTACAAAGCTTTATATACATGCTATGTCTGTGAGTATGTTTTCGTCTTTCTTGCGTTTCAATAAACCATGGATAATGCACTAGGTGTTTGCGCCACCTGTCTGCCCTTTTCCAGTTGTTGATTTCCCTATCTGAGGAGGGCATCTCCGAAATGCTTACATAGGCCACCTTTTGTCCTGGTTCCTCTGGCCTTCCTTTGGCAATTGATTCCTGGAGCGCTGGAGAGTACACACTGTTGTCCGCTTTGGTCACGCCAACAAGTGCACGGTAGGCAGTGCACTTCACTCCACATTAGTACCCCCTCTTGCACTTCCAGCACCAACTCAGCACCCTCCAAGAAATTGTCTGGAGCCACCTCGGGTTATGGAGCTGGAGAACTTCAGTTATGGGGGCTGGAGGAGCTCAGTTGTGGGAATGGAGGACCTTTGTTATGAAGGCTGGAGGATTTAGGGGATGGGGGATGAAGGACCTTTGTTAGGAAGGCTGGAGGATTTAGGGGATGGGGGATGGAGGACCTTTTTGTTATGAAGGCTGGAGGATTTAGGGGATGGGGGATGGAGGACCTTTGTTAGGAAGGCTGGAGGATTTGGGGGATGGAGGACCTTTGTTAGGAAGGCTGGAGGATTTGGGGGATGGAGGACCTTTGATATGAAGGCTAGGGGATGGGGGATGGAGGACCTTTGTTATGAAGGCTGGAGGATTTAGGGGATGGGGGATGGAGGACCTTTTTGCTATGAAGGCTGGAGGATTTAGGGGATGGGGGATGGAAGACCTTTGTTAGGAAGGCTGGAGGATTTGGGGGATGGAGGACCTTTGTTAGGAAGGCTGGAGGATTTGGGGGATGGAGGACCTTTGATATGAAGGCTAGGGGATGGGGGATGGAGGACCTTTGTTATGAAGGCTGGAGGATTTAGGGGATGGGGGATGGAGGACCTTTTGTTATGAAGGCTGGAGGATTTAGGGGATGGGGGATGGAAGACCTTTGTTAGGAAGGATGGAGGATTTGGGGGATGGAGGACCTTTGTTATGAAGGCTAGGGGATGGGGGGTGGAGGACCTTTGTTACGAAGGCTGGAGGATTTAGGGGATGGGGGATGGAGGACCTTTGTTACGAAGGCTGGAGGATTTAGGGGATGGAGGACCTCAGTTATGGGGGCTAGAGAACCTCAGTTATGGGGAGCTGGAAGACCTCAGTTATGGGGGAGATGAGCTTTGGATTGGGTGGAAATTGTTATGGGTGCGCAGTAGCGAACATTGGGCATCTTTGTTGGAATCACTTTGGGGTTGATTTACTAAGGCAAAGAGACTGTGCAGTTGCACTCATGACTACTGCACCATAGATAGGCTTGTCCACTCCTACTTCCACCATTGCCTATCCTTACCACCCCAAACCCCCCCCCCCCCCTTAACCAAATAAACGTTACAAAAAACATGACACCATTTTTGGAGTAAATGGCCAACATGGCCTTTTATTAACAACTTCACAATTTACATACATCAACCGTTCCTTAACGAAACCAAAGAATTGTTGTTGGTCTTCAAAGGCACCCACAAACGATCCAAAATGCACCTGCGGACAACCCTATACACTAGGCCTCCAGCCGCAACCAACCAGCTCGGAGACAACCATACCGTCCGCAGTGCAGCACCACCACCTTCCAGCTAAACCTTGGTTAACTGGGAATATCCACCGGGCCCCCCATACCTCGGATGGGGTCCCACACCATTGTTTTCCTTCCAAGATGAGAACCGCCTCCAAAGACCAACAACCGCACCAGCTCCCGGACAAGACCCGATACCCAACCTAACAGGGAGGGCGGGAGGGAAGCTCTGGTCCTTGCACTCATCCAGCTGCAATGACGCCCCTTCCGCAGCAACCCCCACCCTACGGTGCCACAGACACCTCCTACACTCCACGTCTGCCAATCCAATTATTCCCAATCCCATTCCCCACCCCTTGGAGCTAAATTTTTTAACCCTTTCCGTTCCCAACCACTCTGGGCCTAGTCATGTATGCCCTGCGCTATTTCCATTCTTCCCTATTCGCTACGGGCATTTCTTTTTCTCCAGAGCTTAGTGAATGTGGTAAAGCTCTGCTGATTTCCATCAGTCAATCATGTGCAAGCAAAAAAGCTTTTTTTTTTGTAGGTTTTTACCCAACACCTGTTTTGGGTATTCGTTACAAAGTGAAGCTTCACCAGAGTCACAGTCTGTTTGCCTTCAGTAAATCAACCCCATTGATTTACAAGTCCACGGTTTCATCGACTCAGAATCCAGTTGTGACACTGAGCCATGTCTGTCAGAAACGGTTAAAGGATTGATTAACTTATATATGTACAAAGTGTCCGCAGGTCAAATCCTCCACCGACCCTGCAGCACTCAGAGAAAATCATTTCAACGATGTGTATGATTACACCATAATTAAATGGCCTCTGTGGTGACACGCGAAGCGATGATTGCAAATTTTGGAGTGTTGATTACGAATTCCGAGCGCTTTGTTTTCATGCGGGAGAAGAGGAAGTAAACATTCAACAGTCACTGAGCCGAAAATGACTTTTGTTGGAACTATTTAGGTTGTGTCCTCCAAGAGGTAGCTTTGGAGCCACCTTGGATGAAAAGGATATTGTTTGGTTGGTTATTTGTGGACACGCACAGGTAAAAAAATAAAATAATGAGTGATTTATTCTTGAGGCTTGATAAATGAACATTAACAAAAGAGCCGAGGTGTGACAATTTAATTCCCGCAATGCCCGTGGTGTAGCACATTGGTGGGGAGTCACACAGCCATTCGCATGGCGTGTCCTGACATGTTCTAATTTGAACTCGCATGGGTCACAGATCAGAGGACTCGGTCTTTACAGGGTAGTAGAAGAAATGAGCGACAGAAATCTGGAGCAGCAGATTAACATCAAATTTTGTGTGAAAATTGGGAAAGGTGTGAGTGAAACTTTAACTCTATTACAGAAGGCTTATGGTGAACATTCCATGAAGAAAAGAAGTGTTTTTGAATGGTATAGACAGCTTAAGGAGGGGAAAAGATGTCCACAATGATGCAACTCAACCAGCATCGTTACTTGAAAATTCTGAAAAGGTTATGGGAATCTGGAGGAAAAGAGAGGAACTCTGGACTGACCAGTGGATTCTCCACCATGACAATGCTCCTGCACATGATCCGTTAAGTGTTTGCGAGGTCCTGGCCCAGAAATCCATGCCTAAACTTGACCAACCATTTTGTTCCCCTGTGACTTTTGGTTGTTTCCAAAATTAAAAAAATGCCTTTAAAGGACAGAAAGGAGATTTAATGACATTCCAGATATCCAGCATGCTGTGACAAAAACGAATTCCAGGAATGTTTCCGGCAGTGGCACAGTTGTCTTGTCACTTCACTAGGGGACTACTTTGAAGGTGACAACAGCGGCTAGTGTATAGTTAAGCAAACCTTTTTTTTTTATTTTTTTACATTCCATTTCGGGAATTAAATTGTCACACCTTGTAATTGTAGCCCCCCCCAGACAGGCTGCTTTGGTATTAGGTAAAATTCATCGAGTAGTCATTGGTGTGGCTGTTGATTTCTATGGGCTGTTCTGGCTCTCACAGGCTGCAGGTTTGACTATCCCTCCTGCCTTCTACAGGTTTCTGGTATAAAAGGCTGGGAGAGTCAAATAGGTAGCCTAATATTTATTGAGCGCAAGCCAATCCCTGGTGGTGGTGGTGGTGGGGGGGGGTGTCAGTAGGTGGCTGGAATGGCCAATAAATAGTATGAACTCTAGAACAGCAGGGTCTTTCTGTTAAAGGGATTCCACCTATCTGAGTGGGGGTGGCTACCCCCTCCCCTGTAGAAGGCTCTACTAAGTCCAGTGGCAGTTCATCGAGATCCCATCTGTGGCAGAGGTGGGGGGCCTGCACCTACAGTTACCTGTCAGGGCAGGGCTGTGGAACGGACAGGTAGGCCTAGTGGCAGGGTAACGCACTGGCTGACGACAACCACCACCAACAGACCGAAGTCCCTCAGGGCGCGGAGTCTAAGTCCCAGGCTGCCCTTCACCAGGGCCCCTGATGGTGGGGATGGACTTGACGCAGCCAGGTACCAGGTCGCGGCCCCCGAGACACCCCGGCTGCGGTAATGGCCGCCGCCAATGGCGTGTAGCTGGTGAGAATGACAATAGCGTAGTCAGGCAAGCTGGGTCGACAACAACGGGACAAAACGGTACAGAACAGTAGACGGAGAATCACAGGTCACGGGCCGGGTTCAGCAACGGAAGGTCAGATCAAAGGGAAACACAGAGAATGGTCTTAGTCACAAGCCGAGTCAGAATACCAAAAGAGTCACGAGAGTATACACAGAGCTGTAGGAAGACAAAGACACAAGACACAAGTGCAAAGAGCATGTGCGGGCCACAGGCTTATATGTCGTCAGCCACACCCCTCTGGGGGATGGACCTCAGAGACCTGAAGGCATAAAAGGATTCCCACCATGCACAGCAGAATCCAAGATGGACGCCAGCACATGGAGTAACAAAACTTCAGGGAAAAGGTAGGACCTTGACATTACCTTCAACACCCTGAGGTTTCACCTGAAGGATCCAGTCTGCAAGACTTCACTAGAAGGCATTTGGAGGAAGTTGAATGTGCACAGCTGCTCTCTGGCCTCATGAGTATTATTTTGCAAGATCCCGGTGACTTGGTGCTATTGGGATATTGGAGCCAAGCAGTTCTTCTTCCATGGGGTCCCTACCTCTGGCCTTCCTTTGGTCTCTTTAGGGGAAATATATTCTGAAGTCCAGCAGAAGATTTTCCTCTATGGAGTTTAGCACAAAGAAGTGAGTCCTCCTATTCAACTTCACAGTCTGGAGTATCCCATACCCCACACTCTCTCCCAATATTCAAGTTTAGCAATAAATCAAGAAAAGACATTCTTCTCGACTGTTTCCTGGGTCAGTGTGTGTTGGACTGTACTTTGGTGTGCTGTCTTCCAATGGGGAGAATTGACCTGAGCTAAGAGATGTTCCCCTCACGCTGTCGAGATGTCATCTCACTACCTGTTGTGCCCATATATTCTCCTATGAGATGTAGACATTTAAAGAAGATCCTGACAGATGTTTGAACCTGTTTATTCACGGACTTGTTGACCACAGCCAGAGAGGGCCTACCTGGACCACAGTTGGGTTCACCAAGGAGCAGAGTCTAAGAAACGGGCAGTCTTCTCCAGAGTTCCTGACGGTGGAGATGGGTTGGCTGTTTCCTGTTCCCAGGTCACTACCCCGATTACTACCAGACAAGGCAAGGTGAGCAAGAGGCTCCAGTGGGGTGATGGTCTCTGGAATGATTAGCAGTGGTTCAGTACCGCAAACAGGCTGAGAAGCTAAGTACAGCACAGTACACAGGGGTCCCAGGGGACCGTAGAATGTACAGGGTTTCCAAGGATAGGTAAGCAGAGTGCACAGCAGAACTTCCAGGGTACCACTCAGCACGCAGGAGTTCCAGGGACAGATAATCAGAGAAAACAGTGGGACTCCCAAGGACAAGGAGCCATAAAGTACAGGTGACACTTGGACAAACGTTACTCGGGAAAGGACGACTTACCTGAGCAGTGCCTGGACAAGGTCATGCCCAGGGCAAAGATGCCAAACACCCTTTCCCAATATTGGTGCTAGTGACCACAATGATAACCCCCGCATTAGTGGTCAATGTGTTGTGAAACACCTACTTTGGTGGTCTGTGGCAGTTTTAATTAGACTCCCCAGCATTGGTGGACAATGACCATTCTATTCAACTCTGATCACTCCACCTGAGAGCAGTGCAGCTTCATGTTGGGTTCAGGAACCCTGCCGATACAGCACTACCACTGGGCCACTCAGCAAGGTGCCCTGTCTGTATGTTGGGTATCCAGGGAGGTCTTTAGCAGCTCAGAAGCAGTGTCCTTGTGAATGAACGATGGTCAAGCCTAGTTCGCCCCTTGACATGGAAGTACTGCACCTGGGGCAACTGCCTCTCCTGCCCACCCCTGTACTGGGCCTGATTATGAGCACAGCTTCTGATAGCCAGAATGGGTGAAATTGGTCCATTATCAGCAACAGGTGGAATGCGGCGGGGCCTAAGGCTACCAAATCAGTACAAGAGTCAGGGCAGCACAGTGGCTAAGTGGTCACCCCTTCCTCCTAGCAGCAATAAGGACAATGATTTGGATCCCAACCAATGAACTACCTGCCTGGAGTTTGCATGTTCTCCCTGTTCCTGTGTGGGTTTTCTCCAGGTAATCCGATTTCCTCCCACACTCCAAAGACATGCTGGTGGGATAATTAGTTCCTGTCCTAGTATGTATGAATGTGAGTTAGGGACCTTAGAATTTAAACTCCTTGAGGAAGGGGACTGATGGGAATGTACAATACATATGTAAAGTGCTGTGTAAATTGATGGCGCTATATAAGTACCTGTGATAAATAAATAAAAAATATATATATATTATACACATTATATTGTCAAAAGTATTGGGCCGCCAGCCTTTCCACGCACATGAACTGTAATGGCCCCCAGTCTTAGTCTGTATAGTTCAATATTGAGTTGGCCCCGCCCTTTCCACACACATGACCTTTAATGGCCCCCAGTCTTAGTCTGTATAGTTCAATATTGAGTTGGCCCCGCCCTTTCCACGCACATGAACTGTAATGGCCCCCCAGTCTTAGTCTGTATAGTTCAATATTGAGTTGGCCCCGCCCTTTCCACACACATGACCTTTAATGGTCCCCCAGTCTTGGTCCATAGGGTTCAATATTGAGTTGGCCCCGCCCTTTCCACGCACATGACCTTTAATGGCCCCCCAGTCTTAGTCCGTAGGGTTCAATATGGAGTTGGCCCCGCCCTTTCCACGCACATGACCTTTAATGGCCCCCAGTCTTAGTCCGTAGGGTTCAATATGGAGTTGGCCCCGCCCTTTGCAGCTATAACAGCTTCAACTCTTCTGGGAAGGCCGTCCACAAGGTTTAGGAGGGTGTCTATGGGAAGGTTGGACCATTCTTCCAGAAGCACATTTGTCAGGTCAGGCACTGATGTCGGGGGAGGAGGCCTGGCTCGCAGTCTCCGCTCTAATTCATCCCAAAGGTGTTCTATGGGGTTGAGGTCAGGACTCTGTGCAGGACAGTCAAGTTCCTCCACCCCAAACTGGCTCCTCCATGTCTTTATGGACCTTGCTTTGTGCACTGGTGGGCAGTCATGTTGGAACAGGAAGGGGCCATCCCCAAACTCCTCCCACAAAGTTGGGACCTTGAAAGTGTCCAAAATGTCGCCTTAAGAGTTCCCTTCACTGGAACTAGGGGGCCAAGTCTGCATGCCTAGGTGCTTGATTTTGTTAAACCTGTGGCCATGGAGGGCGGGGACAATACTTTTGGCAAATAGTGTGTATATATATATATATTAGGCCCACTTTAAGGTCAGCCATCACTCCCTTGCACTCATTGGTGACTATATCCTGCATCCTTACATGTTGATTGATCGTGCGATTAGAGTTGGTTTATGTCGGGTTGTGATGCTTTATTAGGGGAAGTATGATGAATGCTGAGAAGCCAAATACACTCCTATTGGTCATTAATAACCAGTAACTTTGTATTACAAACATTTCTTTCAGGAAGTCAGAGCTCACACCTCACATTTTAGTGTTTCTGAACCCCCAACAGTACAATCAGTCTGTAGATGCAGCAAAGCATGCTGGTTATACTCACTGTGGAACCTAAGGGGTTAATCCTCTGCAATGTGTACAAAGGCTGTTTGATCCTGTCTTCTCTGATCCTCCCCATCTTCCAGTGTCCCCCCCCCCCCTTATCTCCTGATAAGACATATTGTGTGGAGACACTCTGCACATGCTCAGTTTGGTGTGTATTGCTAAAGATGTTTTTTTTTCTTTTCTTGGGAGAGTGCATGTGATCAGCACAGGGCCAATCAGTGCTGTCCAGACAGAGGTCAAGGGTTCTGCATCCTCCTAGAGCAAAGTAAAAACTCCTCCTACAAGCTTTAACCAGTGCTCTGCTGGACACTGATAGACACAAGACTGCTATATTCTGCTGGTGAGAAAAGAAATGCCCGTAGCGAATAGGGAAGAATGGAAATAGCGCAGGGCATACATGACTAGGCCCAGAGTGGTTGGGAACGGAAAGGGTTAAAAAATTTAGCTCCAAGGGGTGGGGAATGGGATTGGGAATAATTGGATTGGCAGACGTGGAGTGTAGGAGGTGTCTGTGGCACCGTAGGGTGGGGGTTGCTGCGGAAGGGGCGTCATTGCAGCTGGATGAGTGCAAGGACCTGAGCTTCCCTCCCGCCCTCCCTGTTAGGTTAGGTATCGGGTCTTGTCCGGGGGCAGGTGCGCGGGTAACTCGAGCACGAATGCAAAATAACAAAAATAAAAAAAAAAAAAAAAAACCCTGGTTGGTGGGGTGGGTTTTATGTTGGTTCGTGGGCGGTTGTTGGTCTTTGGAGGCGGTTCTCATCTTGGAAGGAAAACAATGGTGTGGGACCCCATCCGTGGTATGGGGGGCCCGGAGGATATTCCCAGTTAACCAAGGTTTAGCTGGAAGGTGGTGGTGCTGCACTGCGGACGGTATGGTTGTCTCCGAGCTGGTTGGTTGCGGCTGGAGGCCTAGTGTATAGGGTTGTCCGCAGGTGCATTTTGGATCGTTTGTGGGTGCCTTTGAAGACCAACAACAATTCTTTGGTTTCGTTAAGGAACGGTTGATGTATGTAAATTGTGAAGTTGTTAATAAAAGGCCATGTTGGCCATTTACTCCAAAAATGGTGTCATGTTTTTGTAACGTTTATTTGGTCAAGGGGGGGGGGGGGGTTTGGGGTGGTATGGATAGGCAATGGTGGAAGTAGGAGTGGACAAGCCTATCTATGGTGCAGTAGTCAAGGGATTTAGCAGTTTACTAAAATAATTGGATTTCCATGTTCTGTGTACTGTGGGAGAGCGGATATAGTGAATGCGGGGTCCGGGGAGAGAGGATATAGTGAATGCGGGGTCCGGGGAGAGAGGATATAGTGAATGCGGGGTCCGGGGAGAGCGGATATAGTGAATGCGGGGTCCGGGGAGAGAGGATATAGTGAATGCGGGGTCCGGGGAGAGAGGATATAGTGAATGCGGGGTCCGGGGAGAGCGGATATAGTGAATGCGGGGTCCGGGGAGAGAGGATATAGTGAATGCGGGGTCCGGGGAGAGAGGATATAGTGAATGCGGGGTCCGGGGAGAGCGGATATAGTGAATGCGGGGTCCGGGGAGAGCGGATATAGTGAATGCGGGGTCCGGGGAGAGAGGATATAGTGAATGAGGGGTCCGGGGAGAGCGGATACAGTGAATGCGGGGTCCGGGGAGAGCGGATACAGTGAATGCGGGGTCCGGGGAGAGCGGATACAGTGAATGCGGGGTCCGGGGAGAGAGGATATAGTGAATGAGGGGTCCGGGGAGAGCGGATACAGTGAATGCGGGGTCCGGGGAGAGCGGATACAGTGAATGCGGGGTCCGGGGAGAGCGGATACAGTGAATGCGGGGTCCGGGGAGAGCGGATATAGCGAATGCGGGGTCCGGGGAGAGCGGATATAGCGAATGCGGGGTCCGGGGAGAGCGGATATAGCGAATGCGGGGTCCGGGGAGAGCGGATATAGCGAATGCGGGGTCCGGGGAGAGCGGATATAGTGAATGCGGGGTCCGGGGAGAGCGGATATAGCGAATGCGGGGTCCGGGGAGAGAGGATATAGCGAATGCGGGGTCCGGGGAGAGCGGATATAGCGAATGCGGGGTCCGGGGAGAGCGGATATAGCGAATGCGGGGTCCGGGGAGAGCGGATATAGCGAATGCGGGGTCCGGGGAGAGCGGATATAGCGAATGCGGGGTCCGGGGAGAGCGGATATAGCGAATGCGGGGTCCGGGGAGAGCGGATATAACGAATGCGGGGTCCGGGGAGAGCGGATGTAGCGAATGCGGGGTCCGGGGAGAGCGGATATAACGAATGCGGGGTCCGGGGAGAGAGGATGTAGCGAATGCGGGGTCCGGGAAGAGCGGATGTAGCGAATGCGGGGTCCGGGGAGAGCGGATATAGTGAATGCGGGGTCCGGGGAGAGCGGATATAGGGAATGCGGGGTCCGGGGAGAGCGGATGTAGTGAATGCTGGGTCCGGGGAGAGCGGATGTAGTGAATGCGGGGTCCGGGGAAAGCGGATATAGTGAATGCGGGGTCCGGGGAGAGCGGATATAGTGAATGCGGGGTCCGGGGAGGGCGGATATAGTGAATGCGGGGTCCGGGGAGAGCGGATATAGTGAATGCGGGGTCCGGGGAGAGCGGATATAGTGAATGCGGGGTCCGGGGAGAGCGGATATAGTGAATGCGGGGTCCGGGGAGAGCGGATGTAGTGAATGCGGGGTCCGGGGAGAGCGGATATAGTGAATGCGGGGTCCGGGGAGAGCATATATAGTGAATGCGGGGTCCGGGGAGAGCGGATATAGTGAATGCGGGGTCCGGGGAGAGCGGATATAGTGAATGCGGGGTCCGGGGAGAGCGGCTATAGTGAATGCGGGGTCCGGGGAGAGCGGATATAGTGAATGCGGGGTCCGGGGAGAGCGGATATAGGGAATGCGGGGTCCGGGGAGAGCGGATATAGTGAATGCGGGGTCCGGGGAGAGCGGATATAGTGAATGAGGGGTCCGGGGAGAGCGGATATAGGGAATGCGGGGTCCGGGGAGAGCGGATATAATGAATGCGGGGTCCGGGGAGAGCGGATATAGTGAATGCGGGGTCTGGGGAGAGCGGATATAGGGAATGCGGGGTCCGGGGAGAGCGGATATAGGGAATGCGGGGTCCGGGGTTTAGTAACACTTTAAGTTTGCCTCAAATACAAATATACTCAGCACAAGGGATGCAGCTTAGATTTGGTATGATGTGTCCTTTGTGCTGATTCTTGGTTTAGGATACATTTTTTAATTTCCTAAAACGTTGTCCTGCCCCCACCATTGTAATCTTGCAGTGTGAGGGGGGTAAATACCACTGAGGAGCTGTCAGGACTTCTCATCAAGGAAGATAAGTGAATGATTGGAGGAGGATGGGTGAATGATTGGAGGAGGATGGGTGAATGATTGGAGGAGGATGGGTGAATGATTGGAGGAGGATGGGTGAATGATTGGAGGAGGATGGGTGAATGATTGGAGGAGGATGGGTGAATGATTGGAGGAGGATGGGTGAATGATTGGAGGAGGATGGGTGGTTGATTGGAGGAGGATGGGTGAATGATTGGAGGAGGATGGGTGAATGATTGGAGGAGGATGGGTGAATGATTGGAGGAGGATGGGTGAATGATTGGAGGAGGATGGGTGAATGATTGGAGGAGTGGAGGAAGAGTGTATTTATGGAGAAGTGGAGGATGGTCCATGATTGGTGGGGTGTAGGACAGACAGTTCTCCCAGGTTATGGAATTTCTGTCCCTCGGGTAATTGTTATGTTTGTAATTTTGGCTAATTTTCCGCTTTAACCCTTTCCTGCCAGCTCCAGCGTTCTCTACACCTGGGGGGGGGAAGAGGGGGGCAGGAAGGATCAATGATGATTGACTGGCTAGCACAGACCTGGATGCAGCTAATCAAGCACAAAGTGTGACAACTGTGACCCCAGAAGTGACATATGGAAGTGAGGAAACACACGTGGCTCCCGGGGTCATTAGTCAGAGGAAGGATGTTCCCCGCGTTCCTTCTCGTATGAGCTGTTTCCAGCGGTCCCGGGCTCCTCAGAAAAATGGGAGAGTCTGGGAACCACCGGGGATGCAACTGGGGGGCACCTTACGAGCCACATAAAAGGGACAGGGCAGCTCTAGAGCCACCCAGAAAGCCCTTCGTTGGCTGATAAAGCCACAACCAGACACACATTTCAGTAGAAGCCATGAGCTTGCTTTATCCAGGGTCCAGGCAGCTCGGTGAACGGGATGGGGGCAGGGAGGGTGATCAGTATGATGGGGGCAGTTCCTGGAACCGATCCCCTGTATGGATCTCCCTACAGCAGCTGAAAGCCGGCTGCTTCTCCTCTCCCACTCGTTGGCTTTCAGCTGCTGCAGGGAGAGCCACACAGGGGATCGGTTCCAGTAATTGCCCCCCTCCCCTACACACCCTTCACCCTCCCTGTGCACTGTACATTTCCCCCTGCTGCCCAGCCCCCCTGTGTGCCCCCCACCCTTACAGTGCTGCCGACTTCCCGCCTCTCCTTCCCGCCAGAAGCTGCAAGCACACAATAGGATCCTTCAGGATGGAGAGTGGGGGGAGGGTTTGGTAAATACGGCACATTTACCAGCCCCCTCCCCCCCCCAAAAAAAAAAACTCCTCAGCTTACTATGCTTCAGTTATGAATGAACACAGTGAGTGATCGGTACCAATTGGTTGGTGTGTGTGAATGGATACCGACCAATTGGTACTGATTGCTCACCGTGTTCATAATTGAAGCAATCGCTCACTGTGTTAATTCATAACTGAAATCATTGGTACCAATCTCTCACTGTGTTCATTCATAACTAAAATCATTGATACCGATCACTTACTGTTTTCATTCATAACTGAAACTATTGTTACCGATCGCTCACTGTGTTCATTCATAACTGAAGCTTAGTAAACGGAAGGTTCTTTTGTGGGGGGGCATGGTTTTTAACAGCAGCCCCGTCTGAGGGACCCTTGTGGAAGCAGAGAAACACTCTACAGTAGTAGTCACTGCTGTCTTCCAATGCCCTGCTGCGTAACAGCCACAGGGGGAGGGGGGGTGCTAGCTCCGCCCAGGCACCATTCACAGAACGCCTTATATTTTTTTAATGAATACCTTGAAGGTTTTTTTTGCTGACTACATTGGGGGAAAAAAGTTCAAAAAGCAGAAAATGATCAAAAACAGAAGAATGGAAAAGTTTGTGAGTGGAAGACGACTCTGGCGGTCGGTGAAGGCGAAGTTCCAGACATCGATTTTTCTTTTTTTCTTTCTGCGCGGTTACATTGGTCAAAGCTCAATACATGCAAGGCGTTCTCTGATTGGATGAAGTGGGGAGGTGACATCACAATCCCCACCTCATGCAAGCCGTTCTGATTGGATGAGATGGGGATTGTGATGGGGATAGTGATGTCACCTCCCCACATCATCCAATCAGAGAACGCCTTGCATGTATTGAGGTTTGACCAATGTAGCCATACAGAAAAAGAAAAGAAGAAAAATCAATGCCTGGGATTTGGCCTTCACTGACCACCAGAGTCGTCTTCCACTCACAAAGTAAAACTTTTCAGTTTTTTGATAATTTTCTGCTTTTTGTACCCCCCCCCCCACCCCCCCCATGTAGTCAGCCAATAAAACGTCTCTACGTTTACATCTGCGATGGCGCAGTCTGCGGTGAATGGTAGAGGGTTATGCATTGACAAATACATATAGTGCACTGGATATCCGCAGACGCTCCCCCTATGCCCCCCCCCCCACTCCGGGATATAAATAATACAAACAATCAATTATGTATCATGGAAGGCTATTCTTGTCACCTTACATTTGAACGATCGTTCCGTTTGGCGCTCTCGGCTGAGCGAATGTTTTCCTGTCTGACTTCCTGCCATCTAGTGGCCACAAAATACAACGACTCCTATTTATTAAAGACTACTTCATTATTTAGAGAAGATTAACCCCTTGTCCGCCTATTCAAAGTGTGATAGCGCTGAAAGCTGAAAATTGGCCTGGACTGGAAGGGGGTGAAAGTGTCCGGACTGGAAGGGGGTGAAAGTGTCCGGACTGGAAGGGGGTGAAAGTGTCCGGACTGGAAGGGGGGGAAAGTGTCCGGACTGGAAGGGGGTGAAAGTGTCCGGACTGGAAGGGGGGGAAAGTGTCCGGACTGGAAGGGGGGGAAAGTGTCCGGACTGGAAGGGGGTGAAAGTGTCCGGACTGGAAGGGGGGAAAGTGTCCGGACTGGAAGGGGGGGGAAGTGTCCGGACTGGAAGGGGGGGAAAGTGTCCGGACTGGAAGGGGGGGGAAAGTGTCCGGACTGGAAGGGGGGGGGAAAGTGTCCAGATTGGAAGGGGGGGGAAGTGTCCGGACTGGAAAGGGGGAAAGTGTCCGGACTGGAAGGGGGGGAAAGTGTCCGGACTGGAAGGGGGGGAAAGTGTCCGGACTGGAAGGGGGGGAAAGTGTCCGGACTGGAAGGGGGGAATGTATCCGGACTGGAAGGGGGTGAAAGTGTCCGGACTGGAAAGGGGTGAAAGTGTCCGGACTGGAAGGGGGGGGAAGTGTGCGGACTGGAAGGGGGGGAAAGTGTCCGGACTGGAAGGGGGGGAAAGTGTGCGGACTGGAAGGGGGTGAAAGTGTCCGGACTGGAAGGGGGGGGAAGTGTCCGGACTGGAAGGGGGGGAAAGTGTCCGGACTGGAAGGGGGGGAAAGTGTGCGGACTGGAAGGGGGGGAAAGTGTCCGGACTGGAAGGGGGGGAAAGTGTCCGGACTGGAAGGGGGGTGAAAGTGTCCGGACTGGAAGGGGGAGAAAGTGTCCGGACTGGAAGGGGGGGAAAGTGTCCGGACTGGAAGGGGGGGAAATTGTCCGGACTGGAAGGGGGTGAATGTGTCCGGACTGGAAGGGGGTGAGTGTGTCTGGACTGGAAGGGGGGGAAGTGTCCGGACTGGAAGGGGGGGGAAGTGTCCGGACTGGAAGGGGTTAACATTACGACTCCATGTGCACTAGGAGCTGAAAAAAAAATGCTGGATAAAAATATTGCCGCCCCCCTCCCCCTCCGGAACATTTCTGTCAGATAATGCGTCACTTCACCCAGATAATTGTGGCAATGACAAATGTTTCGGCATTCTCATGTTTATTTCAGGTACTTGTATAGTACCGTCAATTTATGCAGCGCTTTACATATATATTGTACATTCACATCAGGCCCCACCCCCGAGGAGAGTACAATCTAAGGTCCCGAACTCACATTCATACATTGGCCAATTTAGACAGGAGCCAATTAACCTGTCTTTGGAGTGTGGGAGGAAACCAGAGTACCTGGAAAAATCCGACACAGGCACAGGCAGAACATGCAAACTCCAGGCAGGTGGTGCCATGGTTGGGATTCAAACCAATGACCTTAGTACTGCCGGGAGGAAGTGCTAACCATTTAGCCGCTGTGCTGCCATTTGTTTGTATTGGTGACACAAAAAAGTGGAGAAACAAAAAAGCCAAATCTGATACATTCCATGCCAAACCCCAAACATGGCCAAAATTATTGGCACCATCCATGTAATATTTGGTAGCACACCCTTTGGAAAAAGTGCCTGAAATCAAAGGCTTCCTGTAACCATCAATGAGTTTCTTCCACCTCTCTACTGGAATCTTGGATCCCTCTTCTTCCTCCAACTGCTCCAGGTCCCTCAGATTGGAAGGGTTCCTTTTCCCAACTGCTCCGGGTTCTCAGATTGGAAGGGTTCCTTTTCCCAACTGCTCTGGGTACTCAGATTGGAAGGGTTCCTTTTCCCAACTGCTCCGGGTCTCTCAGATTGGAAGGGTTCCTTTTCCCAACTGCTCCGGGTCTCTCAGATTGGAAGGTTCCTTTTCCCAACTGCTCCGGGTACTCAGATTGGAAGGTTCCTTTCCCAACGGCTGTTCTGAGATCTCTCCACAGGAGCTCTATGGGATGGACATCTGGACTCATTACTGGCCAGTTCAGTCCTCTCCAGCGCTTTGTCTGAATCCATTTCTGGGGGCTTTTTGACATGTGCTTTGGGTCATTGTCCTGCTGGAAGACCCATGACTTCTGATGGAGACCCTTCCACCTGTCTACAGGAATTTTGGATCGCTCTTCTTCCTCCAACTGCTCCGGGTACTCAGATTGGAAGGGTTCCTTTTCCCAACTGCTCCGGGTACTCAGATTGGAAGGGTTCCTTTTGCCAACGGCTGTTCTAAGATCTCTCCACAGGAGCTCTATGGGATGAAGATCTGGACTCGTTGCCGGCCAGTTCAGTCCTCTCCAGTGCTTTGTTTGATTCGATTTCTAATCAAATTCAAATTGACCAAATTTTGAAAATTCGAATTGGCATTTATCCTATTTGAAATTCAAATTTCAGAAGTTGGTTATATTCTTCCTGTTCTATTCTATTATTTTTTTTTTCTATTCTATGCTATTCTTTTCAAATTTGAATGTACTTATTACGTGTTCTTGCATGGCGACCACTTCCTGTTATCTCACATATATATTTTTATTATTATAGCCAAATTTACCACCCTAACTCCTCCCACAGTTTTTACGCTACATAAACAGTAATATACCGAAACGTGCGGATTGTTCCCGATTGGTGGGCTATTACTTTGTGGAACGTTTCGCCGAATGGTTCACGAAATATCGGCGTTTTTGTGGTGAAATTGGTCCCATAGGAATGAATGGCGGAATGTTCAAAACTAGAGTGGGAGCTGACAAAACCTTTTCACAGTTACTCCGCCCACTCCACCCAGTTACTCGGCCCACTCCACCCAGTTACTCCAACCACACAACAGTTACTCCGCCCACTCCAACCACACAACAGTTACTCCTCCCACTCCAGTTGTAGACTACTGGTGGAGGCAAGAACACTTCACACAATTTCCCCAGAAATTGGAGCTTTTCTAGTTTATTATATTATATTATTTATTCAGAAGGCAGTTATATTCTATTTTATTCTATTCTATTGTTTTTCTATTCTAGTCTATTCTTTCGAGTCGCATAGTGTATTTGACATACAACGGGCCGAAATAAGATGTCACCCGCGACACCTGCATTCCTCAACAAGCGCCAATGTCGGTTTATCTTGGTTACGAATTCAACGATCTCTTTGTCACAAATACGGTATCGGCATCAGAAAGCTGTTTTATCATCACAAATAGGGAATCAAACATCACAATCCACTTCCGAAGCTCAAAGGGAAATAATCTCTTTCTGTATGAAGAGAAGTCTCTTAGCAACAAGAGCCGGTAGAAAAAAAAGATGTTTTATTAGTGCGACGCCGTTGTCCAATCCCAAAGCTCAGAGAAATACAAAGTGTCTTACGATGTAAATACACTCCAGTCTAGAGGAAGAAGCCTTGGAAATTAAAGTAGCAAAATTTTTACCAGAATCGGGTCACTAATAAAGGAAAATTTAGGCTGGCCACACACTATACAATTTCCTGCCCAATTTCTGTTATTTACCTTCAAGTATGTAGTGCGAGGGCCACCTAATTGGATACAATGGAAAGTGTTGTTTAGGTCTGACCTCCTATTATATGGTTTTTGGTAAATCTAAAGCAATTTTCTAAAGAACTGTAATATGATATAAATCGAGCTTCACACTGTTCCCAACCACCGGACGTGTTTACGTGTGGCCAACACAGGGGCGGACTGACAACTCATGGGGCCCCCGGGCAATAGGGGATCATGGGGCCCCTGTGTCCTTGCCCAAACTCAAAAAAGCCTATGAAAAAGGTACCAGGGGCATCTCATAGGGCCCCCTACTGACCCCGGGCCCTCAGGCAGTGCCCGAGTTTCCAAATGGTCAGTTCGCCCCTGGGCCAACACCATCCCAAGCTTACCACCAGGACTGTCATGTGCCAACTGTAAAGCATGGTGGTGGCACAATCATGGTTTGCGCAGCCATATCTTGGTATTCTGTAGCCCCATCATCACCTTGAAAGGTAGATTCACTGCCAGCGACTATGTATAAATTTTGGCCGACCGTGTGCCCCCCCCCCCCCCCCCATGGTGCAGACATTGTTTCCCGAAGACAGCGCCATTTCCAAGATGATAATACTCCGATTCACATAGCTGGTGTTATCAGATCGTGTTTTGAGGAGCATGCAGATGAAACCTTGCACCTTCCCTGGACACCGCAGTCCCTGGACCTCAATGTCATTGAGCCTGTATGGTCAATTTTAGAGAACAAGGTTGGGGGCTCATTTTCCGGCTCCGGCATTTCTGCGAGAACGGGAGCAATTTGTGCATAAAGAATTGTATCAGATTCCATTATTCACCATTCAAGACTTATATTTGTCAATTCCCAGAAGAATTCAGGCCGTCTTGGATGGCGGTCCAACACCATGTTAGGTAACTATTTCCTTCTTTTACCTGCTTTTTCCACCATTTTTTCATATATACAGTCATGGCCGAAATTGTTGGCACCCTTGATATTTCTCCAGGAAATCATGTATTTCTCACGAAACGTATTGCATTAACACATGTTTTGCTATACACATGTTTATTCCCTTTGTGTGTATTGGGACAAAACAAAAAAAGGGAGGAAAGAAAGCAAATTCGACATAATGTCACACAAACCTCCAAAAATGGGCTGGACAAAAGTATTGGCACCCTTTCACAACTGCGGATAAATAAGAATGTTACAAGCATGTGATGCTCCTGTAAACTCACCTGGGGCAAGTAACAGGTGTGGGCAATATAGAAATCACACCTGAAAGCAGATAAAAAGGAGAGACGTTCACTTAACCTTTGCATTGTGTGTCTGTCTGTGCCACACTAAGCATGGACAACAGAAAGAGGAGACGAGAACTGTCTGAGGACCTGAGAACCAAAATTGTGGCAAAATATCAACAATCTCAAGGTTACAAGTCCATCTCCAGAGAACTAGATTTGCCTTTGTCCACAGTGCGCAACATTATCAAGAAGTTTGCAACCCATGGCACTGTAGCTAATCTCCCTGGTCGTGGACGGATGAGGAAAATTGATGAAAGATTGCAACGCAGAATAGTCCGGATGGTGGATAAGCAGCCCCAAACATGTTCCAAAGACATTCAAGCTGTCCTGCAGGCTCAGGGAGCATCAGTGTCAGCGCGAACTATCCGTCGACATTTAAATGAAATGAAACGCTATGGCAGGAGACCCAGGAGGACCCCACTGCTGACACAGAGACATAAAAAAGCAAGACTACAGTTTGCCAAAATGTACTTGAGTAAGCCAAAAGCCTTCTGGGAAAACGTCTTGTGGACAGATGAGACCAAGATAGAGCTTTTCGGTAAAGCACATCATTCTACTGTTTACCGAAAACGGAATGAGGCCTACAAAGAACAAAACACAGTACCTACGGTAAAATATGGTGGAGGTTCAATGATGTTTTGGGGTTGTTTTGCTGCCTCTGGCACTGGGTGCCTTGACTGTGTGCAAGGCATCATGAAATCTGAGGATTACCAAAGGATTTTGGGTCGCACTGTAGGGCCCAGTGTCAGAAAGCTGGGTTTGCGTCCAAGATCCTGGGTCTTCCAGCAGGACAATGACCCCAAACATACGTCAAAAAGCACTCAGAAATGGATGGCAAAGAAGCGCTGGAGAGTTCTGAAGTGGCCAGCAATGAGCCCAGATCTAAATCCCATTGAACACCTGTGGAGAGATCTTAAAATTGCTGTTGGGAAAAGGTGTCCTTCCAATAAGAGAGACCTGGAGCTGTTTGCAAAGGAAGAGTGGTCCAAAATTCCGGGTGAGAGGTGTCAGAAGCTTATTGATGGTTATAGGAAGCGACTGATTTCAGTTATGTTTTCCAAAGGGTGTGCAACCAAATATTAAGTTAAGGGTGCCAATACTTTTGTCCAGCCCATTTTTGGGGTTTTGTGTGACATTATGTCATATTTGCTTTTCTGCCTCTGTTTTATATTTGTTCCAATACATACAAAGGGAATAAACATGTGTATAGCAAAACATGTGTTAATGCAATACCTTTTTTGTGTGAAATACTTGATTTTCAGGAAAAATATCAAGGGTGCCAACAATTTCGGCCATGACTGTACATAACCAAAAGTACTGCAAAATGCCTCAGGTTGGCTCTGAGGAAGAAGCTGAGTCCTCGAAACGAGTCAGCCAGTTGGTCATCCAGGGTTCCATCGTTGTGGACTGGATTCCATCCTTGTGATTGAACACGTTTGATCGTTGTGATGTGCCTGTGTTTTATATGTCCATTATAAGTATGATACCTACTTTTTATTCTTTCAATAAATATTTTAAACAATAATGCACTAGGCCGGTGCGCCCTCTTCAGTGCATTCAGTGACTTTGGACTACCCCGGTCCATTGAGGGC
Source organism: Staurois parvus (assembly GCF_062004578.1). Classification (NCBI taxonomy): domain Eukaryota; kingdom Metazoa; phylum Chordata; class Amphibia; order Anura; family Ranidae; genus Staurois; species Staurois parvus. The sequence goes on from NW_028318419.1 coordinate 220,154, forward strand.
AGCAAGAAGTGCATATTCCAGAACATTTCCATTGTCATCCTAGCTTCTGGTGAATCCATCCCCAGTGCAGGAGTAAAGAATTTGCTGTGCATACTCTTTTATTCACTTACATAGGTCATTCTGATTTCACATATGAGTAGCGTAACTCTTCCCCTGTACAAAAGTACTACTCAACATAGTCTCCATCACCAGAAAAGCATTTGCATCATCATTGAACCCAACTCTCCAATCCTTTCTGGATGAATTCAGGTGTGCACTGCTCTACACACTTCTTTACAGCTTCTTTCACCTCGTTTGTGTCATCATTGTCCCCGAAGACTGTCCTTCATTGGACCAAACAAGTGAAAGTTGGGAGGAGCTAAATGTCAGCTGTACGGTGAATGGGGGACCAGCTGGATTTGCTGATCATGTGAGTGGTTGCCAATTATGTGTGTGGTCACTCATTGTCACGTACCTGATTGGAGACTGAAATGACGAGGTCGGCCTCACTTGTGTCACTAGCCCTGACCCCGCTGGAAGTGGAACAGAGGGTGTCTAGGGACCAGGGGGACAAGAGTGCCAGCAGATGTTGTTTGCAGCTGGAGACTTTGGAAGACGGATGAACCTCCGATTCAGGAACAGTAGTGATATGCAGAGCTGGTATGGTAGATTGCCAGGTGTGCACCAGAGGAAGGCAGGAAGCTGGGATGGGAGACAGGAGCAATATCATAGGAATAGCCGGGGTGATCAACGGGCGGACAGCGAGGTACCAAATCATAAGCAAGCCAAAGTCAGGAACAGAGCCGAAGTCAGGAACCAGTATCAATCAGAGTAATAAGAGTCAGGTCAGGAACAAGCTGGGTCAGCAACAAGGAAATCACACAGGAACGAGCAGGAAACAGCTGAAGACCAGTCAGCACTCAGCACAGGCAGAGGCACCTTTAAATAGTCCATCTGGCGCCAATCTTCTCCATGCGTGTGCGTGATCGTGCATTTCTGTGCACATGCGCACATCTATTCGCCAGCCATCTCACGGGAATTCCCTTACACTCATTGTCAAGGTGAATTTGGTAGATTTCAGGTTCTCGTTCAGTCTTTTGCTCCTAATTGTTTCTCTAAGCATCTTTAGTGCGTGTGACGAAAATGCTGGGTGCAATAACTAAAAGCAAGTCATATACACACAATCGACAGGTAGTCACACACGGGTACTTTCAACCAGCATTTCTACCATTACATGTTCTATGCATGTGAAAGACCCTCTACCAAATGAACATCTGCCCTGGCACATCGTAGCATTCACTCAGCACCAGTGGTGTATTTAGGTTTTGTGCTGCCCTAGGCAACAAAAAAATTGGTGCCCCCCGCAGAGAGAGCCTGTGTCAGGGCTCCAGGGTGTGACCAGAAGTGTGTGGACTGACACAGGGAAACGCAAGCTTCAGATATGTTATAAATAAGACAATTTATTAAAGACTAACAATACATAAACGCAGTGCAATACTAAAACATAACACAGTGCAAATGAACCAAACCAAACCACCCACAGATAACAATACATACAATGCAAGCGTCGTCAGGCAGGCCGGGTCAATAACAATCGGGCAGGTAGGTACAGGGGTCAGGCAGAGAATGGTCGGGGTCACAAGCCAGGGATCAAAACAGGAGAAGTAGCAGAGGTCCAGATCAGGCAGGGTCGGCAATGAATCAGACAGGAACAGGAACAGGGATACAGGGCCCATAGAAAAACACACACCAAGGCACAGACTGCAGGTCTGGCCATCCCTTAAATACACCTGCATAATCAGCTTCAGGTGTTTGGCTGGCTGCAGGGTTGAGTCTGTGATTGCTGAGAGCACCCGCTGGCCAGCCCTGGTACTGCAGCCCACAAGGCAGGTGAGTCCCACCATTACTGGCAAGTCCATTCCTGACAGCCTGACATTGACCAAAAACACCCCTGCCTCCCACCCAAGACAGCTTTCCACTACCACTGCCCCCCCCCCCCCCCGTACACCAGCCACCATCCCCCATGGCGAGGGAGAGACATTCACCTTAATAGCTCCGGACATCCCCGGGAATGAGAGTTGGGCTGTACATACACCGTCATGAAACCTACAGCCTCTCTTGGAACCCACCAGGTCCCCATGCCACGTGTCCCTTCTTCCGTCGGGGCAGTGCTGCCCCCCACCAGAGAAATGCCACACTAGGCAAATGCCTTGTTTGCCTTGTGGTAAATACACCCCTGCTCGGCACTCCAAGAAATAACAGAATCCAACTGCAGTGTTCTTGCACTGTCAAAACCTCCACTTTTATTATCACATGACACGCAGGAGGATATATCTTATAGTCATCACAATCTGCATAATAACACACACCAGTAATAATGTGAGCATTACAGCATGAAATAGACACATCATTGGACAGCATCACAGCATAGAATTAATACATTACCAAAGCTATGGGAAGACGGGAAGGACCAGACCCCATCAGAACCATAAAGCAAAGGAGGGTCACGGGGAAGCCATAAACGCAAACAATTGATGAGCCCATATAGCCTTGGAAAGAGTCCCAGCATCAGAGTGTCCCCTGGCAACTAGAAGGCTCCCCATGGATCCCGGATTTTAAACAATTTTCAGCTTTCCCGAAGTGGGCGGGCACCACACCCGCTATAGGAGGAGCTAGCAGAAAGGTTCCATGAGGATAACATAGTCACGCCCAGCCACCATATTGAGTCCACATCTAGAAAGTCACACTTTTGCTTCAGATCAGCTTCTTATCTACCCTAAACTTAAAGATTTCTAACTTCTCAAGCAAGTATACATCTTTAACCACTTCCCGCCCGGCCCATGTATATAAACGACCAGATGGGAGCAGTGCCGGAGCAGGTATGCCATTTATAAAGGCCGCCCCCTGCTTGTGCGCGCTCCCTGGGAGCGTGCAGCACCACGATCCGGTGCCCTCTGTGTCCTCCTGACACAGTGGAACACCGATCATTGTACGGGACCTCTGTGTGAGGTCCTGATCATGTGATCACTGATTGGCCAATCAGTGATCACATGCAGAGCAGTAAGCAAGATGTCACTTCTGACATCATTGCTTACTACGTGTGAAATCTGTGAATGATCACAGAGATCACATGGTACAGGGCCATTCACAACAGCCTCGTATCATGTGACAAGCTGTGACCAATCACAGCTCACACAGTATTTCTCAATGGCTGCAAGAATGCAGCCAGAGAGAAGGAGAAATTATTCCTCTTACAGCATTTATGGGTATAAAAGCAATCAGTGTAGAAAAAAAATCTTCATCACCCCCCACAAGTAGTACAGTGTCACCATGGTGACCCCACACTGCTAGGGTGACCGTATGTAAAAAAATAATATAAAAACAAAATAAAAATGTAAAAAATAAATCGTGAAAAATTATAATTTTTGGTTATGAACTAATTTGGGTTATTTTTTTTCTTTTTTGCTAAAAAGATAACTGAATAAATTTTGCCCAAGATTTTTGAAGAAAGATTATTTATTTGCAACATTTTATAAGAAAAACATTTTTTTTCAAAATTTTTGGACGTTTTCATTTGTATAGGAAAAAAAATAAAAATCCCAGCGGTGCATAAATACCATCAAAATAAAGCTTTATCTGTCTAAAAAACCATAAAAAATTCATATGGGTACAGTGTTGCATGACCGCGCAATTGTCATTTAATGTGTGATAGCGCTGAAAGCTGAAAATTGGCCTGGGGGGGGAAGGGGGGAAAGTGTCCGGACTGGAAGGGGGTGAAAGTGTCCGGACTGGAAGGGGGGGAAAGCGTCCGGACTGGAAGGAGGGGGAAAGCGTCCGGACTGGAAGGAGGGGGAAAGCGTCCGGACTGGAAGGAGGGGGAAAGCGTCCGGACTGGAAGGGGGGGGAAAGCGTCCGGACTGGAAGGAGGGGGAAAGCGTCCGGACTGGAAGGGGGGGGAAAGCGTCCGGACTGGAAGGGGGGGGGGGAAGCGTCCGGACTGGAAGGGGGTGAAAGTGTCCGGACTGGAAGGAGGGGGAAAGCGTCCGGACTGGAAGGAGGGGGAAAGCGTCCGGACTGGAAGGAGGGGGAAAGCGTCCGGACTGGAAGGGGGGGAAAGCGTCCGGACTGGAAGGTGGGGGGAAGCGTCCGGACTGGAAGGGGGGGGAAAGCGTCCGGACTGGAAGGGGGGGGGGAGCGTCCGGACTGGAAGGGGGGGGAAAGCGTCCGGACTGGAAGGGGGGGAGAAAGTGTCCGGACTGGAAGGGGGTGAAAGTGTCCGGACAGGAAGGGGGGGGGGGGAAAGTGGTCCGGACTGGAAGGGGGTGAAAGCGTCCGGACAGGAAGGGGGGGGAAAGCGTCCGGACTGGAAGGGGGGGGAAGCGTCCGGACTGGAAGGGGGGGGAAAGCGTCCGGACTGGAAGGGGGGGAAGCGTCCGGACTGGAAGGGGGGGGAAAGCGTCCGGACTGGAAGGGGGGGAAAGCGTCCGGACTGGAAGGGGGGGGGAAAGTGTCCGGACTGGAAGGGGGTGAAAGTGTCCGGACAGGAAGGGGGGGGGGGAAAGTGTCCGGACTGGAAGGGGGTGAAAGTGTCCGGACATGAAGGGTTTAAACAGGTTCTTATCTTCTAATGTGACATTACTAGATGTCATAAACATTTTTAAGCCCATGAACAAGTTCCTATGTTGCTCTCAGCAGAATATCTTGCGACTGTTCCTTTGGCTTAGAGAAATGACATCAGTCACCTCTCATGCTCCTGGCATTTGGGCAACAATGCTTTATTGTAAAAATTACCCAAGAAACAAAGGGTTCAAGGCCAACACATTTCACAGGCATTACAGTGAGAATGATTCTCTTGTCATCCCAGCGTCCGGACTGGAAGGGGGTGAAAGCGTCCGGACTGGAAGGAGGGGAAAGCGTCCGGACTGGAAGGAGGGGGAAAGCGTCCGGACTGGAAGGGGGGGGAAAGCGTCCGGACTGGAAGGTGGGGGAAGCGTCCGGACTGGAAGGGGGGGGAAAGCGTCCGGACAGGAAGGGGGGGGGGAAAGTGTCCGGACTGGAAGGGGGTGAAAGCGTCCGGACAGGAAGGGGGGGGAAAGCGTCCGGACTGGAAGGGGGGGGAAGCGTCCGGACTGGAAGGTGGGGGAAGCGTCCGGACTGGAAGGGGGTGAAAGTGTCCGGACAGGAAGGGGGGGGGGGAAAGTGTCCGGACTGGAAGGGGGTGAAAGCGTCCGGACTGGAAGGGGGGGAAGCGTCCGGACTGGAAGGTGGGGGGAAAGCGTCCGGACTGGAAGGGGGTGAAAGTGTCCGGACAGGAAGGGGGTGGGGGGAAAGTGTCCGGACTGGAAGGGGGTGAAAGCGTCCGGACAGGAAGGGGGGGGAAAGCGTCCGGACTGGAAGGGGGGGAAGCGTCCGGACTGGAAGGGGGGGGAAAGCGTCCGGACTGGAAGGTGGGGGGAAGCGTCCGGACTGGAAGGGGGTGAAAGTGTCCGGACAGGAAGGGGGGGGGGGAAAGTGTCCGGACTGGAAGGGGGTGAAAGCGTCCGGACAGGAAGGGGGGGGAAAGCGTCCGGACTGGAAGGGGGGGGAAGCGTCCGGACTGGAAGGGGGGGGAAAGCGTCCGGACTGGAAGGGGGGGAAAGCGTCCGGACTGGAAGGGGGGGGGGAGCGTCCGGACTGGAAGGGGGGGAAAGCGTCCGGACTGGAAGGGGGGGAGAAAGTGTCCGGACTGGAAGGGGGTGAAAGTGTCCGGACAGGAAGGGGGGGGGGGGAAAGTGTCCGGACTGGAAGGGGGTGAAAGCGTCCGGACAGGAAGGGGGGGGAAAGCGTCCGGACTGGAAGGGGGGGGAAGCGTCCGGACTGGAAGGGGGGGGAAAGCGTCCGGACTGGAAGGGGGGGAAGCGTCCGGACTGGAAGGGGGGGGAAAGCGTCCGGACTGGAAGGGGGGGAAAGCGTCCGGACTGGAAGGGGGGGGAAAGTGTCCGGACTGGAAGGGGGTGAAAGTGTCCGGACAGGAAGGGGGGGGGGAAAGTGTCCGGACTGGAAGGGGGTGAAAGTGTCCGGACATGAAGGGTTTAAACAGGTTCTTATCTTCTAATGTGACATTACTAGATGTCATAAACATTTTTAAGCCCATGAACAAGTTCCTATGTTGCTCTCAGCAGAATATCTTGCGACTGTTCCTTTGGCTTAGAGAAATGACATCAGTCACCTCTCATGCTCCTGGCATTTGGGCAACAATGCTTTATTGTAAAAATTACCCAAGAAACAAAGGGTTCAAGGCCAACACATTTCACAGGCATTACAGTGAGAATGATTCTCTTGTCATCCCAAAAAACAGTCACCGTGACTTTCTGTGCTGATTGTTGGCTCTTGAACATCTTAGGCCTCAAGGAAGAGGTGTGATACCAAACCATGGATTGATTCTTCGTTTCCGGATCATGAAGTTACACCCATGTGTCATATGCTGTCGGCAAAAAACGTGTCTTCATTGGCATCATATGCTTCCAGCAGATCAGAGCTGGCTTCCACCCTTCTCTCCTTCAACCTGGTGTCAACTGCTAAGGTACCAACACTGCACACGCCTTTTGATACCCTCAGTCTTCCACCATCTTCTGTATGGCATTGTGACCACAGTCCAGCTGTGCAGTAAGCTCAGTCCACGCAGATCAGTTCATCCACTTGCTGATATTTTGTGCCAGTGGTGGTGTTGATGTTCTGCATGGTTTGTCTTCAGTGTTGGGTTCCCCTTCTTTATAGTTCTTCATTCATCTGTGCACCTTGTTCTTGTCAATGGTGTAATCTCTGAAAACATTCTGTAGTTCCTGTGGATATTGGACAACCTGACCCCTCCTTTGTCAAGAACTTGATGACAGCACATTGCCTCTACTTGGAATCCATTATTCTGCTGAAATGAAAAGCAGAAAAAACGTTACTCTACCAACATATGAAATTTGAATGGCCTCTGGAACTTAATAAAATAAAAAATTGGGACTACTTTTGCATTCCTTTTGGTACAGCCCTTGTACTAATATAACAACCACTCAGTGTCCTCCAGTCCCTCTGCTGGCTTCGGCTCACCCAACAAGTAAAACTCAAAACACTACCCACAACATACAAAGCCGTCCGCAACTCTACCCCAAGCTACATCACCAACCTCAAAATATCACGCGAATCATCCACTTTATTAAACTCAGGGTGTCTAGATCTCTAGATCCTTGTTACATCCTCCCATGCTCACCTCCAGGATTTCTCCAGAGCCTCTACCATCTGCTGGAACTCCCTACCCTAATCCATATGGCTATCTCCTACTCTGTCCTGCCCTCAGGTGATGCTTGAGAACTCACCTCTTTAGGGAAGCCTATCCCACCTCCATGTAACAACTGAACTTTTACTTACCCCATCAACTCTACTCTCACAATCTTGTATTAGGCTGCTTTCATACTGGCGCACCCCACCAGCGGATCCACTTGTTCAGAGAGGAATCTGTCCGCTGATCCCCGCTGATCAGGGGAATGACAGGTCCTGTCCGCTCCACTTATTAAGAGCGGACATGGACACAGCCCGCTGTCCTCTATGGGTGGTCAGATATAAATGGACCACATGTCTGTTTATATCCTACTGTCATCCGATCCACGAGATGGATGAGGAATGAATTCCCATCCATGTGGATCCAATGGATCCCCATCCATAATTTTTTGCAGATAAGATCGGATGCAGGTGGGTGTAAACGGACACGTCCGTTAGGGTCCGCCACTCCATAGAGGGCAAAGAATGGTCTGATCAGGTCCGCCTGAAAGATAGACAGACAGGTGGATCCAATCTATTCACCCGTGTGCCTCTCTCTTTACATTGTAAACTTTCACAAGAAGTGCCCTCCTAACCCTTCCAACCCTGCCATGGTTCTGCTGCTCATCGAGGTCCCAGCTCTGGTTGCCAGGAAGGGGGGGGGGGGCACTGTTTCACTGTTAATTGCAGAAGCTGAATGAGAGAATTGCTTTGGGGGATCTGGTCTGAGAAATTCACAGGAGAGGTGTCTTGAAGTTATTGGAAGGAGGCATCCAGTTATCCAGGGACATTAGTGAGTACAAACCAATGGGAGAGATCTAATGGCCATCTTGTGCCTTGAGTCAGTGTTACCTAAAGGAACATTGTGTTTGGTTTCCATACTCCAGATTAACCCCTCATTAGGGATGTAGCCAAGGACACCATACCACCGATGGGTCCCGAACCATTATATTAGCCCTGAATTTTACCTCCTTCAAAGACTAACAACCACCAGGCTGTCATGAGAACCACCAAACCAGAACCACAACCAAAAGACAGGGAAGGTGGGTGGGAAACTTCTTCTCCTTATGGTCCCTGACTGAACACTTACAGCACACCACTCCCCCCTCATTAACTGGAATGTAACCAAGGATACCATACAGCCGATGGGTCCCGAACAGTTCTATTAGCCCTGAATTTTACCTCCTCCAAAAACCAACAACCGCCAGGCTGCTATGACAACCACAGAACCAGAACCACAACCAAAAGACAGGGAAGGTTTGTGGGAAACTTCTTCTTCTCTTGATGGTCCTCGACTGAACACTTGCAGCACACCACTCCCCCCTCATTGACTGGAATGTACCCAAGGACACCATACCACTGATGGGTCCTGAACCATTCTATTAGCCCTTATTTTTACCTCCTCCAAAGACCAACAACCGCCAGGCAGCCATGACAACCACCAAACCAGAACCACAACCAAAAGACAGAGAACGTGGATGGGAAGCTTCTTCTGCTGATGGTCCCCGACTGAACACTTGCAGCACACCACTCCTCCCTCACTAACTAGAATGTACCCAAGGACACCATACCACTGATGGGTCCCGAACCATTCTATTAGCCCTGATTTTTACCTCCTCCAAAGACCAACAACTGCCAGGCTGCCATGACAACCACCGAGCCAGAACCACAACCTAATGACAAGGAAGGGTGGTGGGAAGTTTCCTCTCCTGATAGTCCCCACTGAACACTTGCAGCACACCACTCCTCCTCACTAACTGGAATGTACCCAAGGACACCATACCACTGATGGGTTCTGAACCATTCTATTAGCCCTGATTTTTACCTCCTCCAAAGACCAACAACCGCCAGGCTGCCATGACAACCACCAAACAGAACCACAACCAAAAGACAGAGAAGGCGGATGGGAAGCTTCTCTCCTGATGCTCCCTGACTGAACACTTGCCGCACACTAACTCCCCCCTCACTAACTGGAATGTACCCAAGGACACCATACCACTGATGGGTCCCGAACCATTCTATTAGCCCTGATTTTTACCTCCTCCAAAGACCAACAACTGCCAGGCTGCCATGACAACCACCGAACCAGAACCACAACCTAATGACAAGGAAGGGTGGTGGGAAGTTTCCTCTCCTGATAGTCCCCAACTGAACACTTGCAGCACACCACTCCCCCTCATTAACTGGAATGTACCCAAGGAGACCATACCACCAATGGGTCCCAAACCAATTAGCCCTGAATTTTACCTCCTTCAAAGACCAACACCTGCCAGCTAATTTTTAAGCCTTTAGCATGCTGTCCCCCCTATTCACCCTGTCACATCTGCCCTACGCTTATTTATTTATTTGCATTTGGCCTTCCTTTTACCTCCACACGTTCCATACCCTGGCTCTGTGCCATCTGCCAGCCAAGGCCTGAGGGATTGCACACCGCTGAGCGAGCTTGAATTCAAATACAATCTTTTTATAAATGGCTTGTAGTAACCTTTTTCTACACAAGCTCCAGAAATGTCTCCCTGATCCCCATAACTTTCCTGCTGTCCGGAGCCCACAGATGGACATTCGGTTTTCTTTGCAGGCTTCTATTTTATTAATTAAGGTTAAACGTGATATTAGCTTTATCGCTGATAATAAGTTGTGTGATATCCATACGTCTCTCCCTCTGTCATCTGCAGTCTGCTCGAATGCAAAGACTACTGTTAATGAACAATAAAGCCTTGGGGACTTTGATGATCCAGGGAAAGGAAAAGTTCGCTGTAGAGCTTAAAAGGCTGATTCAGAGCTTTTGACTAAATCCTTTTCGTTTTGGAAGTTGGCCAACGTCCAAAGTTGCGCGGAGATATATTACTCACCAGATGACAAGGGAAGAGGACTTTGGGGTGTTGTCTTCCATCAATGAGGAGACAGCTTATAGCGAGATAACAGCTCTATGTGGATACAATAAATTGCAATGGCCTAACTCAGCAGAAATCCTTCATTCCATCGGGGAGTGTCATTAACGCAACGTAGTAGAGTATAGTATAGCTCGTCAGGAGCATCTAAACAAGAATATACGGTGGAGGATCGCAGACTCTGGGATGAGCCTGTATCGGGATCCTGGTCTGCAATACTAAATGTATATAGGTAGGTGTAATTCCATCCCCCGGCACAGGTAGCGCTGTTATAGCAGCCGCCATGCAGGGGAGACAGAAGACCAGAGGAACTCTTTCTCCTCTGAGGCCTCCATACACATCATTAAGGGAGAAGCTGTCCGATTGGAAGCTGCTGTGCTTAATGACCTCTACGGGCATCTTTAGTGTGGGCATTGCTAATAAATTGCTCTGTCTCACTGCAGTGGTTAGGGAAGACAGTGGAGGAACCACACTACTGAGCTGCCAACTAGGAGCTCCTTCTGTCTTTCGGCTGCCTTTTGAGTCCACACGGCCTTCAGCCACCTCCTTCTTCAGATGCTGCCGGGTGCCGTAAGCCTTCTAGAGTGTCTTCTATGATACTCAGACGGTGTCCATCAAGAGCATTTGTAAAGTACTGCTGTGCCGGAATCAGTGCGTTATACAGGCCTGTTACCACCTTGTTGGAACTTGTTGTTAATACATTGTGCCGCATTCCATTGGTCTCCGCACAGTACCAGGACAAGTTCATCTATCGGCCAGGGCAAGGATGAGGACCTGCACCCCCTTCCACCAATGATAATGCCTGCTGTTGAATGGGTTTACTGCTCTGTATGCATTCTCTGCCCACTTGCTCCATTGTGCCCAGGACAGCTGTCCCTCCTGCCCACCCCTTGTCCTGGCCATGCCTCCATGTGCATTTACTCCACTTTGGGTACCAAATATCAGGCCCATCCTACATGTCTGAACCACTCCTTGGGCAACAGCTGCATGGACCAGGTTGTCACTGACATAGCCGAGAGAGAGAGAAGACTGACCACTACAGGGCTGTGTGCAGCCAGAGGAAAGCCCTGTCTGCAGGGAAAGAAGAGGAATAGGTACTGTCACGATCAGGGGTCAGGCTCAAAGCCCAGTTGCTATAGCAGTGGAAAGGCTCACCTGAAACCAGCAGGATAGGTACACAGGCAGGTCACCGTGGCAGAGGAGTGGGCTCACCTGAGGTGCGGAGTCTAAGTACCAACCGTGTCGCCAACGTGCGCAGCACACAGTGAAGGACGCAGACTCCATTTTGTTAAGAGTATCCATTTTCTCCCCTCACTCCCTCCCCCTCCCTCTCTGAGAGGAGACATTTGGCCAGCGTGTGTGTGCTGGTTGTGGGTCACTGGCAGGCCAAGGAATCTCTGAGCTAGGTGCCTAGCTGTCTGGGAAAGCTGTACCATTTCACACCTCGGAAGAGATAAGGCAAGCTTTCTCCGGAGTTGAGAGAGATTCCAACCTCATAAAACTTAACTCAGCTTAGGTGACAGAATCAGATAACCTATGTTAAAACCATTTTTCCCCTATGTCTCATATCTTGGAACATGAGAGACTTACATAAAAACCGAACATATCGTCAGATGGATGATGAGCAGGCGAACAGTTTGATGGGTCACTCGCCTTGTCTTGGACACACAGGAAAGCAGAAAAATAGATCTCGTGAACCGTTCAGTGAACACTTTCATAATTCATATCTAATCAATCCTCAGACTTGTCTGCATAATAATCTACCCGCGGGTCAAATGTCACTTGTGCAGATGAAAAGTTATGGGCCAAATATGAGTTATGGGAGATTTTTGCTCTAGTTGAGGCATCCGCCCATAACTACATGCCCTAAACGGGTTATTGGGCCTTGACTTAAGAGACACCCCCTGCTGGGGACTACAAAATAGGCTGTCAGACCTAAGAGTGGGAAGTTGAAGATGTCTCCCATTTTTAACATCAATACCACCTGGCGAGACCCGTGCCCTCTTGCTGAAACTTGGATCTGCTAACCCAGGACTTTGGCATGTACCTTAACCCTTTCACCTCTCTCTGATATCTCTTTACTGTTCTATGGTTCTTTGTATATTTATATATATATCTTAGTTACATCTTGTTTCTGTAAATATATTTATTGCACCTGTTTGACCTTTTAGTAATAAATCTTTCTTTCTGAAAGTGTTGAACTGTTTCTATAGCTCTGTATTGCAATTTACGAATCCATGGATTTACGGATTTGGCTGCGTGTTAGCACAAGGTCGCGGTCCTCAGGGTCACCCCACCAGGAGGTGTGCAAGCGGAGGTCCAGTAGCATATAAGCTGGTAAGGATCAAATGGAAGCGTGGTAAATAAACAAGCCAAGGTCGGTAATGAGCAGTTGCAGGTTGGATCAGGCAGAAGCGTAGTCCAGAACAAGCCAAGGTCGGTAATGAGCAGTCGCAGGTTGGGATCAGGCAGAAGCGTAGCTGAGAACAAGTCAAGGTCGGTAATGAGCAGTCGCAGGTTGGGATCAGACAGAAGCGTAGCCGAGAACAAGCCAAGGTCGGTAAGGAGCAGTCACAGGTTGGATCAGGCAGAAGCGTAGTCCTGAACAAGCCAAGGTCGGTAATGAGCAGTTGCAGGTTGGATCAGGCAGAAGCGTAGTCCAGAACAAGCCAAGGTCGGTAATGAGCAGTCGCAGGTTGGGATCAGGCAGAAGCGTAGCTAAGAACAAGTCAAGGTCGGTAATGAGCAGTCGCAGGTTGGGATCAGACAGAAGCGTAGCCGAGAACAAGCCAAGGTCGGTAAGGAGCAGTCACAGGTTGGATCAGGCAGAAGCGTAGTCCTGAACAAGCCAAGGTCGGTAATGAGCAGTTGCAGGTTGGATCAGGCAGAAGCGTAGTCCAGAACAAGCCAAGGTCGGTAATGAGCAGTCGCAGGTTGGGATCAGGCAGAAGCGTAGCTAAGAACAAGTCAAGGTCGGTAATGAGCAGTCGCAGGTTGGGATCAGACAGAAGCGTAGCCGAGAACAAGCCAAGGTCGGTAAGGAGCAGTCACAGGTTGGGATCAGGCAGAAGCGTAGTTGAGAACAAGCCAAGGTCGGTAAGGAGCAGTCGCAGGTTGGGATCAGGCAGAAGGGTAGTCGAGAACAAGCCAAGGGTCAATAACGAGTGGTCGCAAAATATGGATAACAGCAGAGAAGGCAAGGAGTGAGATACTGGAGAGCACAATAATCTGGCAAACAGGAAGTGCAAAGATATGGCTTATATCAGGAAGTTCATGGGAGGAGCAAGAGGTTCAAGGTTCATGACAGACAAGGTCAAGGCAGGTCATCCAAATAATTGTCAAGGCAGCTGTCCAGCATTCCAGGTGGCTCAGCAAGAAGAAACATTACCACTCACTGCAGAAGGCCCAGGTTTGGACCCAGGCTCTAACAGGTACTGTACATGCTGCTGTTGTGCAGTCTAGGAAAGGATAAAGCCTGCTGGGGTAGCAAGGATTGGTGGGAGAGGTAGTCCTCAGGGAGACTAAGCCTGTGCTGAAGATTAGCATTGAAACTACAGAACCCTTTATTACCAGAGATCTTCAGAGCAGGAAAAGAAAGGAACTGAGACATTTTGCTTTGGTGTCGGGGGAGCAGAGAGGCCGAGTCGCTGACATCTGCTCTGTGGGAACACCACTGTCTGGTGTTACCGCCTGGTTGTGGGGAGGACATCACTGCAGCTAGCATTGCAGAGCCCCAGATGGAGAGTTGGAGGAGACAAGTCATCATGTGAGGCCGCTGGCCATAGCCTACTGCACCCTATTTGAAGGAACAGTATTACCCAATTGGGACACTGTTCAGGCACCTGTTTGAAGAGACTTAAGTTTGAGTGCCCCAACACCAGATTTGGGCCCCAGCACACTGGCCACTAGGGCATGGTTTTCCAGAGACAGTTGGACCATTGTCCTTGCATTGCCCATAGACAGGACTTCCCGTAGTATCAGGATTAGGGGTCAGTCATTGGTCCACTTGTTAATTACTCAGTTTATTCCTTATTTTGCAACTGTTTCCATATACTCGTTGAGATGGTAATTGCTGCTTTCTATTATTTTGGTCTTTGAATTGTGTATTATTACAATAAATAATTCCTCCAGCCTTTGGTGTGGAAGGTCGATGACATTCTGAACCATTGTACCCAAATGTCATTGGCTCCTTTGGGGATAAACGCTACATAATCATTTTTGTATCATACAATTCGCTTGGATTGCATTGCAACCAGGAGCAGAACTCGTAGAGCTAGCAATCAGCCGACTACAGAGAAACTGTCAGGGCAGGGCTGAGGAACGGACAGGTAGGCCTAGTGGCAGGGTAACGCACTGGCTGACGACAACCACCACCAACAGACCGAAGTCCCTCAGGGCACGGAGTCTAAGTCCTAGGCTGCCCTTCACCAGGGCCCCTGATGGTGGGGATGGACTTGACGCAACCAGGGACCAGGTCGCGGCCCCCGAGACACCCCGGCTGCGGTAATGGCCGCCGCCAATGGCATGTAGCTGGTGAGAATGACAATAACGTAGTCAGGCAAGCCGGGTTGACAACAACGGGACAAAACGGTACAGAACAGTAGACAGAGAATAACAGGTCACGGGCCGGGTTCAGCAACGGAAGGTCAGATCGAAGGAAAACACAGAGAATGGTCTTAGTCACAAGCCGAGTCAAATACCAGAAGAGTCACGAGCGTATACACAGAGCTGTAGCAAGACAAAGACAAAGACACAAGTGCAAAGAGCATGTGCAGATCCCAGGCTTATATGTACTCAGCCACACCCCTCTGGGGGATGGACCTCAGAGACCTGAAGGCATAAAAGATTCCCACCATGCTCAGCAGAAATCCAAGATGGATGCTAGCACATGGAGTAACATAACCTCTGGGAAAAGGTAGGACCTTGACAGAAACAACATTAATAGCTACTCTGACCACTCAGCCCAGTGGTCTGTCAAGCTTGTAGAGTGTCTCCAACATTCGGAAGGTGCAAAACTCTGCTGAGTCATTGACCTGGACATATGTAAGCAGCTCCCAACTCCTCGCTGGGGTTCGAAGATGGAATTCAGCAAATGCAGGCCACGGGACCCTGCTGAGGACCGGCCTGGAAGGACGCTGAGACTGCTGTTTCTGTAACCCATTGTCTGCAATCAGGTTAAAGCATATTTTTGAAAAATGTATTAAAAATGTGTCATAGTAATACAAGGCAAAATGTTTTACTAGAAAAAAAAACATTTTTTTTATTAGGATTGTGGAATAGGTATCCTCAGGATTGTGAATTAGACTTCCTCGGGATGGTGGATTAGACTTCCCCGGGATGGTGGATTAGACTTCCCCAGGATGGTGGATTAGACTCCTCGGGATGGTGGAGTAGACTTCCTCGGGATGGTGAAATGGACTTCCTCAGGATGGTGGAATTGACTTCCTCGGGATGGTGGAATTGACTTCCTCGGGATGGTGAAATAGACTTCCTCGGGATGGTGGATTAGACTTCCTTGGGATGGTGGAGTAGACTTCCTCGGGATGGTGGAGTAGACTTCCTCGGGATGGTGAAATGGACTTCCTCAGGATGGCGGAATTGACTTTCTCAGGATGGCGGAATTGACTTCCTCAGGATGGCGGAATTGACTTCCTCAGGATGGCGGAATAGACTCCCTCAGGATGGCGGAATTGACTTCCTCAGGATGGCGGAATAGACTTCCTCAGGATGGCGGAATAGACTTCCTCAGGATGGCGGAATAGACTTCCTCAGGATGATGGAATAAACTTCCTCAGGATGGCGGAATAGACTTCCTCAGGATGGCGGAATTGACTTCCTCAGGATGGCGGAATAGACTCCCTCAGGATGGCGGAATTGACTTCCTCAGGATGGCGGAATAGACTTCCTCAGGATGGCGGAATAGACTTCCTCAGGATGGCGGAATAGACTTCCTCAGGATGATGGAATAAACTTCCTCAGGATGGCGGAATAGACTTCCTCAGGATGATGGAATAAACTTCCTCAGGATGGTGGAATGGACTTCCTCAGGATGGTGAAATGGACTTCCTCAGGATGGTGGAATTGACTTCCTCAGGATGGCGTAATTGACTTCCTCAGGATGGCGGAATAGACTTCCTCAGGATGGCGGAATAGACTTCCTCAGGATGGCGGAATAGACTTCCTCAGGATGGCAGAATAGATTTCCTCAGGATGGCGGAATAGACTTCCTCAGGATGGCGGAATAGACTTCCTCAGGATGGTGGAATAGACTTCCTCAGGATGGTGGAATAGACTTCTTCAGAATGTTGGAATAGACTTCCTTGGGTGCTGGATGCATTCCTAAATGCTCAAATTGGGTATTCATTTTTAAAGGATTTTTTTCTCAGAGAAAAACTGCAGGTACTCCCCCCCCCCCCGTCTGAGTCACCCCTTTTCTCTACCCCCTACCCACCTGAGCACTATCCCTTGGCTCCACCCCCTACCCACTTCCCAGTACCGTCTTTTTTAGAGAATACAGAACCAAGTATCCTTTTTTCGGTTGGAAGTAAGTTGTATGGAATTTGTTAATGAAATGAAGCAAAATAGGTCCCCTGCAGCCAGCAACAAAAGACCCACCAGCAACAAAATATCCCCCACAGGTAACAATATTCCCCCCAGGAACAATAGACCCCCCCGGGCAACAATAGGTTCCCCCTGCAACAATGGACACCCTAAAAACAATAGACACCAATATATCCTTCTTCAGCCAGCAACAATAGACACCTCCCTCAACAGTAGATCTTTCCCATCAACAATCGACCCCCAGCAACATGACCCCCCAGCAACAATGGATCCCTATCTCAACAGTAGATCTATCTTATCAACAAATGACCCCCTAGCATCATAAACCCCCAGCAACAATAGACCTCCCCAGCAATATTAGACCTTTCCAGCAACAATGGACCCCCCCAGCAGCCAACATCAATAGACCCTCCTGCACACCACAGCACCCCTTGGTATTACATCCTTGAGGTGCCGAAACTTCATCCCCTCTCATTCTCATTAAAAAAACCCTATTTTTTCTGTTCTATTCCGTTCTTTTCTAAATTTGAATTTCGGAACACGGCTATATTCTAATACACACACAGTTTTCAAAGGAAATCAGCAATAGTCAGCAACATGTTTACATTTCAAAATTTATTTTGTTTTCAAATTCGATTCAAATTTTGTTTCATTATCTCAGATTTGTTTAAATTTGTTACTATTGTAATTTGGAAATGTTTTCCCATAATTTGGATTCAGAACGAAACAAACCGTGCGTGTCTCACATGGTCATCCAACTGAATTTTTTAGGGTTTTCATGCATAATTTTTCAAGTCTATAAAAGTAGCAAGTATTCGGACAAACAGTTTTTCTCAATTTCCATACAAATGTTCAAACAAAATTAACCTCTTCACGCCGGCGCCTCCTGGCCCTTTAAGAGGTTTCAGGGTCATGTGACCGCCGTGATTCGCTGTCACGGCGGTCACATCATTGGAAAAGGTCCCGATCGCAAGGGGAGATCGGGACCTCTCCATGAGACCCCGACATACGTGCTGGGAGGGCGCAGGTTCTCAGCTCATATGTGTTTTCAAATGCGTCCACTCAGCGTCAAGGCCCAGCCGCTGAGAAGCTGCATATTTGCGTACGTTCCACGTCAAGGGGTTGAGGCCCCGTTCACACCTACGCAGTTTGCTTTTTGTCTGTTTTTGCAGTACTTTTTCGCAGTTCGTTTCTACACACGTTTTTGATGCGTTTTTGACATGTTTTTACCGCGTTCCACATTTTGTTCAGCTCTTTTTTTTTTTTAAACTGGAATTTTTTATTTTTTTTTTGCTGGGCATAATAAAGATGCAAAATGTGGCAAAAACACACTACCATGCATTTCACCAGATTCTCCATTGAACTCTATATTAGCAAAAACGCTGCTTTTTGCTGATTAGGAAAGTCCCCGCCCCTTTCCAAAATCGCAGTGGCTCAAAAAAGCCTAGAGGTGAACGTTTTCCATAGGAAATCATGTTCAATGGACTGTCGTGCGTTTCTGCAAAAAGCACTAAAATACACATCGGTGGGAACGGAACCTTACCCCGGGTTCACAGCTAAGCGTTTTCTGCAGCATTTTGCAGCAATGCAGTACAGTCCATTTCACATGATTTCCTATGGGACACGTTCATACCTCCGCATTTTCACCCGGTGCGTTGTGTTATTTGAGTTAATATTTTGTTTTTAATTTTTCCGTCTGTGAGAAAAAGTAAAATAACTAAAAATTAGGAATAAAACAAAAGAAAAAAGAGAGACTGTAATCCATATATATGTATGTGTGTGTGTGCGTATATGTATATATATATATATATAACTACCCAGGCTATCCAGTTCAACTTGTAAGCCAAGCAACTCGCTTGCTTTTTAAGGCCTTTTTAGCCCACTTTTATTTAAATGAAAGTTCAAAACATCAGAAGTTTCCCACACAGGGGTATCGATCATCCACATACACAAAGTTCAGCCTCCTGGCTCTCTCAGATACACAATCTTCCACTGGCCTTTCTCTTCAGGCTTACGTCTGTCTCTTGCAGACTCCTTCAAAAATGGCTCTTGCACACAGCTAGCCACTAGCACACAGCTACTACCAAGCAGCTCCTTGCCACTTTTGGCTTCCACCTCTCCTTGGTGGAGCCCTCCTGACTCCTCTCTGCCGGGGTGGAGCCCTCCTTACTCCTCTCTGCCGGGGTGGAGCCCTCCTGACTCCTCTCTGCCGGGGTGGAGCCCTCCTGACTCCTCTCTGCCGGGGTGGAGCCCTCCTGACTCCTCTCTGCCGGGGTGGAGCCCTCCTGACTCCTCTCTGCCGGGGTGGAGCCCTCCTTACTCCTCTCTGCCGGGGTGGAGCCCTCCTGACTCCTCTCTGCCGGGGTGGAGCCCTCCTTACTCCTCTCTGCCGGGGTGGAGCCCTCCTGACTCCTCTCTGCCGGGGTGGAGCCCTCCTTACTCCTCTCTGCCGGGGTGGAGCCCTCCTGACTGCTCTCTGCCGGGGTGGAGCCCTCCTTACTCCTCTCTGCCGGGGTGGAGCCCTCCTGACTCCTCTCTGCCGGGGTGGAGCCCTCCTGACTCCTCTCTGCCGGGGTGGAGCCCTCCTGACTCCTATCTGCCGGGGTGGAGCCCTCCTGACTCCTATCTGCCGGGGTGGAGCCCTCCTGACTCCTCTCTGCCGGGGTGGAGCCCTCCTTACTCCTCTCTGCCGGGGTGGAGCCCTCCTGACTGCTCTCTTCCGGGGTGGAGCCCTCCTGACTCCTCTCTGCCGGGGTGGAGCCCTCCTGACTCCTCTCTGCCGGGGTGGAGCCCTCCTGACTCCTATCTGCCGGGGTGGAGCCCTCCTTACTCCTCTCTGCCGGGGTGGAGCCCAGAACCCTGGTCCTGACTCTCTGAAAAGGCCTGCACACACCTGTGCAATCAGTCTCCTGGCCATTCCCAAAACCTGGTCCCAGGATTGGAGATTTCATCCCTCCCAGATCTCTTTGAAATCTCCCGGCTCCAGATCCCAAAACAGACCTTACAAACAAAGGAGGAAAGTGAAAAGCCACTTTCCTCCGTATCAAACACTTACCCCGGCGCCCCTCAACCTGCATTGTTGAGAATCCAGGGTGACAGATCACCACACTGTCACAATATATATATGTGTGTGTGTGTATAATATATGTGTGTATACACATTTTTTTTAATTTTTTTTTTGGGGGGGGGGGGGGCAGGGGGAAAAGACAAAGAAAGAAATGAACAATAAAATAAAGTAGTAGTAGTAGACTACTGTGTTTTTAAAGAAATATTTTTATTAATTTCGTTATTTTTTTGTAACAGAAAACAAAACAAAACAAGCAAAATATAAAACATTTCTAATAACAAATAGTCGTCATAGGCTGGGGGAGGGTACATGACAGGCTGTGTACGGAGCAAGTGAGTTCAGTGATGCTGAATACTGAGAACGCCTAGTGACCGTAAAGAAGGACAGCTGCAGGGGAATGCAAGTAGTGCAGCAAAAGCTTTTTTTTTTTAATGTATTGTAATATAAATTGTATATAATATACAAATATATATATATATACAATTATATAATTGCCCCCAGCCAATCACCGACTTGATACCCAAATACCACCCAACCCATACTCTTCGCTCCTCACATGAACTCCTACTTTTTAGCTCCCTGGTCTCCTCCTCCCACGCCCGACTGCAGGACTTCTCCAGGACTTCCCCCATCCTCTGGAACTCACTACCCCAATCCATCAGACTGTCACCTACCCTCCTCACCTTCAGGCGCACCCTGAAAACCCATCTCTTCAAGGAAGCCTACCCCACCCCACCCCAGGGGCGGACTGACAACTCATGGGGCCCCCGGGCAATAGGGGATCATGGGGCCCCTGTGTCCTTGCCCACACTCAAAAAAGCCTATGAAAAAGGTACCAGGGGCATCTCATGGGGCCCTCTACTGACCCCGGGCCCTCGGGCAGCGCCCGAGTTTCCAAATGGTCAGTCCGCCCTTGCCCCACCCTCACCTAACAGCCGATCTCCTCCACTCCTCCCACCACTCCATCCCCGCACAGCCACTTCCTCCTGTACCACTATCCCCTCCCTCCTAGATTGTAAGCTCCAAGGATCAGGGCCCTCGAACCCCTCGTGTATTGTATTGTTACTGTATTGCCTCATGTACTGTCCCCCACTATAATGTACAGCGCTGAGCAAACCTTTTGGCGCTATATAAATACTGTATAATAATAATAATATAATATATTATTATTATTATTATACAGGATTTATGGCGCCAACAGTTTGCTCAGCGCTGTACAATATAACGGGAGACAATACAGATCAATACAGATCAATACAAGAGGGATAGAAGGGCCTGATCCTGGGAGTCTACAATATATATATATATATATATATATATATATATATACAATTGTATTACACATATATATATATATATATATATATATATATATATTTACTTTACTTTCTCTATATTATTACATTTTTACATAATTAAATGTTTTTATTTTAGAATTCTTTCTAATTATAAGTTATAGTTTTATCTTTAAAAGAGCTTTTTTTTTTTAAGCGGATTACCTTACAATATGAGAGGATTTGAAAAGAACTCCTTTATATATTCCCATTAGCAGAGCAGCTTTTTTTCGGTTCCTGTATTATCTGGAGCATCAGAAGCTTAATTTAGTGGTAATTTTGACGGTTTCAAACTTTTGTTCAGCCTCTTGATTCTTCGACTTAGGAAGCGATGCTCTGGTGGGGGAGTCAGTGAGATGCAGATAGTCAGATAATTAGTGCTCGGCCGTTCTGCGGCACATCTATCCAGTGTGAAATTATCATGTCACTAGCGACAGGTTCCTCCAATTCCCCCGGTCCCCGGACTCTTTCGCTTTAACCGTTTTTAATTTGAAACCGTACATTTACTTTGAAATCGCATCCTGGACTCGGTTCAAAGATACACCCGCATTAGACTGATGTCTGAGATTTAAAAAAAAAAAAAAAAAATGAATTATTGGTGTTCATATTAAATGGATTATCCACCCACAGAAGAATTAAAAACCCACCAGTAATATTTCTGAATGTGAGGAAGTTCAGAGGCTCTAAATTTGTTTCCTGGTTCGAAAAAAAAAAAAAAAAATTGTTTTTTCGTGCTGGAAAGGTAAAGATTCTTCATCAATAATTTTTTGGTAACAAAAATTAAATGATATTTATTAATTAATCTTTTAGTGGGATTATAACAAAGTGGAAGCAACTGGGAACAGCCACTCAGCCACCAAGTGGTAGGCCACGTCACATGACAGGGCGGGGTCAGCGCATGCTGAAGCGCACAGTGCGCAGAAGTCACCAACTGTCTGCAGAGTCAATAGCTAAAGACCTCCAAACTTGGTGTGGCCTTCAGATGAGCCCAACAACAGTGCGTAGAGAGCTTCATGGAATGGGTTTCCATGGCCGAGCAGCTGCATCCAAGCCTTCCATCACCAAGTGCAATGCAAAGCGTCGGATGCCGTGGTGTAAAGCACGCCGCCACTGGACTCTAGAGCAGGGGAGACGTGTTCTCTGGAGGAACCAATCACCCTTCTCTGTCTGGAAATCCGATGGACGTGTTTGGGTTTAGCGGTTGCCAGGAGAAAGGTACTTGGCCTGACTGCATTGTGCCAAGTGTAAAGTTTGATGGAGAGGGGATTATGGTGTGGGGGTGTTTTCAGGGGTTGGGCTTGGCCCCCTAGTTCCAGTGAAGGGAACTCTTAAGGCGACATTTTGGACAATTTCATGCTCCCAACTTTGTGGGAGGAGTTTGGGGATGGCCCCTTCCTGTTCCAACATGACTGCCCACCAGTGCACAAAGCAAGGTCCATAAAGACATGGAGGAGCCAGTTTGGGGTGGAGGAACTTGACTGTCCTGCACAGAGTCCTGACCTCAACCCCATAGAACACCTTTGGGATGAATTAGAGCGGAGACTGTGAGCCAGACCTCCTCCCCCGACATCAGTGCCTGACCTGACAAATGTGCTTCTGGAAGAATGGTCCAACCTTCCCATAGACACCCTCCTAAACCTTGTGGACGGCCTTCCCAGAAGAGTTGAAGCTGTTATAGCTGCAAAGGGCGGGGCCAACTCAATATTGAACCCTACGGACTAAGACTGGGGGGCCATTAAAGGTCATGTGCGTGGGAAGGGTGGGCCAACCCAATATTGAACCCTACGGACTAAGACTGGGGGGCCATTAAAGGTCATGTGCGGGGAAAGGCCAGGGGCCCAATACTTCTGGCAATGTGGTGTACAATAAAATATTACAAAATATTATACATAAATAAATACATAAATAAAATTATAAGTCGCAAATAAATAAAATTAAAATAATAATTTATCAATAAATAAATCCAAATGAAACATTAACGAAATAACAACATTTATTTTTTTTATTGGGATGTTAGAAGCATCGGACTGAAATGAATGATTGGATTGATTCCCTACTAGCTGGTTGTTAAGGAGCAGGGCGGTCTGCCCGCCGCGGCGTCCTTAGCAACCGTGATGCACCTGCTGTTAGCAGAATGTGAACAAACAATGCCGACCTTAAACTTTTTTTAAAAACAGCGTGGGGGTTCCCCCAATTCACCCTTCGGGTCTGTAAGGAGTTTAACGGAACCCCCACGCCAACATTTTAAAAAAGGAAACGTCATGGGGGTCCCCCCCCCCCAAATCCATACCAGACCCTTATCCGAGCATGCAGCAAGGAAGTTCATGGAAGGAGGGAGATGAGTGAGCCCCCCTGAATCACACCAACAGGCTCCCAACATGGGGGGAGGTTCTTTGGGACAGGGGCGCTTCCCTCCAATGCATCTTGTCCTTGTGTTGATGGGGACAAGGGCCTCTTCCACACAATCCTGGGTGGTGGTTGTGGGGGTCTGCAGGTGGCGGGCTTATTGGAATCAGAATTCCCTCCCCCTCAATGTGAATGAATATGGGGTACATCGTACCCCTCCTCATTCACCAAAAAAAGTGTCAAAAACTGTTAAAAACAGAGACAGTACTTGACAAGTCCTTTATTTAAAAAACAAAAAAAAGAAACTATGTCCTCCAAAGTAAATCCAGCGCTGTGATGTGTGAACGCCGCCGACCCGAAAAGAAAAACACCTCGTCTCTTGCCTACCGGCATCTGACATCTCTGGTTCCCACTGATAGTTTAAAAGGGGGCGTGGTCACCTGATAAGTGACCCCCCCCGCGCTCTGTTTATTAACCGTCGGCACTGGTCGGCGGGTGCCCAGCGATGCTAAATAAACAAAGGGTCGGGGCCACCGACTGTCACCGGTGACCGCCCCCAATCGTGATTGACCCTGGATTTACTTCGGGGGTCATCAGATGAGTCATGGCTGCTAAGAACGCCCCACTTCTTACAATCCGATGATGATGCAGGAGAGCAATTGGAATACAAAGACAGAGCGTTGTCACCCCATAACAGGAAGTTCCCGAACAAGGACATTCATAGCAGGATAGCAAGGGATTAGGTTGACAAAAGCTTTATTGGCCCATTGTGAAAAGTATACCTTATGGCGCAGCTCCAAGCTATGGAAGGAAGGAAAAAGCTCACCCCACCGACAAATGAGAAGAGGGGAGCATGAGTCCGAGCGATTCCAGTGTCAGCCAATACAAATGAAGGGATGGACACTGCTCAACCGACCCCAGGAGTCCAATGTTGAGGAATGGCCTTGTTCCCTGACACATTTCGCCCTGACCATCCGGGCTTAGTCACAGAGGTTTAAAAGGGTCTTGGTCTTTATTGGTCCATTCACGAGTCTATCTCGTAACATGCTTTGCCGCAGTTCTGGCCATGTCTTCTGACATGTTTCGCCAGGACCATCGGGGCTTGGTCACAGAGGTTTGAGAGGGTCTTGGTCTTTACTGGCCCATTCACGCGTCTATCTCGTAACATGTGTTGTTGCGTCATTTTGGGTCACTTACAGACTCTAGACTTTGGGTTTGGAAAAACCCTTTTTGTCCCAGGTGGTATTCCGTCAACGTAGGGCTCCACTTTACTTTCAGGACTCCGAGCCGGCATCATTACCCACTCAAGCGATCCCAGGAGTCCAATGTCGAGGAATGGCCTCAGCCTCCATTCTGTTCATGCCCCCTGACACATTTTGCCCAACCATCGGGGCTTGGTCACAGAGGTTTGAGAGATTCTTGGTCTTTATTGGCCCATTCACGCGTCTATCTCGTAACATGCGTTTTTGCGTCATTTTGGGTCACTTACGGACTCTAGACTTTGGATATGGAAAAACCCTCTTTGTCCCAGGTGGTATCCCCTCTACGTAGGGCTCCACTTTATTTTCAGGACTCCAAACTGGCATCATTACCCACTCAACCAATCCCAAGAGACCAATGTTGAGGAATGGCCTCAGCCGCTGTTCTGTCCATGCCCCCCTGACAAATTTTGCCTCGACCATCGGGGCTTGGTCACAAAGGTTTGAGAGGGTCTTGGTCTTTATTGGCCCATTCACGCGTCTATCTCGTAACATGTGTTGTTGCGTCATTTTGGGTCACTTACGGACTCTAGACTTTGGGTTTGGAAAAACCCTTTTTGTCCCAGGTGGTATTCCCTCAACGTAGGGCTCCACTTTACTTTCAGGACTCCGAGCCGGCATCATTACCCACTCAACCGATCCCAGGAGTCCAATATCGAGGAATGGCCTCAGCCTCCGTTCTGTTCATGCCCCTGACACATTTTGCCCAACCATCGGGGCTTGGTCACAGAGGTTTGAGAGATTCTTGGTCTTTATTGGCCCATTCACGCGTCTATCTCGTAACATGCGTTTTTGCGTCATTTTGGGTCACTTACGGACTCTAGACTTTGGATATGGAAAAACCCTCTTTGTCCCAGGTGGTATCCCCTCTACGTAGGGCTCCACTTTATTTTCAGGACTCCAAACTGGCATCATTACCCACTCAACCAATCCCAAGAGACCAATGTTGAGGAATGGCCTCAGCCGCTGTTCTGGCCATGCCCCCGTGACAAATTTTGCCTCGACCATCGGGGCTTGGTCACAAAGGTTTGAGAGGGTCTTGGTCTTTATTGGCCCATTCACGCGTCTATCTCGTAACATGTGTTGTTGCGTCATTTTGGGTCACTTACGGACTCTAGACTTTGGGTTTGGAAAAACCCTTTTTGTCCCAGGTGGTATTCCCTCAACGTAGGGCTCCACTTTACTTTCAGGACTCCGAGCCGGCATCATTACCCACTCAACCGATCCCAGGACTCCAATGTCGAGGAATGGCCTCAGCCTCCGTTCTGTTCATGCCCCTGACACATTTTGCCCAACCATCGGGGCTTGGTCACAGAGGTTTGAGAGATTCTTGGTCTTTATTGGCCCATTCACTCGTCTATCTCGTAACATGCGTTTTTGCGTCATTTTGGGTCACTTACGGACTCTAGACTTTGGATATGGAAAACCCTCTTTGTCCCAGGTGGTATCCCCTCTACGTAGGGCTCCACTTTATTTTCAGGACTCCAAACTGGCATCATTACCCACTCAACCAATCCCAAGAGACCAATGTTGAGGAATGGCCTCAGCCGCTGTTCTGGCCATGCCCCCGTGACAAATTTTGCCTCGACCATCGGGCTTGGTCACAAAGGTTTGAGAGGGTCTTGGTCTTTATTGGCCCATTCACGCGTCTATCTCGTAACATGTGTTGTTGCGTCATTTTGGGTCACTTACGGACTCTAGACTTTGGGTTTGGAAAAACCCTTTTTGTCCCAGGTGGTATTTCCTCAACGCAGGGCTCCACTTTATTTTCAGAACTCCAAGCCGGCATCATTACCCACTCAACCGATCCCAGGAGTCCAATGTCAAGAAATGGCCTCAGCCTCTGTTCTGTTCATGCCCCTGACACATTTTGCCCTGACCATCGGGGCTTGGTCACAAATGTTTGAGAGGGTCTTGGTCTTTATTGGCCCATTCACGCGTCTATCTCATAACATGCGTTGTTGTGTCATTTTGGGTCACTTACGGACTCTAGACTTTGGGTTTGGAAAAACCCTCTTTGTCTCAGGTGGTATTCCCTCAACGCAGGGCTCCACTTTGTTTTCAGGACTCCAAGCCAGCATCATTACCGATCCCAGGAGACCAATGTTGAGGAATGGCCTCAGCCGCTGTTCTGGCCATGCCTCCTAACCACATTTCACCCCGACCATCGGGGCTTGGTCACAGAGGTTTGAGAGGGTCTTGGTCTTTATTGGCCCATTCACGCGTCTATCTCGTAACATGTGTTGTTGCGTCATTTTGGGTCACTTACGGACTCTAGACTTTGGGTTTGGAAAAACCCTTTTTGTCCCAGGTGGTATTTCCTCAACGCAGGGCTCCACTTTATTTTCAGAACTCCAAGCCGGCATCATTACCCACTCAACCGATCCCAGGAGTCCAATGTCAAGAAATGGCCTCAGCCTCTGTTCTGTTCATGCCCCTGACACATTTTGCCCTGACCATCGGGGCTTGGTCACAAATGTTTGAGAGGGTCTTGGTCTTTATTGGCCCATTCACGCGTCTATCTCATAACATGCGTTGTTGTGTCATTTTGGGTCACTTACGGACTCTAGACTTTGGGTTTGGAAAAACCCTCTTTGTCCCAGGTGGTATTCCCTCAACGCAGGGCTCCACTTTGTTTTCAGGACTCCAAGCCAGCATCATTACCGATCCCAGGAGACCAATGTTGAGGAATGGCCTCAGCCGCTGTTCTGGCCATGCCTCCTAACCACATTTCACCCCGACCATCGGGGCTTGGTCACAGAGGTTTGAGAGAGTCTTGGTCTTTATTGGCCCATTCACGCATCTATCTCAGAACATGTGTTGTTGCGCCATTTTGGGTCACTGGGTTCTAGACTTTGGATTTGGAAAAACCCTCTTTGTCCGAGGCGGTATCCCCTCAACGCAGGGCTGCACTTTATTTTTAGGACTCCGAGTCGGCATCATTACCTGTCGGAAATGAGCAGCAGATGTATTTAGAGGCTGGAATTAAATTAAGGTTGAAGTGATCGGGATTTACTGGAGAAAGTCAGGAAGAAAATAAAAAGCAATTATTTTGAAGGGGCTTAAAGTTAATGATTCCGGTGCCTACAAATGCCGGGGAGGAGATTTTAATCCTTGGTTGGTCTGTAATAAATCTGCATTATGAGATGTTAATGGAATCATAGGACTCTTGTCACTGTAACAACGTGTCCTCCTTCAAGAGGCGACATACTTAGGAGACTTCCAGCCCGGCCGCCGCTGGCACGTTCTGTCCAGATCCACCGCCTTCAGACTTATTTGCACGTAGGCATTGTTTTTTTTTTTTTCTCTTTTATGAAACTTAAAGTAGACCTGTCATTGCGATCCGCACTTCACATGAATGAGCAGGACACGTTGTCAAGTCACATTATTTCCAGGAAAAGTAAATGGTTTGTGTCAGGGGGATTTCAATTCTGTGCTGACATAGTCGTCTTTTTATTCATGTATATATTTATTGGATATACATTGTCTGCCGTGGAAGGGAAAAGCCTGAGAAAAGTGGATGGCTGTAGAGAAGGGTCATGGCTGTGTGTGTGAGACGCGGTCTCTGACGCGGTCTCTCTGCGGCAGTCCGACTCCCCCGGCTGAGAGGTCGCTGTTTCCACAGAATTATAAAAAAAAAGGCGATATACATTTAGCGGAACCAGATTTAAACATATGCAATTTCCACACTCATAACCCTATGATATGATATAAAAGAAAAACTGTAATGGAACCGCCAGGGGCGGACTGACCATTTGGGAACTCAGGCACTGCCCAAGGGCCCGGGGTCAGTAGGGGGCCCCATGAGATGCCCCTGGTACCTTTCATAGGCTTTTTTGGGTGTGGTTTGAGTGTGGGCGAGGACACAGGGGCCCCATGATCCCCTATTGCCCCATGAGTTGTCAGTCTGCCCCTGGAACTGACCCCAGACTGCACTTGGGTACTTGCGTTAGAATCCGAACACCGACCACAGACACCACCGCTGACCACACAAGACTAGACCACACCAGACTTGAAGTAAACCAGAAGGCAGACTAGTTTATTTTAACACAGATACAAGATATATACACTCAGGGGACAACCCCCCCTCCCTGCATAATGACACAGGGCGGGGCAAACTACATTTAGTAACAAGAGACACACCAACAGACAGTCCCATCAGGAGGGAGGGCTGCTGGAGACACCCCCCCCCCACCAAGCCAATACACATAAACACATACATCCCATAATAGTTTGCTCCAAAGCAAGACACACAATAGAACAATGGGATGCAACCACATGGCATTAAACAATCCACAACCCCCCACCCCAATATTAGGACAGATCACCCTGTACACCTAACAGGCACAGGGTGACTTACACATAATAAGGATATGGGGAGCTAAGGCAGGGGTCTCCTCACCCCTCCAAAGTGATCTGTGTTCCATGGGCCCCCCACCCAAAGTGAGCTGGGTTCCATGGGCCCCCCACCCAAAGTGACTCCCGTCACAAAAACTATTAGCACAATATTCGTCAAGCAGTAATTCCTCGCTGTAATTGGGCTTATTAATCGCTTAAGGCCCGCCCACAGTACATTTACTGCTGCAGGGCAGGCCCTCTGCGCAAAATCACGTGTGATTCTGCAGGGCGCCCCTCGCATTAACCCCTTCCTGCCCAGTGCCATTAGTACAGTGTCAGTGCTTTTTGTTTAGCACAGATCACTGTATTGGTGTCACTGGGGATGTCAGTGACACCAAGTCAGTTCCCCTCCCCCAGTGTCAGAATGTCCGCTGCAGTCCCGCTATAAGTTGCTGATCGCCGCCATTACTAGTAGAAGAAAAGAAAATTCCAGTATCTATCCCGCCATTTGTAGACGCTATAACTTTCACATAAACCAATAATTTACACGAATTGGGATTTTTTTTTAGCAAAGACACAGAGCGGGAGACATTTTGACTGAAATTTATGACAAAATTTGTTTTTATATTTTTTTACTGGACATGTTTAATAGCAAAAAGTCCAAAATATTGTTTTTTTCTCAAAATTGACAGGCTTTTTTTTTAATAGCGCAAAAAATAAAAAATGCAGAGGCGATCAAATACCTCCGAATGAAAGCTCAATTTGTGGGAAAAATGACGTAAATTTCATTTGGGTGCAGCGTTGCATGACCGTGCAATTGTCAGTTAAAGTAACGTTGCGCCGTAACGCAAACCGCTTTTTTAATGGTGAAAATCTATTTTATTTATATTTAAATGTATATTTTATTTTACTTCATTTTGTTTTATTTTTGTAGTACTTATTTTTTATTTATTTACCTATTTATTTATTTGCTTGTTTTTTTGTTTATTTAATTCTTGTATTATCTATTAGGGATGGGCTTGATGTTCAACGCAAACATCGGGTGCTCGTGCGTTCGCCGAATACACGCTCGGTAAGAGCATTCGATGGGCTGTTCGACCGCCGCACCCCACAATGCACTGCGCTCTGACAGTGCATTGTGAGAGCCAAAGCAATGCACCTAGGCCAATCACCATTGGATTAAGCTAGCGGTGATGTCCCTGCTAGCTCCACCCAATTGTTTACATCTGTGATGTAACCACTAGCTCCACCCAGTTGTTTACATCTGTGATGTCACCACTAGCTCCACCCAGTTGTTTACATCTGTGATGTCGCCGCTAGCTCCACCCAATTGTTTACATCTGTGATGTTGCCACTAGCTCCACCCAATTGTTTACATCTGTGATGTCGCCACTAGCTCCACCCAATTGTTTACATCTGTGATGTCGCCACTAGCTCCACCCAATTGTTTACATCTGTGGTGTCACCGCTAGCTCCACCCAGTTGATTACATCTGTGATGTCACCGCTAGCTCCACCCAATTGTTTACATCTGTGACGTCGCCGCTAGCTCCACCCAATTGTTTACATCTGTGATGTCACCACTAGCTCAACCCAATTGTTTACATCTGTGACATCACCGCTAGCTCCACCCAATTGTTTACATCTGTGATGTCACCGCTAGTTCCACCAAATTGTTTACATCTGTGACGTCACCGTCAGCTCCACCCAATTGTGTACATCTGTGATGTCACCGCTAGCTCCACCCAATTGATTACATCTGTGATGTCACCACTAGCTCCACCCACTTGTTTACATCTGTGACGTCACCGTCAGCTCCACCCAATTGTTTAAATCTGTGATGTCGCCCCTAGCTCCAACCAATTGTTTACATCAGTGATGTCACCGCTAGCGCTACCCAATTGTTTACATCTGTGATGTCACCGCTAGCTCCACCCAGTTGTTTACATCTGTGACGTCATCGCTAGCTCCACCCAATTGTTTACATCTGTAACATCGCCGCTAGCTCCACCCAATTGTTTACATCTGTGAAGACAACACTAGCTCCACCCAATTGTTTACATCTATGATGTTGCGGCTAGCGCCACCCAATTGTTTACATTGGTGGAGTCACCGCTAACACCACCCAATTGTTTACATCTGTGACATAGCCGCTAGCTCCACCCAATTGTTTACATCTGTGATGTTACTGCTAGCTCCACCCAATTGTTTACATCTGTGACGTCATGCTAGCTCCACCCAATTGTTTACATCTGACCAGAAATGTCAGATTGCAGCCAGTGCTCGGCGGGTGCGGACGGGTCGGCGGACGGCAGGGGTTTTATTTTATTTTGGCACATCAGGGTGGTTGTGACAATGCTGGACGCTGTGATTGGTGATGGATTACAACGATGGAACCATTTCTTTGGGCTTTTTTTTATTTAAAGGATGTGTGAAAAACTGTTGTTTTGGGTTATTTTTCAATTAGTGGAATTTTTCAAAAGTCGGGTCTCTTTATTTTTTTCTAAATGTAACCCTTTCCTCATTCACAAGGTGGAGGGCAGCATTAGGGTGCTCATCTGATGCTAATGAGCCCCCCTGCCCGCAGCCCCCACAACCACCGGGCCAGGGTTGTGGGGAAGAGGCTCGCGTTCCCATGCCAAAGGCACGTGGCCTGGCAAGCCGCGGGGGGGCACTCGATTGACCCCTCCTTCCTGCCCTGTGCTTGGATCAAGGGTCTGGTAGGAATTTAGGGGGACCCCATACTTTTTCCCCCATTTTTGGGGGGTGGGGTTCCCCTTACAAGCCCTATAAGGTCTAAAGGACATGGTATGGCTTTTAGGGGGAACCCCAGGCACTTTTCCCCCCATATTTTGGAGGTGGGGTTGCCCTTAAAAGTCCTACCAGGCCTAAAGTGCCTGGTATGGCTTTTAGGGGGGAACCCCAGGCACTTTTACCCCCATATTTGGGAGGTGGGGTTCCCCTTAGAAGTCCTAACAGGCCTAAAGGGCCTGGTATGGCTTTTAGGGGGAACTGCACCTGCTTTTTTTTTTTTTTTTTACTGTGGGGTCCCACCTAACCTTCCTACCTGACCTAAAGGGCCTGGTATGGATCAGAGAGGGGGATTCCCATGTTGTTTTGTTTTTTTTTCTTTTAAATGTCAGTCCCGCTGCAGCAGGTTCTACACATTGTACAGAGGTGCGACTTTGCAGGTAGTAGAGTAGTATAGCGCTGCCTCAGCATGCTTCCTTTGGCTCAAGAATCGGCCTAAGGATTTCTTTGTGGATTTTTATTGAAGAACGATGAACTTGGGGAGGAGGAGCATAAGATGTCCCAGAACTGTATACCTTGAACAACTTGAGGAATACTAAACTTCTGGCTGCTCAGCGCAATTCTTAAAATACTTGCACAACTTTGTCCGCGCTCTCCCAGCAAAGTCCTATAGAAAGTCCAGCTGATTTTTACCTGTACTCCACTCACAGTCTCACAGTCACTGAGATCCCTCCAGGCTCTTCCTAATGATTGATGGACAGACTCACACCACCTCTTGGACAGCTTGGGTTCTCTCCCACAGCTTCCCACTGGATCTATCCCTTGAGCTCTCTCCTGACCCTCTGGATTCTTGGGTTGCTTTATAAACAGGCCCCCCCCCCCCAGCTACGCCTAGCTGAGACCTCAGCTTGGGCTCTCTCCCACAGCTTCCCACTGGATCTGTCCCTTGAGCTCTCTCCTGACCCTCTGGATTCTTGGGTTGCTTTGTAAATAGCCCCCCCCAGCTAAGCCTAGCTGGGACCTCAGCTTGGGCTCTCTCCCACAGATTCCCACCGGATCTATCTCTTGAGCTCTCTCCTGACCCTCTGGATTCTTGGGTTGCTTTGTAAATAACCCCCCCCCCCAGCTACGCCTAGCTGGGACCTCAGCTTGGGCTCTCTCCCATACCTTCCCACCCCAGATCTATCCCTTGAGCTCTCTCCTGACCCTCTGGATTCTTGGGTTGCTCTGCAAATAGCCCCCCCCCAGCTAAGCCTAGCTGGGACCTCAGCTTGGGCTCTCTCCCACAGATTCCCACCGGATCTATCTCTTGAGCTCTCTCCTGACCCTCTGGATTCTTGGGTTGCTTTGTAAATAGCCCCCCCCCCAGCTACGCCTAGCTGGGACCTCAGCTTGGGCTCTCTCCCATACCTTCCCACCCCAGATCTATCCCTTGAGCTCTCTCCTGACCCTCTGGATTCTTGGGTTGCTTTGCAAATAGTCCCCCCCCCCAGCTAAGCCTAGCTGGGACCTCAGCTTGGGCTCTCTCTCACAGATTCCCACTGGATCTATCTCTTGAGCTCTCTCCTGACCCTCTGGATTCTTGGGTTGCTTTGTAAATATCCCCCCCCCAGCTAAGCATAGCTGGGACCTCAGCTTGGGCTCTCTCCCATACCTTCCCACCCCAGATCTATCCCTTGAGCTCTCTCCTGACCCTCTGGAATCTTGGAATGCTTTGTAAATACCCCCCCCCCCCAGCTAAACCTAGTTGGGACCTCAGTGTCTTCAGGCTGGCTTTCTTCCACATCTTCTGCCCAGGAGGGCAAGATCCCTCAGCGGGGGTCTCCAAGTGGTGTATTTAGGTTTTGTGCCACCCTAGGCAACACAAAAATTGTCTTCCCTCATGAACACCGACCTACACCCCCCTTCCCCTCCCAGGGAGAGAGCCTGACATTGACCAACAACACCCCTGCCCCCCACCCGAAGAGCCTTCCACTACCCCCCCACCCCCCCGGTGATAGAGAGAAAGACATTCATCTTCACAGACCACAGACATCCCCAGGAATGAGAGTCAGGCTCTACATACACCATCAAGCAGCCTGCAGCCTCTCTCGGTTCCAATGGCATGCTTGTCCCTTCTTTCATCCCTTCTTCTGGAGGGATGTGCTGCCCCCCTGAAAAATGCTGCCCTAGGCAAATGCCTTGTTTGCCTTGTAGTAAATACACCCCTGAGGTCTCCGCTAGCAAGGTGGACCCAGGAACACTGCAAGCTTCTCCTTGCCGCACAGAACTCAGACCATTTATGGACTCGTCCTCACCTTCTGGGCACACGTCCCCAGGGATTGTCTGAAGTTCCATAAATATTCAGGCTGCAGTCTCTGCCCTCCTTTCCACTATGTTCTAGAAATCTCAGGAAGACAGGGGAAGTGGCAGAGCAGCAGCATGTGAGACCCTGAGCAGCCCCAATTAATTGCCTCCTGTTCCAAAAAAACTAAAATTTGTCCTAGCAGCCTACTCCATATAAGAGGGGTGCTACAGCAGTGGGCTGAATAAGTGCACTACACAACCAACAGGCATTTTTCAGGGCTGGGACAAGGAGCAGGGCGAGGGGGGCGGATGCCTTGAGGATTTGTGAGGTTGTGCCAGAAGGAGTGATTTGGAGGAGGGATTTGTACTAGGTTCGATTTCTGTTAGAAAGGGGCATTCGTGCTACTAGGAATGATTGGGGGCATTTGTGCTAGTAGGAATGATTGGGGGGATTTGTGCTAGTAGGAATGATTGGGGGGATTTGTGCTAGTAGGAATTATGGGGGGGATTCGTGCTAGTGGGAATGATTGGGGGGATTCGTGCTAGTAGTATTGATTTGGGGGATTCATGCTAGGAGGAGAAATGTGGGGGAGGGGGGAGGATTAGTGCTAGAAGAGAGGATTTGGCGGGGAATTGGCAACCAACAGGCATTTTTCAGGGCTGGGACAAGGAGCAGGGCGAGGGGGGCGGATGCCTTGAGGATTTGTGAGGTTGTGCCAGAAGGAGTGATTTGGAGGAGGGATTTGTACTAGGTTGGATTTCTGTTAGAAAGGGGCATTTTTGCTAGTAGGAATGATTGGGGGGATTTGTGCTAGTAGTATTGATTTGGGGGATTTGTGCTAGTAGGAATGATTGGGGGGATTCGTGCTAGTAGGAATGATTGGGGGGATTCGTGCTAGTAGTATTGATTGGGGGGATTCGTGCTAGTAGGAATGATGGGGGGATTTGTGCTAGTAGGAATGATTGGGGGGATTTGTGCTAGTAGGAATGATTGGGGGGATTCGTGCTAGTAGTTTTGATTTGGGGGATTCGTGCTAGTAGGAATGATGGGGGGATTCGTGCTAGTAGGAATGATGGGGGGATTCGTGCTAGTAGGATTGATTGGGGGGATTTGTGCTAGTAGGAGTGATTGGGGGGATTCGTGCTAGTAGGATTGATTGGGGGGATTTGTGCTAGTAGGATTGATTGGGGGGATTCGTGCTAGTAGGAGTGATTGGGGGGATTCGTGCTAGTAGGATTGATTGGGAGGATTTGTGCTAGTAGGATTGATTGGGGGGATTCGTGCTAGTAGGATTGATTGGGGGGATTCGTGCTAATAGGATTGATTGGGGGATTCGTGCTAGTAGGATTGATTGGGGGGATTCGTGCTAGTAGGATTGATTGGGGGATTCGTGCTAGTAGGAATGATTGGGGGAATTTGTGCTTTTAGGATTGATTGGGGGAATTTGTGCTTTTAGGAATAATTGGGGGAATTTGTGCTTTTAGGATTGACTGGGGGGATTCGTGCTAGTAGGAATGATTGGGGGGATTCGTGCTAGTAGGAATGATTGGGGGGATTCGTGCTAGTAGGAATGATTGGGGGGATTCGTGCTAGGAGGAGAAATGTGGGGGAGGGGGGAGGATTAGTGCTAGAAGAGAGGATTTGGCGGGGAACTGGGGGAGAGGAGGCTTTAAGGAGGTGAGAAGATTTATGCTTAGAGGGAAGATTTGTGGGGTGGAGGACTTGTGATGAGAGGGGGGATTTAGGGAGTGAGAGGATCGTGGTAAGAGGGGGATTTGGGGAGGGAAAAGATTTGACACATAATACTCATAATTTTTTTTTTCGAAGGGGGGGGGCATCGTTTGGCATCTTTGCCGATGACCTTGTCCCAGATGCATCTCAAGGTGTTATTTATTTATTTTTTATAAGTAACAATTTTCATTTATCATTTTCATTATTATTACAAAGTACATTTATACAAAGAGAAGGAGCACAGAGCTGCAAGGACTGCGGACCTCATATCTCCGCACATAGAAGCCTTGATACTTCGAAAAAAAAAACACAAGGAAAATACATCTCACAACTGGCATAAAACTTTCAAATTTCCATTCTGAGAAGACCATAACCGTTCATGAAGCATGACTACCAGGGGCGGACTGACCATTTGGGAACTCAGGCACTGCCCGAGGGCCCGGGGTCAGTAGGGGACCCCATGAAATGTCCCCGGCACCTTTCATAGGCTTTTTTGGGTGTGGTTTGAGTGTGGCCGAGGACACAGGGGCCCTATGATCCCCTATTTCCCCGGGGGCCCCATGAGTTGTCAGTCCACCCCTGATAACTAGTATCTGAGCAGGAGTGACAATGTAACAATGGTACGTATTGTAAGATATGCTAAGAACAGTTTAGATTCCCATGTTGTAATAAAAGATCAAGAGGATGAAATGATGGCAACCAGTCCAAACCGCAGCAAAATAAAAAAGAGAAGAAATAGGAAAGACAAGAAGCCGTGTCACTCCAGAGTCACCATCCTTGACCTATACAACAAGGGAGGGAGAAGACCCCGGGATACATTAACCACTTCAAGTCCGGGCACTTCCCCCCCCTTCCAGTCCGGACACTTCCCCCCCCTCCAGTCCGGACACTATCACCCCCTTCCAGTCCGGACACTTTCCCCCCCCTTCCAGTCCGGACACTTTCCCCCCCTTCCAGTCCGGACACTTTCCCCCCCTTCCAGTCCGGACACTTCCCCCCCCTTCCAGTCCGGACACTTCCCCCCCCTTCCAGTCCGGACACTTTCACCCCCTTCCAGTCCGGACACTTTCCCCCCCCTTCCAGTCCGGACACTTTCCCCCCCTTCCAGTCCGGACACTTTCCCCCCCCTTCCAGTCCGGACACTTCCCCCCCCTTCCAGTCCGGACACTTCCCCCCCCTTCCAGTCCGGACACTTTCACCCCCTTCCAGTCCGGACACTTTCCCCCCCCCTTCCAGTCCGGACACTTTCCCCCCCTTCCAATCCGGACACTTTCCCCCCCCTTCCAGTCCGGACACTTTCACCCCCTTCCAGTCCAGACACTTTCCCCCCCTTCCAGTCCGGACACTTTCACCCCCTTCCAGTCCAGACACTTTCCCCCCCTTCCAGTCCAGACACTTTCCCCCCCTTCCAGTCCGGACACTTTCCCCCCCTTCCAGTCCGGACACTTTCCCCCCCCCTTCCAGTCCGGACACTTTCACCCCCTTCCAGTCCGGACACTTCCCCCCCCCCCTTCCAGTCCGGACACTTTCACCCCCTTCCAGCCCTGACACTTTCACCCCCTTCCAGTCCTGACACTTTCACCCCCTTCCAGTCCGGACACTTCCCCCCCCTTCCAGTCTGGGCACTTCCCCCCCTTCCAATTCGGACACTTTCACCCTCTTCCAGTCCGGACACTTTCCCCCCCTTCCAGTCTGGACACTTTCACCCCCTTCCAGTCTGGACACTTTCCCCCCTTCCAGTCCGGACACTTTCACCCCCTTCCAGTCCGGACACTTCCCCCCCCCTTCCAGTCCGGACACTTTCCCCCCTTCCAGTCCGGACACTTTCCCCCCCTTCCAGTCCTGACACTTTCACCCCCTTCCAGTCCTGACACTTTCACCCCCTCCCAGTCCTGACACTTTCACCCCCTTCCAGTCCGGACACTTTCCCCCCCTTCCAGTCCGGACACTTCCCCCCCTTCCAGTCCGGACACTTTCCCCCCCTTCCAATTCGGACACTTTCACCCTTTTCCAGTCCGGACACTTTCCCCCCCTTCCAGTCTGGACACTTTCCCCCCCTTCCAGTCTGGACACTTTCACCCCCTTCCAGTCCGGACACTTTCACCCCCTTCCAGTCTGGACACTTTCCCCCCTTCCAGTCCGGACACTTTCACCCCCTTCCAGTCCGGACACTTCCCCCCCCCCCCCTTCCAGTCCGGACACTTTACCCCCCTTCCAGTCCGGACACTTTCCCCCCTTCCAGTCCGGACACTTTCCCCCCCTTCCAGTCCTGACACTTTCACCCCCTTCCAGTCCTGACACTTTCACCCCCTCCCAGTCCTGACACTTTCACCCCCTTCCAGTCCGGACACTTTCCCCCCCTTCCAGTCCGGACACTTCCCCCCCTTCCAGTCCGGACACTTCCCCCCCTTCCAGTCCGGACACTTTCCCCCCCTTCCAATTCGGACACTTTCACCCTTTTCCAGTCCGGACACTTTCTCCACCTTCCAGTCCGGACACTTTCCCCCCCTTCCAATTCGGACACTTTCACCCCCTTCCAGTCCGGACACTTTCACCCCCTTCCAGTCCTGACACTTTCACCCCCTTCCAGTCCGGACACTTTCCCCCCCTTCCAGTCCTGACACTTTCACCCCCTTCCAGTCCTGACACTTTCACCCCCTTCCAGTCCTGACACTTTCACCCCCTTCCAGTCCGGACACTTTCACCTCCTTCCAGTTCAGGCAAATATTCAGCTTTCAGCGCTCTCACACTTTGAATGACAATTGCGCGGTCATGCAACACTGCACCCAGATTAATTTTTTGCATTTTTTGAGACAGATAAAACTTTATTTTGGTGATATTTATTCACCACAGGGATTTTTTTTGCTATGTAAATGAAAAAGTCCCAAAATTTACAGAAAAAAAGGTGTTTTTCTTATAAAGTTTTGCAAATAAATAATCTTTCTTCATAAATCTTGGCCAAAATGTATTCAGCTATCTTTTTAGTAAAAAAAAACAAAAACAAATTAGTTTATAACCAAAAATAGAAATTTTTCAAATTTGTATTTTACATTTGTATTTTTTTTATATTATTATTTATGTTTTTTTTTTGTTAACATACTGTCACCCTAGCAGTACAGTCACCATGGTGACACTGTACTACTTGTGGGGGGTGATGAAGATTTTTTTTCTTACACTGTTTTTATGCCCATAAAGGCTGTAAAAGCAATCATTTCTCCTCCTCTCTGGCTGCATTCCTGCAGCCATTGAGAAATACTGTGAGAGATGTGATTGGTCACAGCTTGTCACATGGTACAAGGCTGTTGTGAATGGCCCTGTACCATGTGATCTCTGTGATCATTCACGGGTTTTCACTAGTAGTAAGCAATGATGTCAGGAAGTGACATCTT
The DNA here is from genome assembly GCF_062004578.1 of Staurois parvus. Lineage (NCBI taxonomy): Eukaryota > Metazoa > Chordata > Amphibia > Anura > Ranidae > Staurois > Staurois parvus. Next base: position 259,370 of record NW_028318419.1, read on the forward strand.
GTTTACTATTGTTCATGTGATCACTGATTGTCCAATCAGAGATCACATGAACGGGATCTCACACAGAAGTCCCGTACAGGACACAGCGGGCACCGATCACCAGGGAGCGCACACAGGCAATGGATGAAGGGGGACGTTTAGAAATGTCCACCGACATCGGCAGCGCTCCAGTCCAGCCTTTTATCTACATAGGCTTCATGTGAATGCCACAGTTCCCTAACTTGGTTATGTTTCTCTAAACAGTCCTTAACATCTCCAAAAGCTCCATGTCCCCATGCGGGTATACAATCCTCCTTGAGATGGGGGATGAGTTCTTTCCCAGTTTAGAGCTATCAAACATTTAGCCGTTGTCAAGACGATGTGCCTCAATAATTTCTTGCGTGGCATGGAGAGACATTGAGGTAGCAGACTCAGTGTGAGGGACCGCCGAGCGGCACCACTAGCACTCCACTGGTCAGGCGTGCCCAGAGCGCGGAGTCTAAGCCCCAGGGTACTTGTTCACCAGGGCCCCTGATGGTGGGGATGGACTTGTAGTACCCCAAGACCAGGTCGCCTCTACTGAGCACACCTGTCAGTGGTAGTGGTGTTCGCCAGGGGCTCCAACCAGGGAGAGCCAGATGTGAGGAGGTCGGGTGACCCCGATTGGATGGATGGATGGATGGCTGAGCAAGTGCGTAGTCAGACAGGCCGAGTCGGTATTGTAGAGGACGGTAAGGTACAAGGGAGCAGGCAGAGAATCGGCGGGTCACACGCCAGGTCAGCAGCAGGAGGTCAGATCTAATAAGGGGCATCCAGGGAGAGAGGTCAGGCAAGCAAGGGTCTGGGCAGGAGAAATCAGCAAGGTCAAAGGCAATCCGGGTCAATAACTTACTAGGCACAGGTACAGGAACACAGGAAGCAGGTAAGACCAGAAGGCAACGAAATGACAGCTCAGGGACCTTTAAATATCCCGCCCTGCGCTGCCATTGGTGCCCAGCGGGCGGCCGCGGCTTCTACTGCGCATGCGTGAACTCGAACGCCGCGGCCGGCCCGGACCTAGTGCCCGTGCGCTGGGTGGAGCAGTGCGCCTGCGCCGAGCCCATCGCGGCGGGGATCGAGGAGATCCCTGACATTGCCCCCCCCCTACGGGCAACCTCCGGATGCCCACCCGATCTCTCCACCACGGGTGATCACGAAGAAACCCCCGGACAAGCCTAGGTGCATGGACATTATGGGCTGGCTCCCACAAATTGTCCTCAGGGCCGTAGCCCTTCCACTTGATGAGAAATTGGGTCTGGCCCCCCCTTCGTCGGCACTTCAGGATTGCCTCCACCTCGAATTCTTCTTCCTCTTCAACCGTTACGGCCTCCGGGGGCCTGGATTCCCGTTCTGGGAAGGCATCAGGGACTACTGGTTTCAACAGGGACACGTGGAAGACAGGGTGGATCTTGAGTGTCTCAGGGAGAACAAGTTCATAGGCCACCTCATTGACCATCCGTTTGATGCAAAAAGGGCCTACAAATTTAGGTCCCAACTTCTTTGACGGGCAGAGCAACCTCAAGTTCGACGTAGCCAGCCAAACCTTCTCTCCGGGCTGCAACACCAGATCCCCTCTTCGCTTCCTATTAAAAGCCCTCTTGTAGTCCTCTTGGGCTTGACGGATGGCTTCCTGTAGTTTCCTATTGTTGGAGGTGAAGAAGGTCAGTGCATCCTGTGTCGCTGGAATCGGGCATTCCGGGACCAAGTCCGGGAGGAAGACAGGATGAAACCCATAGTTGGCGAAGAACGGGGACTGTCCAGTTGCTGAATGGCAAGCGTTGTTGTACGCGAATTCTGCCAAAGGGAGGAGTGGCACCCAGTCGTCCTGAGAGAATGATGTGTAGCATCGAAGGTATTGCTCCAGGGTCTGATTGGTCCTTTCGGTCTGGCCATTGGTCTGAGGGTGAAAAGCCGAGGAAAGGGACAGCTTGATATCCAGGGCTTTGCACAATGCCCTCCAAAACCGCGAGGTAAACTGCACCCCACGGTCCGAGACGATGTCTTCGGGAACCCCATGCAGTCTAACGATCTCTCGAACGAAGACTTGCGCCGTCTCGGCTGCTGATGGGGTTTTCCGTAAAGGGATGAAATGGGCCATCTTGGACAAGCGGTCCACGACCACGAGAATTGCTGTGTGGTTCAGTGAAGGTGGAAGCTCGACTATGAAGTCCATGGAGATTTTCTGCCAGGGTCGTTCAGGGATGGGCAATGGACGTAGCAGGCCCCACGCCTTATTCCTTGAAGGCTTGTTCCGCTGGCAGATGGCACAGGAGCCCACGTAGTTCTTACAATCCTTGGCCATGTCCGGCCACCAGAAGGAACGTCGGAGAAGTTCCAGGGTCTTGACCGGCCCAAAATGTCCTGCCAGTGGATGGTCATGGCAATGTCCCAAGACTAAGGTTCGGGCATCCTCTGGCACCACAATCCGGTCCTCCCTCCATAGGAGTCCCTCCTTGTTCTGGAGGGGGGCCCCATCGGAGGAGGACATTGCTGTGGACGCTCTCAGGATCTCGGAGTGAAGGTTTGTCTGAAGGGCCAAGAAATTTCCTGCAGGAAGAATAGTGTCGGGCACTGGAATCTCCTTGGTGTCCTCGTACATGCGTGACAACGCGTCAGGCTTCGTGTTTTTCGAGCCGGGCCTGTATGTGATGTGGAACTGGAACCTCGAGAAAAACAATGCCCATCTTGCTTGTCGTGGGCGTAGACGTTTGGCCGTCCTCAGATATTCCAGGTTCTTGTGGTCCGTGAATATCAGGATGGGGTGGGAGGCACCTTCCAGCAGGTACCTCCATTCTTCTAAAGCGGTTTTGATAGCCAGTAGCTCGCGATCCCCAATGTCGTAGTTCCTCTCCGCAGGGGTAAGTTTCCGTGAAAAGAATGCTACTGGGTGAAGTAATTCCTTGGCGCCCTTCCGCTGGGAAAGGATGGAGCCAACCGCGTTTTCAGATGCATCTACTTCTAAGATGTAGGGCAGGGAGGCGTCGGGATGACCCAGAATGGGTGCCGAGGTAAATAACCTTTTTAGTGCTTCAAAAGCTTCCTGTGCCTCGGGCGTCCATCTGAATCGCGTCCCAAGCTTGGTTAACTGAGTGATGGGGGAGACCAGACCCGAGAAGTTCTTGATGAACTTCCGGTAAAAATTTGCGAACCCAATAAAACGTTGGACACTTTTCCTGTCCGTGGGTTCAGGCCAATCTAGGATCGCTGAGACCTTCTGAGGGTCCATTGCGACCCCCGTGGTGGAGATGATCAGACCCAGAAATGTAACGCTAGCCTGTTCAAAGCAGCATTTCTCTGCTTTAGCGTACAACCCGTGCTGCCGCAACCGCCCCAACACCTTTGATACATGTACCCTGTGCTCCCCCAGGGAGGATGAAAAAATTAAAATGTCGTCTAAGTAGACGATGACAAAGATGTCCAGGAAGTCCCTAAAGATGTCGTTCACAAAGTGTTGGAAGGTGGCTGGCGCATTGCACAACCCGAAAGGCATGACCAGGTACTCAAAATGGCCGAAACGGGTGCGGAAGGCCGTCTTCCACTCATCCCCCTCCCTTATGCGAACCAAATTGTAGGCTCCCCTTAAGTCCAACTTGGTAAACACTACTGCAGCTTTTAGGCTCTGGAATAATTCAGGTACCAGTGGTAATGGGTAACGATTTTTAATGGTGACCCTATTCAGCTCCCGATAGTCAATGCATGGCCTCAAAGTCTTGTCCTTCTTTTCTACAAAGAAGATCCCTGCACCTGCTGGGGAAGTGGAGGGACGGATAAATCCCTTTCGGAGGCTATCCTCAATATAGTCCTTCAGGGCCCCTAATTCTAGCTCAGAAAGGGGAAAAATTTGCCCGAACGGAATTTCCGAACCGGGCAACAGATCAATAGGACAGTCATATGGGCGGTGGGGGGGTAGAGCATCTGCTCCCCGTTCACTGAACACATCAAGAAACTCATGGTAGGCTGCAGGGATCACTTGTTTTAGGCTGTCATCCCCTTCAGAGCACAGGAGGACCTGGGGGACCTCCGGGCCCGAAGTTCGACACAGTTCCCGACAATATGGGGAAGGGAACGAGACAACCCCAGTCTCCCAGTCAATTTGGGGGTTATGGGCCCGCAACCAAGGGAGCCCCAGAATGACTGGGAAAAGGGGTGATGCAATAGCATCCAGGCGGAGGAGTTCCCGGTGCTGACCGGCAATGGAAGTCACAATGGGAGGGGTCTCCTGGTTAACCACCCCTGACTTTATCCGGGAACCATCAGCCAAAAAGATGTGAAACCCCTTCTCCTTTGGGCGGAGGGGAATACCCTGCTGGTGAGCAAAATTGATATCCACAAAACAGCTGCATGCCCCCGAATCAACTATGGCCGTCACCTCCACGGTCCTTTCTGAAAGCTGAAAGGAGAGGGGAACAACTAAGTACTGGGACGGGTTCATATTGCCAACAGATAAAGAAGATGAGGTGAACTTACTCAGTTTCTGCGGGCAGGAACGCACCATGTGACCAGCTTCGCCGCAGTACAGGCACAGATTCTGGGAGCGTCTGCGCTGGCGTTCCTCAGGCGATAGTTTAGGCCGAGCCAGGCCTAGCTGCATGGGTTCGGGAGCATCTTCAAACGGCAGGTTCTGGGTGCTTGGCCTAGTATGTTGACTGGATCCCTGAAATGACCCCCAGGGATTTCCGCGACCCTGACCAGACCTCTCCAATCTGCGCTCCCGTAGTCTACGGTCAATTTTGATGGTGAGTGCAATCAGGTCCTCTAATGTCTCGGGCACCTCCACCCGGGCGAGCTCGTCTTTCAGAGCCTCTGATAGGCCCATACGAAACTGGTGCAAAAGTGCGAACTCGTTCCAACGAGTGTCACCCATCCAGCGCCTAAAGTCAGAGGCGTATTCCTCAGCCGCCCGCCGACCTTGTCGGAGTGCGTATAATGTGGCCTCGGCCGAGGCCGCCCGTTGTGGGTCATCGTATAAGATGGCCATAGCGTTAAAGAAGCTGTCGACCGTAACCAGGTGAGGGTCATTGTTTCCCCTTAGTCGGTGGGCCCAGTCTTGGGGTTCACCCTGCAACAGGGAGACAACAAACCCCACTTTCACTGATTCCGTCAAAAAGGTCCGTGGCTGCAGTTCAAAATAGAGCAGACAGGAGTCACGGAATGACCGAAAGCGTGTGCGATCCCCATGGAAGCGCTCGGGTAAGGGTACTCGGGGTTCCGCCATAGGGAGTGATGTGGGAGGCCCAGGAGCCGGCTCATGGACTGCTGCGACCGGTGGTGCAGGAGCCGGGGCCTGTGAAACAGGAACCGATATGGTGCAGGCCTGAAACCGATTCTCGATCTGCAGACATCTGTCCTGTAATGTGTTTACAGCTTGCGTCAGGGTAGCCAGGTGCCTGCAAACCTCGTCCAACGGGGAGAGTCCTCCTCGAGGCTCAGTCATGGCCTTCTGGTACTGTGAGGGACCGCCGAGCGGCACCACTAGCACTCCACTGGTCAGGCGTGCCCAGAGCGCGGAGTCTAAGCCCCAGGGTACTTGTTCACCAGGGCCCCTGATGGTGGGGATGGACTTGTAGTACCCCAAGACCAGGTCGCCTCTACTGAGCACACCTGTCAGTGGTAGTGGTGTTCGCCAGGGGCTCCAACCAGGGAGAGCCAGATGTGAGGAGGTCCGGTGACCCCGATGGGATGGATGGATGGATGGCTGAGCAAGTGCGTAGTCAGACAGGCCGAGTCGGTATTGTAGAGGACGGTAAGGTACAAGGGAGCAGGCAGAGAATCGTCGGGTCACACGCCAGGTCAGCAGCAGGAGGTCAGATCTAATAAGGGGCATCCAGGGAGAGAGGTCAGGCAAGCAAGGGTCTGGGCAGGAGAAATCAGCAAGGTCAAAGGCAATCCGGGTCAATAACTTACTAGGCACAGGTACAGGAACACAGGAAGCAGGTAAGACCAGAAGGCAACGAAATGACAGCTCAGGGACCTTTAAATATCCCGCCCTGCGCTGCCATTGGTGCCCAGCGGGCGGCCGCGGCTTCTACTGCGCATGCGCGAACTCGAACGCCGCGGCCGGCCCGGACCTAGTGCCCGTGCGCTGGGTGGAGCAGTGCGCCTGCGCCGAGCCCATCGCGGCGGGGATCGAGGAGATCCCTGACACTCAGCAAGGACAATTTCGGGATAAAAGGAAAATTGGAGTCAAATAGTCGTTGGATCATTTGATGAACTGCTCTCCACTAGGGTACAACTCGAGAACAAGCCCAGTAAATGTGGATCAGGGAGCCTTTGGCCCAGTTGACATCGCCAGCACCGATCGCTGGCAGTGGGGTGTACGCTGTGTAAAAATTCCGGGGTGAGATATCAAAAATACAGTGACTGAGTGCCAGAATGGTCAGTCTGCCCCTGCCGCTGCATGTCAGGAGGTATAGGGCTTTGTTGCAAAAAGCCATTAAATAAATGTACCATATGTAACAGGATAGGGAGAAAGGTCTTGTTGTATTTGTACAGAATACTGTCCAGACCAGGAGACCATCCAGACCAGGAGACGACTGTCCAGACCAGGAGACCGTCCAGACCAGGAGACCATCCAGACCAGGAGACGACTGTCCAGACCAGGAGACGACTGTCCAGACCAGGAGACCATCCAGACCAGGAGACGACTGTCCAGACCAGGAGACGACTGTCCAGACCAGGAGACCATCCAGACCAGGAGACGACTGTCCAGACCAGGAGACGACTGTCCAGACCATGAGACCGTCCAGACCAGGAGACGACTGTCCAGACCAGGAGACCATCCAGACCAGGAGACGACTGTCCAGACCAGGAGACTGTCCAGACCAGGAGACGACTGTCCAGACCAGGAGACCATCCAGACCAGGAGACGACTGTCCAGACCAGGAGACTGTCCAGACCAGGAGACGACTGTCCAGACCAGGAGACCGTCCAGACCAGGAGACGGCTGTCCAGACCAGAAAACCATCTAGACCAGGAGACGACTGTCCAGACCAGGAGACTGTTCAGACCAGGAGATGACTGTCCAGACCAGGAGATGGCTGTCCAGACCAGAAACCCATCCAGACCAGGAGACGACTGTCCAGACCAGGAGACCGTCCAGACCAGGAGACGACTGTCCAGACCAGGAGACCGTCCAGACCAGGAGATGGCTGTCCAGACCAGAAAACCATCCAGACCGGGAGACGACTGTCCAGACCAGGAGACCGTTCAGACCAGGAGATGACTGTCCAGACCAGGAGATGGCTGTCCAGACCAGAAACCCATCCAGACCAGGAGACCGTCCAGACCAGGAGACGGCTGTCCAGACCAGAAAACCATCCAGACCAGGAGACGACTGTCCAGACCAGGAGACCGTTCAGACCAGGAGATGACTGCCCAGACCAGGAGACGGCTGTCCAGACCAGAAAACCATCCAGACCAGGAGGCGACTGTCCAGACCAGGAGACGACTGTCCAGACCAGGAGACCGTCCAGACCAAAAGACTTACAGTTAGGCAGCGACTTAAGCGTATTCTCTGTTTCTTCATCTGTAATAGGTTTATTAAGAGATTGGAGATCAGAGGGGGAAAGTTTGGGCATACCGCTGCGTGCTACGTAGCACCGAATGTGGGATAGTAAAGATGGAGATGGTGGGTGATGTGGAATGTCTACTTCACTATAAAGCTGGTCTTAAAAATCTCGAAATATCTGCATAATAGAAGTCGGTTGTGATTGAGAGGTACCATCTTTATCTCTAATCGTTTGTGGCTAGAATAATGGGTTTTGTCTTTTAATTTATTAGCCAAGAGAGAATGGGTTTTATTACCTCATAGTAGATCTGTCTCAGATGAGTGAAGGGTTTTTCTACCTTGCCCATGGCAATTTCCTTAAGAATGGCTTGAAGGTCCATCAGTTTTCGGAGGACAAACAATGATAGGGACATTTGCAGGCACCTTTCAAGCATGCGTATTTCACGTTCCTTCTGAAGTCCAAGCACATTGGCAGGTTTAATTTTTAATGTTGGCTAGAGCTTATCAATATTTGTAGAAATTTAAATACATGAAGTATGTACGGGGTAAGCATTCCAATCACAACACTAAATATGCACTGAAAATGCATCTGGATTCCTCTTTAAAATCAAATGTACCCTTCTTTTAAATACAGTAATGAAGGCTGGAATCTCTGTGAGGTTCCTAGCTGTCCCCACAGTACCTGTCCCCATTGAAGAGATTTTATCTTTACTTCCTGTGTGGTCACTCTCATGGGAAAAGGGTGTAGAGAAATAAAAGCTCCTAAAGCAGGGAAGGGTTAGAGACATGTTGCCTTTTCCTGCATGGTCAGTGATACAGGGAATGAGGGATGGAGGTGAAATCACACCAGTGGGTGCAAAAACAGAAAAAAGCCCGGAGGTTCTAAACCTTCCATGGTCTTTTGATAATAGACATAGACCAGGGGTCTCCAAACTTTCCAAACAAAGGGCCAGTTTACTATCCTTCAGGCTTTACGTTGACCAGACTTTGACCAGTGGGAGTAGAAACATTGTCAGTGTTCGGTAAATTATGCCCCATGATTGACTTTAGAGGGAGGAATAGTGCCCATTTATTGGTGTCAGTTGGTGGAATAAAACTCCTATTGATAGTGTCAGTGGGAAGAATGATGCCTCGTCATTGGTGACAGTGGGAGGAATAGTGCCTCATCAAAGGTGCCAATGGGAGGAATATAGTTCCTTCATTGGTATCAGTGAAAGGAATGGAGCCCCATCGTTGGTATCAGAGAGAGAAATGGTGCCCTATCATTGGTGCCAGTTGGAGAAATAAAGCTCCTATTGATGGTGTCAATGAGAAGAATGAAACCTCATCATTGGTGTCAGTTGGAGAAATAGTGCCTCATCAGAGATGCCAATGTGAGGAATGGAGTTCCTTCATTGGTATCAGTGAAAGGAATGGTGCCCCATCGTTGGTATCAGAGAGAGAAATGGTGCCCTATCATTGGTGCCAGTTGGAGAAATAAAGCTCCTATTGATGGTGTCAATGGGAAGAATGGTACCTCATCATTGGTGTCAGTTAGAGAAATAGTGCCTCATTGAAGGTGTCAATAGGAGGAATGGTGCTCCATCACTGGTATCAGTGAAATGAATGGAGCCACATTGTTGGTATCAGTGAGAGGAATGGTGCCCCATCATTGGTGCCAGTTGGAGAAATAAAGCTCCTATTGATGGTGTCAATGGGAAGAATGGTACCTCATCATTGGTGTCAGTTGGAGAAATAGTGCCTCATCAAAGGTGTCAATGGGAGAAATGGAATTCCATCATTGGTATCAGTGAAAGGAATGGTGCCCCATCATTGGTATTCGTGAAAGGAATGGTGTCCCATCATTGGTATTAGTGAAAGGAATGGTGCCCCGTCATTGGTATTAGTGAAAGGAATGGTGCCCCATCATTGGATACTAGTGAAAGGAATGGTGCCCCGTCATTGGTGCCAGTCGGAGAAATAAAGCTCCTATTGATGGTGTCAATGGGAAGAATGGTACCTCATCATTGGTGTCAGTTGGAGAAATAGTGCCTCATCAACGGTGTCAATGGGAGGAATGGAGTTCCATCATTGGTATCAGTGATAGGAATGGTGCCCCATCGTTGGTGTCTGTTGGAGGAATAGTGCACCAAGGGCCAGATAAAAACAAACAAAGGGCCACATATGGCCCTCGAACCACAATTTGGAGATTACTGACAGAGATAGGCACTGAATAGACAACAACAAAGGTTTTTTTTTTTTTTTTAACTCCCTCGCCTTTTTTCCCACCCCTACTGTCCACCATAAGCAGATATGAGTTTATTCCTTCGCTTTATTTTCTCCAGGCTGTTTTTATCCTCTCGACTCCGAACACCCAGATCATTCCGGGACGTGTTACCGATGCTTAGAATATGGATATTAACATTTTAATTAGCAGCAGGTCAGTACATGCTGACCCCGCATCTCCTGCCAGTGTCTGAATTCCCTGAGAAAGCAATGTCCTTAGCTTGCAGCCGATGTACAGGCAGCCTGGATGTGCATAACCTTTAAAACCAGCTTGTTATAGGTTTTAATAAAGGATTCCGGAGCACCGAGAAAAGTAACAGTTGTTAGAAAACTGGAAATGATCAGAAGGGGGAGAGAACAACAGAAATCACCTATCATTTTGTGCTGAAAACAGGTATAATATTCATTTGCCCAGTAACTATATCATTCGTTGCTCAGAAATATACAGTGAAGGAAATGTGTATTTGCTCCCCTGCTGATGTTGAATGTTCGCCCCTCACACAGAAATGATCGGTCTAACAATGGAATGTTCGCCCCTCACACAGAAATGATCGGTCCAACAATGGAATGTTCGCCCCTCACACAGAAATGATCGGTCTAACAATGGAATGTTCGGTGTAACACTGAGAGACAGAATACAACAACAAATTCAGCAGAAATGCGTCTAACAAATGATGACGGATCTGCATGTTCATGAGGGAAAGAAGGATTTGATCCCCTTCACAAAACATGACTTAGTACTTGGTGGCAAATCCCTTGTTGGCACTTACAGAGGTCAGACGTTTCCTGGAGTTGGCCCCCAGGTTCGCACACATCTCAGGAGGGATTTTGGCCCACTCCTCTTGGCAGATCCTCCCCAAGTCATTAAGGTTTGGTGGCTGACGTTTGGCAACTCGAACTTTCAGCTCCCTCCACAGATTTTCAATCGGATGAAGGTGTGGAGACTGGCTAGGCCACTCCAGGACCTTAATGTGCTTCTTCTTGAGCCGCTCCTTTGTTGCCTTGGCCGTGTGTTTTGGGTCATTGTCATGCTGGAACACCCATCCACCACCCATTTTCAATGCCCTGGCTGACGGAAGAAGGTTCTCACCCAAAATTTGACAGTACATTGCCCCGTCTATCGTCCCTTTGATGCGGTGCAGTTGTCCTGCCCCTTAGCAGAAAAACACCCCCAAAGCAGAATGTTTCCACCACCATGTTTCACAGTTGGGATGGTGTTCTTGGGGTCATAGGCAGCATTCCTCCTCCTCCAAACACGGCGAGTTGAGTTGATGCCAAAGAGCTGGATTTTGGTCTCCTCTGACCACAACACTTCCCACCAGTCCTCCTCTGCATCATTCAGATGTTCAGTGGCAGACTTCAGACGGGCCGGGACATGTGCTTTCTTGAGCAGAGGGACCTTGCGGGCACTGCAGGATTTCAGTCCTTGTCGGCGTAGTGTGTTACCAATTGTTTTCTTGGTGACTGTGGTCCCAGCTGCCTGGAGATCATTGACAAGATCCTCACGTGTAGTTCTGGGATGATTCCTCCCTGTTCTCATGATCATTGACACTCCACGAGGGGAGATCTTGCATGGTGCACCAGACCTAGGGAGACTGACACTTGTTTTGTGTTTCTTCCATTTGTGAATGATTGCACCAACTGTTGTCACCTTCTCACCAAGCTGCTTGGCCATAGTTTGGTAGCCCAGTCCAGCCTTGTGTAGGTCTACCATCTTGTCCCTGACATCCTTGGACAGCTCTTTGGTCTTTGCCATGGTGGAGAGTTTGGAATCTGATGGTTTGATGGCTCCTGTGGACAGGTGTCTTTTATACAGGTAACACAATGAGATTAGCAGCACTCCCTTTAAGAGACTGCTTCTAATCTCAGCTTGTTACCTGTATGAGAGACACCTGGGAGCCAGAAATCCTGCTGAATGATAGGGGATCAAATCCTTCTTTCCCTCATGAACATGCAGATCAGTCATCATTTGTTAGACGCATTTCTGCTGAATTTGTTGTTGTATTCTGTCTCTCAGTGTTTCAATACACCGAACATTTGAATTTTAGACTGACCATTTCTAAGGCTTTGGGACTCCAGCAAACCACAGTGAGAGCCATTATCCCCAAATGGATAAAACTTGGAACAGTGGTGAACCTTCCCAGGTCTGCCGACCAAAACTACTCCAAGAGCACAACGGCAACTCATCCAGGAGGTCATAAGAGAACCCAGAACAACATCTGAAGATCTGCAGGCCTCGCTTGCCTCAAGTAAGGTCAACGTTTATGATACAACAATAAAAAAGAGCCTGGGCAAAAATGGCCACCATGGGAGAGTTCCAAGGTGAGAACGACTGCTAATAGATCTCAAAAAGCAACACATCATGCCGCTGTATAAAAAAAATTCAAGAACAGATCAGAAACAAAGTAATTGACATGTACAGTATCAGTCTGGAAATGGTTACAATGCCATTTCTAAGGCTTTGGGACTCCAGTGAACAGCAGTGAGAGCCATTATCCAGCCATCAGTTCATGACCTCAATCTCAAGAGCACTTGCTTAATGCAGCAAGATAACCAACACACCAGCAAGTCCACCAATGAATGGCTAAAAAACAAAAAACAAAATTAAGGTCTTGGAGTGGCCTAATCAAAGTCTGGATTGAGATGCCCCTTCTATACCGGGCACTTTTACCTCCTTCCTGCCCAGGCCAATTTTCAGGTTTCAGCGCTCTCACACTTTGAATGACAATTGCGCGGTCATGCGACACTGTACCCAAACTAAAATTTTACCATTTTCTTCACACAACTAGAGCTTTCTTTTGGTGGTATTTAATCACCACTGAGGTTTTTATTTTTTGATAAATTAACAAAAAAGGCAGTAAATTAAAAAAAAAATGTTTTTCTTTGTTTCTGCTATAAAAGTTTACAAATAAATAATTGTTCTTCATAAATTTAGTCCGAGATGTATTCTGCTCCATGTCTTTGGTGAAAATAACCCAAATCAGTGTTTATTATTTAGTCTGTAGGAAAGTTATAGAGTTCACAAACTATGGGATATATATATATGAAAATTGCTCAATCCTGAAGTACTGAAGGTCAATCAAGTTTCTTGAGGTCCAAAAATGCCAGAACAGTACAGATATCCCCCAAATGTCAGGACAGTACAGATATCCCCCAAATGTCAGGACAGTACAGATATCCCACAAATGTCAGGACAGTACAGATATCCCACAAATGTCAGGACAGTACAGATATCCCCCAAATGTCAGGAAAGTACAGATATCCCCCAAATGTCAGGACAGTACAGATATCCCCCAAATGTAAGGAAAGTACAGATATCACCCAAATGTCAGGACGGTAAAGATATCCCCCAAATGTCAGGACAGTACAGATATCCCCCAAATGTCAGGACAGTACAGATATCCCCCAAATGTCAGGACAGTACAGATATCACCCCAAATGTCAGGACGGTACAGATATCCCCCAAATGTCAGGACAGTACAGATATCCCCCAAATGTCAGGACAGTACAGATATCCCCCAAATGTCTGGTCGGTACAGATATCCCCCAAATGTCAGGACAGTACAGATATCACCCCAAATGTCAGGACTGTACAGATATCCCCCAAATGTCAGGACAGTACAGATATCCCCCAAATGTCAGGACAGTACAGATATCCCCCAAATGTCAGGACGGTACAGATATCCCCCAAATGTCAGGACGGTAAAGATATCCCTCAAATGTCTGGACGGTACAGATATTCCCCCAAATGTCAGGTCGGTAAAGATATCCCCCAAGTGTCAGAACAGTACAGATATCCCCCAAATGTCAGGACGGTACAGATATCCCCCAAATGTCAGGACGGTACAGATATCCCCCAAATGTCAGGATGGTACAGATATCCCCCAAATGTCAGGACAGTACAGATTATCCCCCAAATGTCAGGACGGTACAGATATCCCCCAAATGTCTGGACGGTACAGATATCCCCCAAATGTCAGGATGGTACAGATATCCCCCAAATGTGAGGACGGTACAGATATCCCCCAAATGTCAGGACGGTACAGATATCCCCCAAATGTGAGGACGGTACAGCTATCCCCCCAAATGTCAGGACGGTACAGATATCCAGCCCCAAATGTCAGGACGGTACAGATATCCCCCCAAATGTCAGGACGGAACAGATATCCCCCAAATGTCAGGACGGTACAGATATCCCCCAAATGTCAGGACGGTACAGATATCCCCCAAATGTCAGGACGGTACAAATATCCTAGATTGTAAGCTCGAAAGAGCAGGGCCCTCGAACCCCTCATGTATTGTATTGTTACTGTCTTGTCTCATGTTCTGTCCCCCTTGCTACTGTACAGCGCTGAGCATACCCTTTGGCTCTATATAAATACTGTATAATAATAATAATATCCCCCAAATGTCAGGACGGTACAGATATCCCCCAAATGTCAGGACAGTACAGATATCCCCCAAATGTCAGGACAGTACAGATATCCCCCAAATGTTAGAACAGTACAGATATCCCCCAAATGTCAGGTCAGTACAGATATCCCCCAAATGTCAGGACAGTACAGATATCCCCCCAAATTTCAGGACAGTACAGATATCCCCCAAATGTCAGGACAGTACAGATATCCCCCAAATGTCAGGACGGTACAGATACCCCCCAAATTTCAGGTCGGTACAGATATCCCCCAAATGTCAGGACAGTACAGATATCCCCCAAATGTCAGGACGGTACAGATACCCCCCAAATTTCAGGTCGGTACAGATATCCCCCAAATGTCAGGACGGTACAGATATCCCCCAAATGTCAGGACGGTACAGATATCCCCCCAAATGTCAGGACAGGACAGATATCCCCCAAATGTCAGGACAGGACAGATATCCCCCAAATGTCAGGACAGGACAGATATCCCCCAAATGTCAGAACAGTACAGATTTCCCCCAAATGTCAGGACAGTACAGATATCCCCCAAATGTCAGGACAGGACAGATATCCCCCAAATGTCAGGACAGGACAGATATCCCCCAAATGTCAGAACAGTACAAATTTCCCCCAAATGTCAGGACAGTACAGATATCCCCCAAATGTCAGGACAGTACAGATATCCCCCAAATGTCAGGACGGTACAGATATCCCCCAAATGACCCCTTTTTGCACAGTAGACAGACGTACTTCATAAGAGGAATGGCGAGTTTTTGAAGTTGTAATTTTGTTGTCATAATTTTTCGGAAAATGAAGAAATTAAAAAAAATAATTTTCACAATTTCTTTTTTACATCCTGTCACCAGTGCAGTACAGCGTCATCATATAACTGGTGTGGCGGTGATCAGGGACACTGACTGGTGACAGTACGGAAAAAAAAAATTATATTTTTTTCAATTTTTTTTATTTATTTAAATATTTTTTTAATTACATTTTTTCTCTTTTTTTAAATTTTATTTCCATGTTACACTATGACCAAAGTAGTATATTACCATAGTAACATTGTACTACTTTGTGGAATTTATCAGTACTTTTTTTTTTTTTTTACTCAATTTGATTGATTATAGCAAATAATTTATTTTAGCATTTAACTGAATGAAATTGATTAATTCAGGTTTTTTTGTTGTGATTGGCCACGGCTAATCATATGACACAGATGGGCTGTGATTGTCCCAGCCTGTGCATGTGATTGCTGTGACCATTTACAGCTAGACACTAGTATACAATGGATGGCATGAAAGGAAGCCTTCCATTGTATACAACTGTCATGTGACCTGCTGTGATTGGTCACAGCAGGTCACATGGTACTGGCAACGGGGCCGGTACACAGATCTGTCATCAGCCGTGTCCGAGGTACAGGGCCGGTGACAGATCTCGCCACAATCATCTGACGCCCTCCCGGAGGGATGAAGTGCTCGTCCGGCCGTCATCCAACAATAGGCTGGACGGCAAGTGGTTAAACAGGCCATTCATGCTCAAAAGCCCTCCAATGTGGCTGAATTCTAAGAATTCTGAAAAGAAGAGTGGGCCAAAATTCCTCCATAGCGATGTGAAAGACCCATCACCGGTTATGGTAGACGCTTGATTGCAGTTGTTGCCGCCAAGGGTGGCGCAACCAGTTATTAGGTTTAGGGGGGCAATTACTTTTTCTCATAGGGCCAGGCAGGTCTGGACAGCTTTTTTCCCATAATAAATGAAATCATCACCTAAAACTGCATTTTGTGTTTCCTCGGGTTATCTTTGTGTGATATTAAAATTGGTTTAATGATCCGAATCATTTCAGTGCGAACATTATGTCACAAAATCAGGAAGGGGCAAACACTTTCCCACAGCACTGTACATAGCTTAGACTGGTAAGAGTTTGGAGGACCCATCCGCTCACAAAATCTTCTTTTTATGGCTTCTTGCCTACTAGAAGGTTCCCAAAACACAATGCCGTTACCCTCGCAAAAGTCATTCAGCGTTTCTCTTCACAAAAGGGACATACATTCAGGCTCCTGGCTTTTACTCGTAGTCTGGCTCCAGCATCAGATCTAGAACCTTGTCTGTTTCCACCAGATGGTTCCCAAACTCTTTGAATACCATCTCATAGCTCCCTGCAGCATTGGCTCACCTTCTCCTGGATAAAGCCCTGAGCTATAATCAGAATTCATCCGAAAAAGAGCTGCGCGCTGGCACAGTCTGAATGCTGGCAAACCATGGACCCAAGGTTGGAGGCTACATCCCACTCAATGCTCTACAAAGCCTCCGGCCTCTAGGACCTAAGCTAGGATTTTCAAATCCCAGAGGAAAAAGAAAATCCAATTTCCTCCCTGTGAGATATGCATTCTCATCTTGTATGGATGAGGACACTGGGTGCCACCAAATCCTCTTCACATAACATGGCTCTGCACTGTCAATATATATATATATTTCAGGTAGACCTGCCTGCCATAAAGCAACACAGCCAGTCGCCCTCCTCCATATAGCAGAAGTACTGCTACAGGGCGGCATGGCTGCGCAAAATCATGTATATGTGTATATATACACCGCGTTCCAAAATATTCTGCAAATTCTAATTAAGTGTCACAAAGATGAAATCTTTTGTTTTTCAGTGTAACTCATGGATGGCATTGTGTGTCAGGGCTCTTTTGATCACTGAAAACAATCTGGGACACCTGTGATAATTAGATTGGCCGGTGAGCCCAATTGAAGGAAAAACTCCTAAAGGACGGCATTCCCCATTATTAAGCAGAGCGCCATTTTCAAGCAATATGGGGAAGAAAAAGGATCTCTCTGCTGCTGAAAAGAGTGGAATAGTTCGATGCCTTGGACGAGGGATGAAAACATTCGATATTTCAGGAAAACGTCAGCGTGATCATCGCACTATGAAGAGATTTGTGGCTGATTCAGAGCACAGACGGGTTGGTGCAGATAAAGGCACATTGAGGAAGATTTCCGCCAGATCCATGCATCGGATCAAGAGAGCAGCTGCTAAAATCCCATTACATAGCAACAAACAGATATTTGAAGCTGCTGGTGCCTCTGGAGTCCCACGGACATCAAGGTGTAGAGTCCTCCAGAGTCCTGCAACTGTGCAGAAACCTTCTATTCGGCCACCACTAACCAATGCTCACAAGCAGAAACGGCTGCATTGGGCAGAAAAATACATGAAGACTAATTTTCAAACAGTCCTGTTCACTGATGAGTGCCGTGCGACCCTGGAGGGTCCAGATGGATGGAGTAGTGGATGGTTGCTGGACGGCCACTCTGTTCAAACAAGGCTGCGACATCAGCAAGGCGGTGGTGGAGTCATGTTTTGGGCCAGAATCATGGAAACAGAGCTGGTTGGCCCCTTTAGGGTCCCCGGAGGTGTAAAGATGACCTCTGCAAAGTATGTGGAGTTTATGACTGACCACTCTCTTCCCTGGTACAGAAGGAAGAACTATGCTTTCCGTAATAAAGTCATCTTCATGCATGACAATGCACCATCTCATGCTGCAAAGAATACCTCCGCATCAATGGCTGCTATGGGGATAAAAGGACAGAAAGTCATGGTGTGGCCTCCATCCTCCCCTGACCTCAATCCTATTGGGAACCTTTGGAGCATCCTCAAGCAAAAGATCTATGAGGGTGGGAGGCAGTTTACATCCAAACAGCAGCTCTGGGAGGCTATTCTGACATCTTGCCAACAAATTCCAGCAGAAACTGTCCAAAAACTCCCAAGTTCAATGGATGCCAGACTTGTGATCTGCTATCAGATAAGGGCTCCTATGTTACAATGTAACGTGACCGCTTCAAATGGTTACAAAGTTACAATGTTGGGAAAAGTTGGATTGAAATAGCTTTTGATTTCAGTAAATTTGCTGCAAACACAACAAATGACAATTTTCAGTTCTTTACAACCTAGAAAGTGTTTGGAAACTTCCTGTGCGGAATAATCCGGAACACAAATCCTGTTATCATTAGGAGGTTTGTTCAATAAAATGTGAATTGTCCTCTTCTAGTTGTCACCTGAGAATTCTGCTGACTGATATTTACATCAATTATTGAGGAAATGAGAAAAATATAATTTGCAGAATAATTTGGAACACGGTGTATATATATATATGTTATTCGCATTTCTGTGTAAGGGGTGCGTGCCGCCATCCACTATTGAGATGTCAATCACCGGGTCCACGTGGTAAGATTTCCCACCATTTTAACCACTTTCCCGCCGCCCTATAGCAGATATACGGCTACAGGGTGGCAGGGGTGTGCAAAATCACGTATATATATATATATGTGATTTCACATGGGTAGGGGGAGCGCACGCCCTACCCGCGCCGCCATTCGCAGCCTCGGTTGTCATTCACCGGGTCCCGGCCGGTGATTACTCGCTGGTGACCGGTAATTGCCAAGCATCTTCGAGGGGGGGAGAGAACAAAACAGTTCTCTTACCTGTCGGCTCCTGCACACTGCTTTGGATGGCTCTGCATCAGGGGCGGACTGACAACTCATGGGGCCCACGGGCAATAGGGGATCATGGGGCCCCTGTGTCCTTGCCCACACTCAAACCACACCCAAAAAATCCTATGAAAGGTACCAGGGACATCTCATAGGGCCCCCTACTGACTCAGGGCCCTTGGGCAGTGCCCGAGTTCCCCAATGGTCAGTTCGCCCCTGCTCTGCATAGCAGCATGCGTACAGTGAAGCACAAACACAGCCCAGTATGCAAAACAGCACACAGTTAACCCTTTGATGGCCCCAGATGTTAACCCCTTCCTGCCCAGTGCCATTAGTACAGTGTCAGGGCTTTTTATTAGCACCGATCACTGTATTGGTGTCACTGGAGATGTCAGCGACACCAAGTCAGTCCCCCCACAGTGTCAGAATGGTCGCTGCAGTCCTGCTATAAGTCGCTGATCGCCGCCATTACTAGTTTAAAAAAAATAAAAATCCCAGTATCTATCCCGCCATTGGTAGACGCTATAACTTTCCCGTAAGCCAATTAATTTAGACGTATTGGGATATTTTTTTAGCGAAGACACGGAGCGGGAGACATTTTGAACGAAATTTATGACGAAATTTAATTTTTTTACATTTTTTTATTGGACAAGTTTTCTAGCAAATAGTAAAAAATATTGTTTTAATTTTCAAAATTGTCAGTCTTTTCTTGTTTATAGCACTAAAAATAAAAGCTGTAGAAGCAATCAAATACCACCGAAAGAAAGCTCAATTCATAGGGAAAAAATGGCATAAATGTAATTTATGTACATCGCTTACATGACCGCGCAATTGTAAGTTAAAATCATGCAGCGCCGCAAAAAATGGCCTGGTCAGTATCTAAAAAAAATAACAAGCATGTCTATACTTACCTGCTCTGTGCAATCGAATTGCACAGAGCAGCCCCGATCCTCCTCTTCTCGGGTCCTCCGCTGGTGCTCCTGGTACCTCCTCTCTGTCCAGTGCCCTCATAGGAAGCTGCTTCCCCCTGTGCTTGCTCGCCCCTGAGGCCCGCTGCTGTGCTCGTAGTCCTCACGCACACATTTTTACAGCGGCTGTTTTTGGCTTTTGACATTTGTTTCTACAGCCAGCAAACCCCCTGGCATGTTATCCTATGTGTCCATACACACATAGACTGGAATCAACGTTTTTTGGCAGGGACCAGGGGCGGACTGACCATTTGGAAACTCGGGCACTGCCCAAGGGCCCGGGGTCAGTAGGGGGCCCCATAAGATGCCCCTGGTACCTTTTTCATAGGCTTTTTAAGTTTGGGCAAGGACACAGGGGCCCCATGATCCCCTATTGCCCGAGGGCCCCATGAGTTGTCAGTCCGCCCCTGGCAGGGACATACCCACATGGAAGAAAAATATATTTTAAAATATTCTTCCCAAATATATTGACATACAGTATATTTGAAATACTACAATTTTGCTGAAGACAAGCAGACTGAGGACATGGATTACTGGAACCGTCTCCTGTGGTCTGATGACACCAACATCAACTGATTGGGTTCAAATGGTGTCAAGCATGTGTGGCGGCAACCAGGTGAGGAGTACAAAGACAAGTGTGTCTTGGCTACAGTCAAGCATGGTGGTGGGAGTGTAATGGTCTGGGGCCCCATGGTGGTGGAAGTGTCATGGTCTGGGGCCCCATGGTGGTGGAAGTGTCATGGTCTGGGGCCCCATGGTGGTGGGAGTGTCATGGTCTGGGGCCACATGCTGGTGGGAGTGTCCTGGTCTGGGGCCACATGGTGGTGGGAGTGTCATGGTCTGGGGCTGCATGGTGGTGGGAGTGTCATGGTCTGGGGCCACATGGTGGTGGGAGTGTCATGGTCTGGGGCCACATGCTGGTGGGAGTGTCCTGGTCTGGGGCCACATGGTGGTGGGAGTGTCATGGTCTGGGGCTGCATGGTGGTGGGAGTGTCATGGTCTGGGGCTGCATGGTGGTGGGAGTGTCATGGTCTGGGGCCACATGCTGGTGGGAGTGTCATGGTCTGGGGCTGCATGGTGGTGGGAGTGTCATGGTCTGGGGCTGCATGGTGGTGGGGGTGTCATGGTCTTGGGCTGCATGAGTGCTGCCGGCACTGGAGGGCTACAGTTCATTGAGGGAACCATGAATGCCAACATGTACTGTGACATACTGAAGCAGATCATGATCCCCTCCCCCCAGAGACTGGGCCGCAGGGCAGCATTCCAACATGACAACGACCCCAAACACACCTCCAAGACCACCACTGCCTTGCTAAAGAAGCTGAGGATAACGGTGATGGACTGGCCAAGCATGTCTCCAGACCTAAACCCTATTGAGCATCTGTGGGGCCTCCTCAAATGGAAGGTGGAGGAGCGCAAGGTCTCTAACATCCACCAGATCCGTGATGATGTCATGGAGGAGCGGAAAACAGAAGGTGGAGGAGCGCAAGGTCTCTAACATCCACCAGCTCTGTGATGATGTCATGGAGGAGTGGAAGAGGACTCCAGTGTCAACCTGTGAAGCTCTGGTGACCTTCATGCCCAGGAGGGTTAAGGCAGTGCTGTAAAATAATGGCGGCCACACAAAATATTGACACTTTGGGCCCAATTTGGACCTTGTCACTTAGGGGTGGAGTCACTTTTGTTGCCAGCGGTTTAGACATTAATGGCGGAGTGTTGAGTTATTTTGAGGGGACAGAAAATTTCCATGTTATACAAGCTGTACACTGACTACGTCACATTGTAGCAAAGTGTCATTTCTTCAGTGTTGTCACATGAAAAGAGAGAATCAAATATTGACGCAAATGTGAGGGGGAGGACTCACTTCTGGGAGATACTGTATACAGTGAAGGAAATGCGTATTTGCTCCCCTGCTGATGTTGAATGTTCGCCCCTCACACAGAAACGATCGGTCTAACAATGGAATGTTCGCCCCTCACACAGAAACGATCGGTCTAACAATGGAATGTTCGCCCCTCACACAGAAATGATCGGTCTAACAATGGAATGTTCGGTGTAACACTGAGAGACAGAATACAACAACAAATTCAGCAGAAATGCGTCTAACAAATGATGACGGATCTGCATGTTCATGAGGGAAAGAAGGATTTGATCCCCTTCACAAAACATGACTTAGTACTTGGTGGCCAATCCCTTGTTGGCCATCACAGAGGTCAGACGTTTCCTGGAGTTGGCCCCCAGGTTCGCACACATCTCAGGAGGGATTTTGGCCCACTCCTCTTGGCAGATCCTCCCCAAGTCATTAAGGTTTGGTGGCTGACGTTTGGCAACTCGAACTTTCAGCTCCCTCCACAGATTTTCAATTGGATGAAGGTCTGGAGACTGGCTAGGCCACTCCAGGACCTTAATGTGCTTCTTCTTGAGCCGCTCCTTTGTTGCCTTGGCCTTGTGTTTTGGGTCATTGTCATGCTGGAACACCCATCCACCACCCATTTTCAATGCCCTGGCTGACGGAAGAAGGTTCTCACCCAAGATTTGAGGGTACATTGCCCCGTCCATCATCTCTTTGATGTGGTGCAGTTGTCCTGTCCCCTTAGCAGAAAAACACCCCCAAAGCAGAATGTTTCCACCACCATGTTTCACAGTTGGGATGGTGTTCTTGGGGTCATAGGCAGCATTCCTCCTCCTCCAAACACGGCGAGTTGAGTTGATGCCAAAGAGCTGGATTTTGGTCTCCTCTGACCACAACACTTCCCACCAGTCCTCCTCGGCATCATTCAGATGTTCAGTGGCAGACTTCAGACGGGCCTGGACATGGGCTTTCTTGAGCAGAGGGACCGTGCGGGCACTGCAGGATTTCAGTCCTTGTCGGCGTAGTGTGTTACCAATTGTTTTCTTGGTGACTGTGGTCCCAGCTGCCTGGAGATCATTGACAAGATCCTCACGTGTAGTTCTGGGATGATTCCTCACTGTTCTCATGATCATTGACACTCCACGAGGTGAGATCTTGCATGGTGCACCAGACCTAGGGAGACTGACACTTGTTTTGTGTTTCTTCCATTTGTGAATGATTGCACCAACTGTTGTCACCTTCTCACCAAGCTGCTTGGCCATAGTTTGGTAGCCCAGTCCAGCCTTGTGTAGGTCTACCATCTTGTCCCTGACATCCTTGGACAGCTCTTTGGTCTTTGCCATGGTGGAGAGTTTTGAATCTGATGGTTTGATTGCTCCTGTGGACAGGTGTCTTTTATACAGGTAACACAATGAGATTAGCAGCACTCCCTTTAAGAGACTGCTTCTAATCTCAGCTTGTTAACTGTATGAGAGACACCTGGGAGCCAGAAATCCTGCTGAATGATAGGGGATCAAATCCTTTCCCTCATGAACATGCAGATCAGTCATCATTTGTTAGACGCATTTCTGCTGAATTTGTTGTTGTATTCCAGCAATGGGCAAACTGCGGCCCGCGGGCCGTATACGGCCCGGCGGACCTTTTAATCCGGCCCGTGGAGCTAGGCTCCCGCTAGTCTCCTCTCACAGTCCGCCCTGAAGACCGGTGTAGCATGAAAATCTGTCTCCAATGAGGATCTGTCCCCCTCGACGTATCTGTACATGTGCCGGAGATCGCCGATCGCCTGCTAATGCCTGAAACTGGCACATGCGCAGATACGTCGAGGGGGACAGATCCTCATAGGAGACAGATTTTCATGCTACACCGGAACGGCGCGGGAACAAGGCGAGAGGAACGCGCAGAGCAAAGGTAAGTGAATTGACACAGGGGGGACTTGGGGACTTAATATGGGGGATGAATTACTATATGGGGGATGAATTACTATGGGGGATGAATTACTAGATGGGGGATGAATTACTATATGGGGGATGAATTACTATGGGGGATGAATTACTATATGGGGGATGAATTACTATATGGGGGATGAATTGCTATGGGGGATGAATTACTATATGGGGGATGAATTACTATAGGGGGGATGAATTACTATAGGGGGGATGAAATACTATGGGGGATGAATTACTATGGGGGATGAATTACTATGGGGGATGAATTACTATATGGGGGATGAATTACTATGGGGGATGAATTACTATATGGGGGATGAATTACTATGGGGGATGAATTACTATGGGGGATGAATTACTATATGGGGGATGAATTACTATGGGGGATGAATTACTATATGGGGGATGAATTACTATATGGGGGATGAATTACTATGGGGGATGAATTACTATATGGGGGATGAATTACTATGGGGGATGAATTACTATATGGGGGATGAATTACTATGGGGGATGAATTACTATGGGGGATGAATTACTATATGGGGGATGAATTACTATGGGGGATGAATTACTATGGGGGATGAATTACTATATGGGGGATGAATTACTATGGGGGATGAATTACTATATGGGGGATGAATTACTATATGAGGGATGAATTACTATGGGGGACGAATTACTATATGGGGGACGAATTACTATATGGGGGACGAATTACTATATGGGGGATGAATTACTATATGGGGGATGAATTACTATAGGGGGGGTGAATTACTATATGGGGGATGAATTACTATATGGGGGATGAATTACTATATGGGGGATGATTTACTATATGGGGGATGAATTACTATATGGGGGATGAATTACTATATGGGGGATGAATTACTATATGGGGGATTAATTACTATGCTTACTATGGGGGATTACTATACTTACTATGGATGACACATACACATCATTCATCTACTCTTGGTCCGGCCCCCGGGTTCAATATATGAACCCATTGCGGCCCTCAAGTCAAAAAGTTTGCCCACCCCTGTTGTATTCTGTCTCTCAGTGTTACACCGAACATTCCATTGTTAGACCGATCATTTCTGTGTGAGGGGCGAACATTCAGCATCAGCAGGGGAGCAAATACACATTTCCTGCACTGTATATTCTATCTATTATCTATCTATCTATCTATCTATCTATCTATTATCTATCTATCTATCTATCTATTATCTATCTATCTATCTATCTATCTATCTATCTATCTATCTATTATCTATCTATTATCTATCTATCTATCTATCTATCTATCTATCTATCTATCTATTATCTATCTATCTATCTATCTATCTATCTATCTATCTATTATCTATCTATCTATCTATCTATCTATCTATCTATCTATTATCTATCTATCTATCTATCTATCTATTATCTATCTATTATCTATCTATCTATCTATCTATCTATCTATCTATCTATCTATTATCTATCTATCTATCTATCTATCTATCTATCTATTATCTATCTATCTATCTATTATCTATCTATTATCTATCTATTATCTATCTATCTATCTATCTATCTATCTATCTATCTATTATCTATCTATCTATCTATCTATCTATCTATCTATCTATCTATCTATTATCTATCTATCTATTATCTATCTATCTATTATCTATCTATCTATCTATCTATCTATCTATCTATCTATCTATCTATCTATCTATTATCTATCTATCTATCTATCTATCTATCTATCTATTATCTATCTATCTATCTATTATCTATCTATCTATTATCTATCTATCTATCTATCTATCTATCTATCTATCTATCTATCTATCTATTATCTATCTATCTATTATCTATCTATCTATCTATCATCTATCTATCATCTATCTATTATCTATCTATCTATCTATCTATTATCTATCTATCTATCTATCTATCTATCTATCTATCTATCTATCTATCTATCTATCATCTATCTATCTATTATCTATCTAATCTATCATCTATCTATCTATCTATCTATCTATCTATCTATCTATTATCTATCTATTATCTATCTATCTATTATCTATCTAATCTATCTATCTATCTATTATCTATCTATCTATCTATCATCTATCTATTATCTATCTATCTATCTATCTATCTATCTATCTATCTATCTATCTATTATCTATCTATCTATCTATCTATCTATCTATCTATCTATTATCTATCTATCTATCTATCTATTATCTATCTATCTATCTATCTATCTATCTATCTATCTATCTATCTATCTATCTATCTATCTATTATCTATCTATCTATTATCTATCTATCTATCTATCTATCTATTATCTATCTATCTATCTATCTATTATCTATCTATCTATCTATCTATTATCTATCTATCTATCTATTATCTATCTATCTATCTATCTATCTATCTATCTATTATCTATCTAATCTATCTATCTATCTATTATCTATCTATCTATTATCTATCTATCTATCTATCTATCTATCTATCTATCTATTATCTATCTATTATCTATCTATCTATTATCTATCTAATCTATCTATCTATTATCTATCTATCTATCTATCTATCTATCTATCTATCTATCTATCTATCTATCTATTATCTATCTATCTATTATCTATCTATTATCTATCTATCTATCTATCTATCTATTATCTATTATCTATCTATCTATTATCTATCTATTATCTATCTATCTATCTATCTATCTATCTATCTCTCTATCTCTCTCTCTCTCTCCCGATCTCTCACAGTTGGGCACAGCGGAGCTCCCATGCAGACAGGACAGCAGGTGGTGGATGGAAATCAGGCTTGCAGCGTGTAGTTGTTAATCTTTGATTTAGAAGAATGAAGGGAGTGATTATCCTGATTGTGTGCCGTGCTGCGGTGAGCTGCGGTGAGCCGTGATTACACTTTGCACATGACGGTAATCCGGCACATTATCCATCAGCGGTGATCCCGGCGCTGACACTTAGATGAGCTTTATGTAAATATGTTTCAAGTTTATAGAGAAAATATAGACAGGATTCCAGATATGTAAATGTGGCCCCAGCGTGAGCCGGCCTGGATTCCCACCGAGGGGCCGCGATTGTTGCTGCGTAATCTATTTACAGCGGGCTGGATCCTCATCTGATAGATTAGCGTCGCCTTCTCAGATTTCTGCTTATGAATGAAATTCTGACTTCCCTGGAAAGTGATTATAGCAGCAGAAGGCGGTTGGGACGAGAGCGTTCCTCCTTCACATATATATAGAAAATGGACGTTTATTGTGCGATTGATGCAACCGAAGACAGCGACACGAGTTCAATGTTTGGATCATTTTTCAAGATTGCCTTGAGTATGGCTTAACGTGTCAAAAAAAAAAAAGAAGAGGAGACGCCACTCAACAACCCGGTGCTTTTTTTTGTTTTTACTACATTTTTCCAAAATATATTCATTTTTATCACAATTTTCACTGACTTTTCTTCTTTTACTTCCTCCTGAGGACATTGCTGGGGACACTGCAGGGGGGACATCGTGGGAGCGCAGGACAAGGTGAGTGCAGAAGAGATCCCAGAGCAGCGCTGCAGAGTATTCCCGAGTGTAGCTCAGGGGGGGGGGGGGGTCCGCTTGTGGTGCTGAAACCTTACCCCGAGCTACACTCGGGAATACTGCCAGGGAGGTTACCCAGCACTGGGCCAGGGCTGTGAGGAAGAGACTTGTGTCCTCATCAATGCTGAGACAAGGGTCTGGTCTGTATATTTAGAGGGTACCCCACACTTTTTTTTTTGCGGGGGGGGGAGGGTCTTCAATGAACATTAACCACTTTTGCAATATGGCGGCCGGGCGGGACTTTCCTCATTCTGGGTGGACATTATAAGACGTCCTCCTGGAACATGCTTTGCACACAGCCGTGTGGCTGTGCTTCAGGCGTGATATGTCACCTGTTGTGGACGGATCACTGTACTTGACCGCCGCTGGTACCATGTGATTGCTGTGACCAATCACAGCAGATAACATGGCAATTGAAAGCAACGGATGGCTTCCTTTCATGCCATTTATCGTGTACAGTTGTGTTGGTGGCTGTGATTGGTCACAGTGATCACATAATACAGACAGGGCCAATTACAAACCAGCTGTACCATGTGATTAGCTGTGGCCAATCACAGCTAATCACAGCAATACATAATGAACATATCAATTTCCTTTCAGTAAAATACTTGCTTATAGCAATGAAATGTGTTGCTATAGGCAATCATAGTATGTAAAAAAATTCCTGACCACTTCCCTAGAGTAGTACAGTGTTACTACGGTAACAAGCGCTATATAAATCCTGTATAATAATAATAATTGCTCTGGTCACAGTTTGATTAAAATATAGTAACAAAAAAGTAATAAAAAAAAATGACAAAAAATTATAAGTTCAGAAAACTCACCATGCCACTTACTAAATACCTCGGACTGTCTACTTTCTAAAAAAGGGTCATTTGGGGGGTATATGTACCATCCTGACATTTAGGGGGATTTGTACCGTCCTGACATTTGGGGGGATTTATACCGTCCTGACATTTGGGGGGACTTGTACTGTCCTGACATTTGGGGGGATTTGTACTGTCCTGACATTTGGGGGGACTTGTACTGTCCTGACATTTGGGGGGATTTGTACCGTCCTGACATTTGGGGGGACTTGTACTGTCCTGACATTTGGGGGGATTTGTACCGTCCTGACATTTGGGGGGATTTGTACTGTCCTGACATTTGGGGGGCTGTTGTACCGTCCTGACATTTCGGGGGATTTGTACCGTCCTGACATTTGGGGGGATTTTTACTGTCCTGGCATTTGGGGGATTCGTACTGTCCTGAAATTTGGGGGAGGGAGGGGGATTTGTGTTGTCCTGACATCTGGGGGGATTTGTACTGTCCTAACATTTGGGGGGGATTTGTACTGTCCTGACATTTGGGGGGGATTTGTACTGTTCTGGCATTTGGGGGGTATTTGTACTGTCCTGGCATTTGGGGGGATTTGTACTGTCCTGACATTTGGGGGGATTTGTGTTGTCCCAACATTTGGGGGGATTTGTACTGTCCTGACATCTGGGGGGATTTGTACCGTTCTGACATTTGGGGGGATTTTTACTGTCCTGACATTTGGGGGATTTGTACCATCCTGACATTTGGGGGGTTTGTACCATCCTGACATTTGGGGGGTTTGTACCGTCCTGACATTTGGGGGGGTTGTACTGTCCTGACAATTGGGGGGTATTTGTATTGTCCTGACATTTGGGGGATTTGAACCGTCCTGACATTTGGGGGGATTTGTACTGTTCAGACATTTTCAGGCCTCAGGAAATGAGATCTTCCGTCAGTACATCAGGATTGATGGATTTTCAGATATATATCTCATAGTTTGCAGACTCTATAACTTTCCTACAGACTAAATAATAAACACAGATTTGGATTACTTTCATCCCAGAAATGGAGCCGAATACATCTCGGCCTAAATTTATGAAGAACAATTATTTATTTTCAAAATTTTAACAGAAACAAAGAAAAACACTTTTTTTTTTATTTTGTCTTTTATTTTGTTTATATAGCAAAACAATAAAACCCCCGGTGCTGATGAAAGAAATCTCTATTTGAATGAAAAAAATGATTAAAATTTCTTCTGGGTACAATGTTGCATGACCGCGCAATAATCATACAAAGTGCGACAGCGGTGAAAGCTGAACATTGGCCGGGGCAGGAAGGGGGGAAAGTGCCCGGTATTGAGGACCCTCACCTAGGATCAGGGTCTGGCGTAGATGAAGGGAACCCCCCCCCCCCCCCGGCCCGTTTACCAGCAATTTAAGCAATGTAATGTTTTTGTCTCTGTAAATGTCAGAGTTGCGGCGGTGGGCTGCAGACGTGGTACAGTTGCGTCACTTCGCAGGCAGGTTAAGGGCATCCCCCGGGCATGTTAGGGAAACTTTGCATTTTTAATGTTGCCCTTCAAGAATTATTAAAATCGCTGCTTTCTGCCAAACAGAATGACAAAAAAAAATTCTCTTTGCTTTGGTACATGTCCCCCGGGGCAGAGCCCATCCCCCATGCCATTTGTTTGACAACCATTGCTGTTTTTTTCCCCACATTCGGCTTCCATTGACTTCAATAGAGTTTTGATTCGGTATCCGAACTTTACCCAGGTGAACCTGCCTTGAACCAGACCCAGGTCTTCCCTAGTCCCACGACTTATGCAGGCCATAGACGAGTCGAAAAACAGCCATTTAAAAAAGAAAAAAAAAATTGGTCGTCCGATTAACCGACGTTATCACCAACGGTAAAAGAAATCGGCCGATTTTCGTCCCGCTTACGGCCGGCATTTAGCCCCATAATTACGTCCGTCCCTGCAGAGAGCTCCGCTATTATATTTGACATGAAAAAGTCTTGCGGTTGCAACAATGTATCCATTTGTATCCATTTGTATCCATTTGTATCCATTTGTATTTATTTCTGATGCTGATGGTTTTATTCGGATACAAATAGATACATTGTTACAACTGCAAGACTTTCATGTCAAATATAATAGCAGACTGGAATTCTTCTTCTTCTTCTTCTTCTTGCAGGTCACGGCTCATGCGCAGATTTTTTATCGGTAAAACGATCGGCCGATTTGCCCATCATTGCCGGGAAAATCGGCCGATCGTCAAAAACACCCGCAAATTTTACAACCTTACCGAAAAAATGTGCCAAAACCCCGAAAAACGGCCGACCAATTAACCCACTAATGGTTCAAAAATCGGCCGATTTTCGACCCATCTATGGCCTGCATTAGTCATCTCTGGAGTATGCTCTAGTACCTCATAATACAAAAATGGTCAATCTGCAATACTTACTATTCCCCAGAGGTGGAGCTGAAGGTGAACTTTTGAATTTTCCAGCACCTTTCAGGAAGCATCCTCGGAGAATAATTAACCACTTAAAATCCATAAAATTGTTTGGAACTCACAAACTTTATACACCAACCAGCCACAACATTCTGAGTACTGACAGGTAAAGCGGAAAACATTGATTGTTGTGTGACAATGGCATCTGGAAGTGGGTGGGATGTATGAGGCAGCAAGTGAACATTCTGTCCTTGAAGTTGATCAAAGCAGAAAAAAATGGACAAGTATAAGGATTGGAGGACCAAATTGTAATGTCTGGATGGCTGGGTCAGAGCAACTCAAAAATTGAAGCTCTTGAGGGATGTTCCTGGTCTGCAGTGTCAGAACCAACCAAAAATGGTCCAAGGAAGAACCGACCAAAAGTGATCCAAGGAAGGAGAACCAACCACCCAACAAGAGGGTCATGGGCCGCCAAGGCTTATTGATGGAGGTGAGGAGGGAAGGCTGATTGTTGGAGGTGGGGAGGGAGGGAAGGCCCATTGTCGGAGGTAGGAGGTAGTCTTATTGATGGAGGTGGGGAGGGAAGGCTCCTTGATGGAGGTGGGGGGGGGGTGGCTCATTGATGGAGGTGGTGAGGAAAGACTCATTGATGGAGGTGGGAAGGCTCATTGATGAAGGTGGGGGCACTCACTGATGGAGGTGGGGGGGGGAAGGCTCATTGATGGAGGTGAGGAAGTTAGGCTTATTAACGGAGGTGGTGGGGAAGGCTCATTGATGGAGGTGGGGAGGGAAGGCTCATTGATGGAGGTGGGGGGGTTCATTGATGGAGGCAGGGAGAGAAGGCCTATTGATGGAGATGGGGAGGGAAGACTCATTGATGGAGGTGGAGGGGGGGTTCATTGATGGAGGTGGGGAGGGAAAGCTCATTGATGAAGGTGGGGGGGAAGGTTCATTGATGGAGGTGGGCGGGGGGGTTCATTGTTGGAGGTAGGGAGAGATGGCCCCTTGATGGAGGTGGGGAGAAAAGGCTCATTGATGGAGGTGGGGAGGGAAGGCTCATTGATGGAGTTAGGAAGAGAAGGCCCATTGATGGAGGTGGGGAGGGAAGGCTCATTGATGGAGATGGGGAGAGAAGGCTCATTGATGGAGGTGGGGGAGTTCATTGATGGAGGTGGGGGGGCTCATTGATGGAGGTGAGAAAGGAAGGCTCAATATTTGAGGTGGTGGGGGAAGGTTTATTCCCCCCCCAGTGATCAGACTGTACATTGTAACTTTGTAGAAGGAGGAGGAGGCATTTCCTCAGTCTCCCCTCCCCCAGTGATCAGACTGTACATTGTAACTTTGCAGGAATGTAGGAGGTTGCAGCAAGGGGCTGATCTGTGTCAGACATTTGTGAGCATGATTTTGTCATCTCAGTGGAAGATGTAGATGGTGACCCTGAATCAAGCTGGAGGTGATGGTGCCGACCTCCTGGAGGGAAGATCAGATGAAGACATTGCAGGAGGAGTCCAGCGATCTCTGTGAGAAGTAATAAATACCTGAAAGGGTTATAATGACACATTACTCAGCATGCTGTACCTAACTCTAAGAAATCTAACCAATGAAAGCAGGGCCATGGATAAGGGGGGGGGGCAGCAGTCCTCCTGTACAGGGCCCAGGCACTTGGTGAATTGGATGTGGGCAGGGAGGGTGATCGGCATGGTAGGAGGGGTGGTGCAGAGTGGGGGAAGGGTCCAGGAAATATGTCACATTTACCAGCCCCTTCCTTTCCTGAATGAACACAATGAGTGATTGGTACAGATCACTGACTGTGTTCATTCATGACTGAAGCATAGTAAACTGTTTTTTGGGGGCTTATTCTCCTCTTCTTCCTGCTGGCTTTCAGCTGTTGCAGAGATAGCCATAGAGGGGATCAGTTCCAGTAACTGCAACCCCCGCCGCACCCATCACCCTCCTCATGCACTATGTGTTGCCCCTGCTGGCCAGGCCCCCCTGTGTGCCCCCCACCCCCACAGTCTCTTCCCTCCTCTCCTTCTCACCGGCAGCTGCAAACACACAATAGGATCCTTCAGGATGGAGAGTGGGGGAAGGATCCGGTGAATATGTCACATTTACCAGCCCCTTCCTTTCTCGAATGAGCACAATGAGTGATCGGTACCGAACACTCACTGAATTCATTCATAACTGAAGCATAGTAAACTGTGTTTTTTGGGGGCTTCTTCTCCTCTCCCTCCAGCTGGCTTTCAGTTTTTGCAGAGATAGTCATACAGGGGATTGGTTCCAGTAACTGCAACCCCCGCTGCACCCATTACCGATCACTCACTGTGTTCACTCATAACTGAAGCATAGTAAACTGTGTTTTTTTGGGGGTTTCTTCTCCTCTCCCTCCCGCTGGCTTTCAGTTTTTGCAGAGATAGTCATACAGGGGATTGGTTCCAGTAACTGCAACCCCCGCTACACCCATTACCGATCACTCACTGTGTTCACTCATAACTGAAGGATAGTAAACTGTTTGGTTTTTTGTTGGGGGGTGGGGCTGTCAGGTTGGCTGTATGGGGCCCACGTGGTTTCTAACAGCAGCACTGAATGACAGGTCCACCTACCCCAGAGACAGACGGGTAACTTGCACTTCTAGAAGGATCACAGATTTGTTCCTTCGTGCATTTTCTTTAGGAACGTTTCGGCGCGGACCCCCGGAGGATGACATCTGAGAATCTGATCAGCGCGGCTCCATATCTAGGCGGAAGGAGGAGAATGTATGTTAATATGGCGGCACTTTTCCCAGCAAATGTGGAGGAAATATATAAACGGAGCCGCGCTCCTCAAGACCTCAATTACGGCAATCAGTGCACCTGGCGCGGGTCTATGAATCCCTCATTATACGTGACTTCCCCTGATTGATGAACCGCGAACATGCTAAATATGAGCGAAAACAAGGTGTCACTTAGCATTACCGCCAGTCTCCCGGTGGGGGCCTCTACCATCGCTTCTCATCATTCCGCACACACCGAGCCCCCCTCTACCATCGCTTCTCATCATTCCGCACACACCGAGCCCACCTCTACCATCGCTTCTCATCATTCCGCACACACCGAGCCGCCCCTCTACCATCGCTTCTCATCATTCCGCACACACCGAGCCCCCCTCTACCATCGCTTCTCATCATTCCGCACACACCGAGCCCACCTCTACCATCGCTTCTCATCATTCCGCACACACCGAGCCCACCTCTACCATCGCTTCTCATCATTCCGCACACACCGAGCCCACCTCTACCATCGCTTCTCATCATTCCACACACCGAGCCCACCTCTACCATCGCTTCTCATCATTCCACACACCGAGCCCACCTCTACCATCGCTTCTCATCATTCCACACACCGAGCCCACCTCTACCATCGCTTCTCATCATTCCACACACCGAGCCCACCTCTACCATCGCTTCTCATCATTCCGCACACACCGAGCCCACCTCTACCATCGCTTCTCATCATTCCGCACACACCGAGCCCACCTCTACCATCGCTTCTCATCATTCCGCACACACCGAGCCGCCCCTCTACCATCGCTTCTCATCATTCCACACACCGAGCCCACCTCTACCATCGCTTCTCATCATTCCGCACACACCGAGCCCACCTCTACCATCGCTTCTCATCATTCCACACACCGAGCCGCCCCTCTACCATCGCTTCTCATCATTCCGCACACACCGAGCCGCCCCTCTACCATCGCTTCTCATCATTCCGCACACACCGAGCCCACCTCTACCATCGCCTCTCATCATTCCGCACACACCGAGCCCACCTCTACCATCGCTTCTCATCATTCCACACACCGAGCCGCCCCTCTACCATCGCTTCTCATCATTCCGCACACACCGAGCCCACCTCTACCATCGCTTCTCATCATTCCGCACACACCGAGCCCCCCTCTACCATCGCTTCTCATCATTCCACACACCGAGCCCACCTCTACCATCGCTTCTCATCATTCCGCACACACCGAGCCCACCTCTACCATCGCTTCTCATCATTCCGCACACACCGAGCCCACCTCTACCATCGCTTCTCATCATTCCGCACACACCGAGCCCCCCTCTACCATCGCTTCTCATCATTCCGCACACACCGAGCCCACCTCTACCATCGCTTCTCATCATTCCGCACACACCGAGCCCACCTCTACCATCGCTTCTCATCATTCCGCACACACCGAGCCCACCTCTACCATCGCTTCTCATCATTCCGCACACACCGAGCCCACCTCTACCATCGCTTCTCATCATTCCACACACCGAGCCCACCTCTACCATCGCTTCTCATCATTCCACACACCGAGCCCACCTCTACCATCGCTTCTCATCATTCCACACACCGAGCCCACCTCTACCATCGCTTCTCATCATTCCACACACCGAGCCCACCTCTACCATCGCTTCTCATCATTCCACACACCGAGCCCACCTCTACCATCGCTTCTCATCATTCCGCACACACCGAGCCCACCTCTACCATCGCTTCTCATCATTCCGCACACACCGAGCCGCCCCTCTACCATCGCTTCTCATCATTCCACACACCGAGCCCACCTCTACCATCGCTTCTCATCATTCCGCACACACCGAGCCCACCTCTACCATCGCTTCTCATCATTCCACACACCGAGCCGCCCCTCTACCATCGCTTCTCATCATTCCGCACACACCGAGCCGCCCCTCTACCATCGCTTCTCATCATTCCGCACACACCGAGCCCACCTCTACCATCGCCTCTCATCATTCCGCACACACCGAGCCCACCTCTACCATCGCTTCTCATCATTCCACACACCGAGCCGCCCCTCTACCATCGCTTCTCATCATTCCGCACACACCGAGCCGCCCCTCTACCATCGCTTCTCATCATTCCGCACACACCGAGCCCACCTCTACCATCGCTTCTCATCATTCCGCACACACCGAGCCCACCTCTACCATCGCTTCTCATCATTCCGCACACACCGAGCCGCCCCTCTACCATCGCTTCTCATCATTCCGCACACCGAGCCTCCCCTCTACCATCGCTTCTCATCATTCCGCACACACCAAGCCACCCCTCTACCATCGCTTCTCATCATTCCGCACACCGAGCCCCCCTCTACCATTGCTTCTCATCATTCCGCACACACCGAGCCACCCCTCTACCATCGCTTCTCATCATTCCGCACACACCGAGCCCACCTCTACCATCGCTTCTCTCCGCACACACCGAGCCGCCCCTCTACCATCGCTTCTCATCACTCCAAACACACCGAGCCGCCCTCTACCATCGCTACTCATCATTCCGCACACACCGAGCCGCCCCTCTACCATCGCTTCTCATCATTCCACACACCGAGGCGCCCCTCTACCATCGCTTCTCATCATTCCGCACACACCGAGCCGCCAAAACACGTCACCTTGTCCCAGGCGCAGTGCTGTGCTCCCGTGTACGGGTTACGGGACATTATAAAAAGATGAACTTCAGGAATATTGAACTTCAGGAGTATTGTATTTGACCCAAGCGGGTACAACCACACAACCTCCACATAAGCAGGTGGAGAAAAGGCCCCGTCTCTACAGAGGGCCCAATCCTAGATCCTCGATGGGTTTTCAGGTGGGTAAGGGATTTGACCCAAGCGGGTACAACCACACAACCTTCCACATAAGCAGGTGGAGAAAAGGCCCCGTCTCTACGGAGGTCCCAATCCTAGATCCTCTGTGGGTACTCAGGTAAGTATTGTACTTGACCCAAGCGGGTACAACAACGCAACCTTCTGCATAAGCAGGTGGAGAAAAGTCCCCGTCTCCACGGAGGTCCCAATCCTAGATCCTCTATGGGTTTTCGGTTGGCTAAGGTATATGACCCAAGCGGGTATAACCACGCGACCTTCCGCATAAGCAGGTGGAGAAAAGGCCCCGTCTCCACGGAGGTTCCAATCCTAAATCCTCTATGGGTACTCAGGTAGGTATTGTACATGACCCAAACAGGTACAACCATGCAACCTGTATAAGCAGGTGGAGAAAAGACCTCATCGTCACGGAGGTCCTAATTCTGGATCCTGTAAGGGGTTCTCAGGTGGGTTTTGTACTTGAGCCAAGGGGGTACAACCACACAACCTTCTGCATAAGCAGGTGGAGAAAAGGCCCATCTCCACAGGAGGTCCCAATCCTAGATCCTCTATGGGTTTTCGGGTGGCTAAGGTATATGACCCAAGCGGGTATAACCACGTGACCTTCCGCATAAGCAGGTGGAGAAAAGGCCCGTCTCCACAGGAGGTCCCAATCCTGGATCGTCTTTGGGTTCTAAAGTGGGTATTGTACTTGACCCAAGCAGGTGCAACCATGCAACCTTCCGCATACACAGGAGGACAAAAGGCCATGTCTCCACAGAGGTCCCAATCATGTATCTTTTATGGGTCGAGAGGAGGTCGAAAACCCATCGGTGAACCAAAGGGCAGAGACGCTCGGTGTGGTGTGTCTAAGCATGGGTCGAAGTCATCAACTTCAACATCAAGTAGCTTTATTTCACCAAAAGATGCTATTTGTCAATAATTCTCCACTTTCTCAATTTACAGCGATGCACAAATGATTGCAATTTCTCAGTTTACCATTTCACCCAAGTGGGTCCATTTTGAGAGAGGTGAGCTCGCTGCGCTGCTTCTCATTTCACTGTCCAGTCATAAACTGGGGGCTTATCCGGGATGACCTGAGCTCAGAAGAAGTGCGTTGAATGATACTGATCATCAGACTGAGGACATCTAGTGGTAGAACAAAGTGAATTGTGGGGGAATCCCTGGATTGAAGGTGAATGTTGCAGCATAGCTGATATTGTTATTTTCTTTTTTCAAAGGTCTTTTACTTTTTTAAAAATAAAGCTGACAATGAATTGTCATTTGCCAACAATATAAACCGTATTTTTTTTTTCTGTAGCACATCCGACAGCAAGATGGCAAAAATATGTATACCGTCTCCTCCCAAAAAGCATACCAGACCCTTTGGGGGAGAGTTACTAAAACTGGAGCACTCAGAATCTGGTGTAGCTGCGCATAGGAGCCAATCAGCTTCTAACTTCAGCTTCTCCAATTAAGCTTTAACAATAAAACCTGGAAGCTGATTGGTTGCTGTGCAGAGCTGCACCAGATTTTGCACTCTCCAGTTTTGGTAACCCCCCCTTTGAGCCTCATATAGGTTTTCAGGGTTTATCTCACCTCCCAAAAAAAAAATTCATGAAGTCCCTCAGAAAATCCATACCAGACCCTTTGGGCTTCGATGTGGATTTTAAGGTGGGCCCATTAAAAAAAAAGTGTGAAGTCCCCCCTAAAAATCTATACCAGACCCCTAATCATGCTGCCAGGAAAGGGGAGGATGGAAATACACCCTCCCACAAGCTATACCAGGCCACATACCCTCAACATGTTCATGGGGGCAAGGCTTTCTCTCCCACAACCCTGGACGGCAGTTGTGGGGATGTCAGGATAGGCGCATGGATATGCGCAGACAAGGTGCTCCTGACGGCTCCGTTCGTGGGCGGTCGGCGGGTACGCATGCGCAGTGGCACTTTGGCGCCAGGTGGGCTATTTAAACTAAGATGAGCCTCAATGCTGTTTGGTCTTTACCATGTGTTCCTGTGTTCCTGTGTATCCTGCTATCTGTTTTGCCTTGCTGATCTGACCTGTTAATTGACCTTGCTAGAATGTTGCCTGCCTCGTCCTCTGCCTGCCTATTCTTCTGCCTGCCTCGACCTCTGCCTGCCTACCGACTATTGTTCTGCCTGCCCCAACCTCTGCCTGCCC
The DNA here is from genome assembly GCF_062004578.1 of Staurois parvus. Classification (NCBI taxonomy): domain Eukaryota; kingdom Metazoa; phylum Chordata; class Amphibia; order Anura; family Ranidae; genus Staurois; species Staurois parvus. The sequence continues at coordinate 297,528 of NW_028318419.1, forward strand.
ACTGACTTTTCTTCTGCCTGCCCCAACCTCTGCCTGCCCACCGACTTTTCTTCTGCCTGCCTTAACCTCTGCTTGCCTACCAACCAGGGGCGGACTGACCGTTTGAATACTCGGGCACTGCCCGAGGGCCCGGGGTCAGTAGGGGACCCCATGAAATGCCCCTGGTACTTTTTATAGGCTTTTTTGGGTGTGCTTTGAGTGTGGGCAAGGACACAGGGGCCCTATGATCCCCTATTGCCCGGGGGCCCCATGAGTTGTCAGTCCGCCCCTGCTACCAACTATTTTTCTGCCTGCCCCAACCTCTGCCTGCCCACCAACTTTTCTTCTGCCTGCCCCGACCTCTGCCTGTCCACCGACTTTTCTTCTGCCTGCCCCGACCTCTGCCTGCCTACCGACTATTCTTCTGCCTGCCGATTCTGTCTGACCTTTCCCGCTTGTTGCTGAACCAGACCGCCTGACCTTGCCTACGCTGGTCCTGCTTCCTACCGGCTACCCTGCCAGTATCCTGCACATCTGCCTGCGTTTTGGCTGCCTGACTACCCTGCACCTCTGCCAGTGTGCCATCCTCCAGTCGCTCCTGCATTTCCTGATGCACATCAGTCCATGGAATTCTCACCAAGCACTCGTGCCCCTCTGTGCTGCGGTGCTCCTTGTTACTTTACCAGTGCCCCTGAGCCAGAGCCGCAAGGGAGGCCCTCCTCTATAGCTCAGGTTCCACCATCAGGTACGTGACAGGGGATCTGCAGGTAGGGGGCTTATGGGAATCTGGAAGCCACTTTTATAATAAGGCAGTTACTGGCCCCCATACTGGGAACGAGTATGGGGTACATAGTAACCTTTACTCATTTACAAAAAAAAAGATGGGGATGAGAGTGAGAGACGGGGGGAGAGAGAGGTGCGTGGGTGAGAGAGTGAGACAGGGGTAAGAGCGAGAGATGGGGTTGAAAGCGAGATGGGGGTGAGAGCAAGAGATGGGGGAGAGAGAGCGAGACGGGGGTGAGAGCGAGAGATGGGGGTGAGAGCGAGACACGGGGTGAGAGCAAGAGACGGGGGAGAGAGAGCGGGACGGGGGTGAGAGCGAGACAGGGGTGGGAGCGAGATGGGGGTGAGAGCAAGAGACGGGGGGAGAGAGAGGTGAGGGGGTGAGAGCGAGAGACAGGGTGAGAGGCGCCAGCACAAAGGGGTTAGAAAACATAAAAATACCAAAAAAAGGCCCTCATAAATCCATCATCAATCGCAATGACTGCCACCACTGATCTATGCAAAAAAAGTGTCTGATCCTGATGGTACCACTAGCCAAATGACAGCTATCATCAGCTATGAGAGACAAGATGGTGACATTATTGACCAAATATGGCCATGGGCAGTGATGTCACTCCAATCTCCGCCCCTTTGCCTATGTGGTGGGGTTTCCTGGTGATCTCAGTGGTTCCTACAGAGTAGCAGGTGCAAGCACCCACTGCTTCCTTAGAAACCAGCTGGGTTAGGCCCAGAATCTGAACCCATGACCACTGCTGTATCCGGCAGTAGCTCTTCTTGCAGAGCCACCGGAGATGCTGGCCAGCAGCCTGTCTGATCCTTTGAGCAATCCTGCATTGTGTCCTGTGACCCTTGAACTCCTGAAACCTCCTCATTGGGACTGGACCAGCCAGGTCGCATTCCACCCTCTGAAGACAGACGATGTTGATGCATCTTACCAGCTACATCTCTGCATTGAACTGTGAGTTTTACCCAATGTGGCGCTCTCCCACACGGGTTGTTTGTAGTTGAACGTACTCTTCAATACAAGTTTTGAGATATCAGCAACCGGATTCATTATCGCTGCCGCGTCACGCTGCGCCTGCCCACAAGCAGCTGTCGTTATCTTCACTACCACTCATTACTAGCCTTCGGCTTGTTCCTCAGCTACGCTTCTGCTTGATCCCTACCTGTTATATCTGCTACTGGACCCCAGCTTCCTCTTCTCCTGGTTGGGTGATCTTGAAGACTGTGGCCTGGTACTAACATGCAGCAAAACCCATTTTCACCATCAGGAGCTCTGGTGAATACCAGTTGGTGCTCAGACCTCACACCTTGGGTGCGCCCGCATCATCTGCCAGGGTGAACTGCTTCTGTACTTATCAGGTTGGTCAGTGGGAGCCAGGCCCAGACTGGCCATAGGGCACTCTGGGCATTTGCCTGGTGGGCTACGGCTGCAGGAGCTGGTTATTTTGACAGAGTAGGGCTGTCTTTAATGTGGAGCCCATTGTCATAGTGAGTCCTGGTCTGGTGGCGACGGGAGCAGGGCGGGCAACAAAAGTTTTGTATTCCGCTGAGCTAAATCTAGCGCAGGCATTGATGTCCTCGGAATGCAGGCAGGATGAAAGCGCCTTGCTCCGCCTATCATCCCCACAAGGTGAGTGGGTGGCCCAAAGAAGAAGGACGCAGGGGAGGCGAGCAGCGAGGATGTCTAGGACCAAGAGCCCAGGAGGGA